>NW_026652290.1:62231256-62313108 GCF_009828535.3 Hylobates moloch | reverse complement strand
GTCTCTAAGGACTTGCTTTATGAATCTGGGTGCTCTTGTATTGGGTGCATATATATTTAGGATAGTTAGCTCTTCTTGTTGAATTGATCCCTTTACCATTATGTAATGGCCTTCTTTGTCTCTTTTGATCTTTGTTGGTTTAAAGTCTGTTTTATCAGAGACTAGGATTGCAACCCCTGCCTTTTTTTGTTTTCCATTTGCTTGGTAGATCTTCCTCCATCCTTTTATTTTGAGCCTATATATGTCTCTGCATGTGAGATGGGTTTCCTGAATACAGCACACTGATGGGTCTTGACTCTTTATCCAATTTGCCAGTCTGTGTCTTTTAACTGGAGCATTTAGTCCATTTACATTTAAAGTTAATATTGTTATATGTGAATTTGATCCTATGATTATGATGTTAGCTGGTTATTTTGCTCGTTAGTTGATGCAGTTTCTTCCTAGCCTCGATGGTCTTTACAATTTGGCATGTTTTTGCAGTGGCTGGTACCAGTTGTTCCTTTCCATGTTTACTGCTTCCTTCAGGAGCTCTTTTGGGGCAGGCCTGGTGGTGACAAAATCTCTCAGCATTTGCTTGTCTGTAAAGTATTTTATTTCTCCTTCACTTATGAAGCTTAGTTTGGCTGTATATGAGATTCTGGGTTGAAAATTCTTTTCTTTAAGAATGTTGAATATTGGCCCCCACTCTCTTCTGGCTTGTAGAGTTTCTGCCGAGAGATCCGCTGTTAGTCTGATGGGCTTCCCTTTGTGGGTAACCCGACCTTTCTCTCTGGCTGCCCTTTACATTTTTTCCTTCATTTCAACTTTGGTGAATCTGACAATTATGTTTCTTGGAGTTGCTCTTCTCAAGGATTATCTTTGTGGCGTTCTCTGTATTTCCTGAATCTGAATGTTGGCCTGCCTTGCTAGATTGGGGAAGTTCTCCTGGATAATATCCTGCAGAGTATTTTCCAACTTGATTCCATTCTCCCCATCACTTTCAGGTACACCAATCAGACGTAGATTTGGTCTTTTCACATAGTCCCATACTTCTTGGAGGCTTTGTTCATTTCTTTTTATTCTTTTTTCTCTAACCTTCCCTTCTCACTTTGTTTCATTCATTTAATCTTCCATCACTGATACCCTTTCTTCCAGTTGATCGCATCAGCTCCCGAGGCTGCTGCATTCTTCACGTAGTTCTCGAGCCTTGGCCTTCAACTTCATCAGCTCCTTTAAGCACTTCTCTGTATTGGTTATTCTAGTTATATATTTCTCTAAATTTTTTTCAAAGTTTTTAACTTCTTTGCCTTTGGTTTGAATTTCCTCCTGTAGCTCAGAGTAGTTTGATCGTCTGAAGCCTTCTTCTCTCAACTCGTCAAAGTCATTCTCCGTCCAGCTTTGTTCTGTTGCTGGTGAGGAACTGCGTTCCTTTGGAGGAGGAGAGGCGCTCTGCTTTTTAGAATTTCCAGTTTTTCTGCTCTGTTTTTTCCCCATCTTTGTGGTTTTATCTACTTTTGGTCTTTGATGATGGTGATGTACAGATGGGTTTTTGATGTAGATGTCCTTTCTGTTTGTTAGTTTTCCTTCTAACAGACAGGACCCTCAGCTGCAGGTCTGTTGGAGTTTGCTGGAGGTCCACTCCAGACCCTGTTTGCCTGGGTCTCAGCAGCGGAGGCTGCAGAACAGCGGATTTTCGTGAACCGCGAATGCTGCTGCCTGATCGTTCCTCTGGAAGTTTTGTCTCAGAGGAGTACCCTGCCGTGTGAGGTGTCAGTCTGCCCCTACTTGGCGGTGCCTCCCAGTTAGGCTGCTCGGGGGTCAGGGGTCAGGGACCCACTTTAGGAGGCAGTCTGCCCATTCTCAGATCTCCAGCTGTGTGCTGGGAGAACCACTACTCTCTTCAAAGCCGTCAGACAGGGACATTTAAGTCTGCAGAGGTTAGTGCTGTCTTTTTGTTTGTCTGTGCCCTGTCCGTAGAGGTGGAGCCTACAGAGGCAGGCAGGCAGGCCTCTTTGAGCTGTGGTGGGCTCCACCCAGTTCGAGCTTCCCAGCTGCTTTGTTTACCTAAGCAAGCCTGGGCAATGACGGGCGCCCCTCCCCCAGCCTCGCTGCCGCCTTGCAGTTTTGATCTCAGATTGCTGTGCTAGCAATCAGTGAGATTCTGTGGCGTAGGACCCTCCGAGCCAGGTGCGGGATATAATCTGGTGTGCCATTTTTTAAGCCTGTCGGAAAAGCGCAGTATTAGGGTGGGAGTGACCTGATTTTCCAGGTGCCCTCTGTCACCCCTTTCTTTGACTAGGAAAGGGACCTCCCTGACCCCTTGTGCTTCCTGAGTGAGGCAATGCCTTGCCCTGCTTCGGCTCGCACACAGTGCACTGCACCCACTGTCCTGCACCCACTGTCTGGCACTCCCTAGTGAGATGAACCCGGTACCTCAGATGGAAATGCAGAAATCACCCGTCTTCTGCGTCGCTCATGCTGGGAGCTGTAGGCCAGAGCTCTTCCTATTGGCCATCTTGGCTCCCTCCCCCTCCCTCACTTTCATCTACTCCCACTTTCTCTCTCCCTTCCTTCCTTTTTTCCCCGCCTTTCTCTCTTTAATTTTAAGTATCATTTACTGGCTGAGTAACAATTTCTTTCTTTTTCAGAAAAAACCCTAAACATATATTTACAGGGGATATTGTAAAGGGTCAATAACAGTAAAGTCGCATTGCTTCCCACACATAAAAGAAATGTTGATCATCCTTGGATGCTCCTCCAGACTTTTCCTGTGAAGTTCCTCACTCCCATCTGAGTTTCTTCCTCTGCTAATAAATTTCCTGCTGAACTGCCTGCCACTCCCACTTCTCTTCCCCAATCTTAGGAAAAGGACATGGGTCACCCAGGTTTCAGGGAGAATTTGCCTTCAACTCTGAGGAGAAGGAATGTATTGCCATTAGCTTTTAAGTCCACTTGTTAAAAGAACTGTGAAATCAATCTAGACTTATCCTTTGCATTGAAGTTTATGGCTGGGCTGAGACTAAAGGGGCCATGAGTGACACTGGAAGATGTTCAGACGTTGGAGGCTTGCAGAGCAAGCTGTGGGGCAGGGAAGGCCACGTGGCAGCAGGGAAGGGATTTGAATGGGGGGCTCCTTGGACAAATTTGGGGCCAGAAGCTGGAGCAAAGGATGGTTGGGGGTAAAAGGGAGGCTGCCAGCACAGGGCATGGGCAACTTACTGGGGTGATGCCTCTCCATGCCTCAGGAAATGGGGTATCCCAGGTCAGGGTATGTCTGGAGTTGGTTCCTTCCAGTGGGTTCTTGGTCTCGCTGACTTCAAGAATGGAGCTGCAGACTTTTGTGGTGAGTGTTACAGCTCTTAAAGATGTCACGGACCCAAAGAGTTAGCACCAGCAGATTTATTGTGAAGAGTAAAAGAACAAGCTTCCACACCATGGAAGGGAACCCAAGTGGGTTGCAGCTGCTGGCTGGGGTGGCCAGGTTTTATTCTCTTATTTGTCCCTGCCCACATCCTGCTGATTGGTGCATTTTACAGAGTGGCACATTTTACAAACCTCTAGCTAGCCACAGAGCACTGACTGGTGCATTTTACAATCCTAGCTACAGAGTGTTGATTGGTGCATTTTACAATCCTCTTGTAAGACAGAAAAGTTCTCCAAGTCCCCACCCGACCCAGAAGTCCAGCTGGGTTCACCTCTCAAAGGGGGTCACAGAGGCCATCCCCAGTTTCCCAGAGCCAGGGTGGGGCTGTAAAGGATAAGGGATTCTCATGGCCCCAAAGGCTGATGGAGCTGGGAGGAAGCCCAGCTGCCTCAGCTGCCGTGGGGTCTCTGCCCAAGACCCCCACTCTGTGGTCTTAGGTGTTGCTGCTGTTGCTGCCACCATCAGGCAGTCACATCCCCGGGAATGTCTGCCACAGGATCCACCATTCCCACTCTGGTGGGGGCTGTGGACGCTTGAGAGGCTCCTTGGCTGCAAGATCTGGGAACTGGCTCTGGCTCCAGTGCTGCTCAAGGACAGAGGCCCAGCCTGGCTGCTGCTGGGATAGATTCACCCACTCTTTCTTGAAACTTCCTCCTCCCTGGCTTTCCATGTTACAAACTTTCTTTGTTCTTCTACCTCTCTGGTCGTTTCTGTCTCCTTGACCCTTCTTCTGCCTGTCCAGAAATGTTGTTGTTCCTCACGGTCCCTCATAGACCCCTTTCTCTTATTACTGGAAAATTTCATCTACTTCTATGTTGTCAGCTCCCATTAGGAAGAAAACATAAGTTTATACTTCTACCCCAAATCTCTTCTCCTGAGAGTCTAACTTGGATCTTTACTTTGAAGTCCTACAGACACTTACTTTAGTTTGGATTCCCCTACCCTCAAGTAGAGCCCAGGACTGTGGCTTACCTGAATCAAGTTTTTCTGGGAAGGTAATTCCAGGAAGCAGGAGTGAGGGACCAGGAATAGTGAGACACGGAAAGAGGAAAAGCCAGTAAAGGGTACATTGCTGAGCTGATAATCACTGTGGGCATAGACTGGTTATCATCATCCATGTCACTCAGAATTGTTTCTCTGGAGTCTGGGGGGCTGGGGCATTGTTCACCAATTCCCAGCACCTATTGGTTGAGGACTGCCACCAGGAAATGGTAGCTGAGGCACATTTGAGCTATACTTTTGCCAGGCTGAAGGATTTCCCAATTCTGGAGAAAGCTGTGAGGAGAAAAGCAAAAGTGATAGTGTCAGAGTGCAGGGACGTGTTCTCCACAGCTGCACTGGCATCAGAGGCGAGCCAGCAGGGTAGAGAGCAGGGCACAAAGCGCATTGCTATACCACATTCCAAAATGGAACCAGCTCCCCAGCGTCTGGTTCTCTTTGTGTCACCTTATCCCAAGGGCTGGCACGTCCCCTCAAAACCCTTCTGTGGCCCTCCTTTGCACTTAGAATGGCCAGCTTCTGACTATGGCCTTCTGATAGTTGCAGGAGGCAGATAAGGGTAGGGATTGGTCAGTTGGTGGGGGGAGGTGGTCCCCAGAGAATCTCTGACCCACCCCACAAGTGTTTACATCAGATGCTTTTGTGCAGATAAAGGAACCTGTCCAGAGTTTTGTCTGTGCATGCCCACGGCAGACTGGGGACCCACCTGCGCACTGAGAGACTAGGATGGAGCCACAGGAAGTTTGCACCTTGTGCAGCGGGGAGGAGCCTGGCCACCTCAGCTCGTGTGTGGTGGCTTGGTATTCAATCAGTGAGGTGGGAGACAGCATACCCGCTTCTTTTTTCACTGAGCTTTCTTTTAATAAATTTCCCTCTCCTCACCTTTCAGTGTATCTGCGTTCCTAATCTTTCCTGGTTGTGTGACAAGAACCTGGTTTTAGCTGAACTAAGGAGCAAAAAATACTGCATCACTTCTGCCCCCTGCTCACCTCACCATCCTCATCTCTCAACATTCCCCACCCCACTGTCTCCATTCCAGCCTTGCTGATCTTCCAGTTCTGTGGGTACACTGTGCTTTCTCTCATACCTAGGTTTTTACACACATTGTCCCTCATCCTGGAACATTCTCTCTCCAGCCCTATTTTCCCTTAATTCTTATTTGCAACCTGGTTTCAGATTAGCTGCCACTTCTTGATGATCGTCCTTATCTAGATTAGGTGCCCCTCTGTCTCTTCCTATACCGCCTTACGCTTTCTTGTCAGAACACTTGTATGATATTATAACAGCCTGTTCACTTGTCTGGAGCCCTCTGTAGACTATGAGCCCTGTGAGGAAAAGATCTGTCTGCATCCTGTTCACTATTTCATGCCCAATGGTTACCATAGAGTCCTAGACGTAGTTGACCCTCAGTAAATGATTGAATCAATATCTCAAGTGTTAATACAGCATTAATTCTAACTGTGTGGCAGGGTCTCCCAACACGTCTCAGAAAACGTAAGCATTCAGCTGCTTTTTGAAGAGTTGTAAAAGCCCTGAGGCTGGCTTGTTCAGGAAACGATAAAGTTTGGTTGCCTAGAACACAGTACTCAGTAGAGCATGGCAAAGATGAGACTGGTCTCTCACTTTATGGCCAGATTGCAAGGGGCCTTGAATGATTTTGGATTTTATGGAGTAGACAGCGGTAGAACCATTGAGGAAGTTTTAAGAAGACAGTGCTTAGTCATTTGGGTTGTAGAAAGATAACTCAGCTGGGTGTGGTGGCTCATACCTGTAATCTCAGCACTTTGGGAGGCCAAGGCAGGCAGATCACTTGAGCTCAGGAGTTTAAGACCATCCTGGGCAATATGGCAAAACCTTGTCTCTACAAAAAGTAAGAAAAAAAAAAACTTAGCTGGGTGTGGTGGCACATGCCTGTAGTCCCAGCTACTCAGTGGGCTGAGGTGGGAGGATGGCTTGAGCCCAGGAGGTCGAGGCTGCAGTGACCTGAGATTGCACCACTGCACTCCAGCCTGGGTGACAAAGTGAGACCCTGTCTCAAAAAAAAAAGATAACTCAAGGCAACAGGTTAATGACCATAGAAAAACAGAGGTAAGAAATTCAGTTAGGTCACAATTATAGTAGATAACAAGATCTGGAAAGCAGTAGCAGTGGGAATAAGGAAGAGGACTGGATTTGAGACCTTTTAGAGGTAGATTAGATAAGGACTCAGTAACTGGTTGGAGACAAAGGGTGAAAAAAGAATAAGTATATACTGACTTTGCATTTGGATGCCTGGGAAGATGGTGATGTCACTAACAGCTGGTGGATATAGTTCAGTTTTAGTTAAAAGTGAGTTTAAAGTGCCTGGGTAATGAGAAAAGTTGAGAAAGAAACTGAAAATTTGAGTCTGCAGCTGAGGATTGGAGGTTGTGGTAGGCTGAATAACGGCCCCCAAACATACCCAGATTCTAATCCCTGGGACCTGTGGATGTTACCTTACATGGCAAAAGAAACTTTACACATGTGATTAAGTTAGGGATTTTTTTTTTTTGAGATGGGAATGCAGTGGTGCAAACACAGCATGCTGCAGCCTCAACTTCCTGAGCTCAAGCAATCCTCCTGCCTCAGCCTCCTGAGTAACTTGGACTAAAGGCGTGCACCACCATGCCTGGCTAATTTTTTATTTTTTGTAGAGACAGGGTCTCATGTTGTCCAGGCTGGTCTCAAACTCTTGAGCTCAAGCAATTCTCCCGCCTAGGCCTCCCAAGCTGCTGGCATTACAGGGATGAGCTACCATACCCAGCCAAGTAAGGCATCTTGAGATAGGGAGATGATCCTGGAGATCCAGGTAGACCCCAAATGTAATCTCGAGTGTCCTCATAAAAGGGAGACAGAGGAAGATTTGACTACAGAAGAGGGAGTAGTAGATGTAACAATGGAAGCAAGAGGAAGGAATGATGTGAGGAAGGAATCACAATCCGAGGAAAGCAATAATCTCCCAGAAGCTCGAAGAGGCAGAGAAGGGATTCTCTTCTAGAGCCTCCAGGAGAAACCAGCCCTGCTGATACATTGACTTTAGCCTGTTGGAACTGACTTCAGACTTCTGGCCTTTAGAACTATAAGATAGTACGTGGTATTTTTTAACCACCAGATTTGTGATAAAGTTGTTTCAGCAGCCATAGAAAACAAACAGAGGTGTAGGTCAGGGACTAATTGGTAAGGAGCACCAAAGTAGTGGGAATGAGTAAAACTGTCTAGAGGGAGAGGGCCTGTAGAATGAGAAGAGGGGAGGACCAAGGAAGAAACCCTTGAAATAGACTTTTAACCCTAAGGTAGCCGCAGAGGGCCTTCCATGTCTGGCAGTATGACAGACTACATATGTTGAATGATAGCTCACTGAAAACGACTACAGATAATTAACAAAGTATTTTTTTAATCTTTTGAAGTGCATGTTTATGCTGGCAGAAGTAAGGAATACTCAGAGGTCAAGTATTAGATGCAAGTGGAAACCCAGGAGAGGAGAGGTTTCCACAGGAGAGGTTTCTTGGGTGTCCACTTGCATCTAATACTTGACCTCTGAGTATTCCTTACTCCTGAGTATAAGCAGAAACGTGGAGAGGTTTTTGCCTTGAGAGTATCTGCCAAATTCACATGAGTGAATAAGTGAATACAGTGGTCAAGGTGTACACAGAGTGAGTCTAATTGTAGACCCTTCCACCTCTGCTTAGAGCTAGGTCCACAAAAGACTACACCGTTTGTGTAAGGATGAGTTACAAATTAACTTACTGCCTTTCCCCCAGCCCCAGAGTATTGCAAGGAAAATTGCCTGCCTTGAGACTTGATTCTAAATGGAGGGAGAAAAAACATCTCCCCTGAGAACTCATAACATAGCCAGCACTCACACAGTCTTGCAGCTCAAATTCACACTGTTCTTTAGAGTCCAAAAAATTCAAGTCAAGAATTAAGTTCACAGTAAACGTTAATTTGTAGTTTCCAGGCAACTGACAGAAACAAATGCAAATCTATTCTAGAAGTACCCATCTTCAACACAGGCCTCGATGACTTCTCATCAATAAATTCTAAAAAAAATACAAGCTCAAGGTCAAAATCACAAAATGCAAAAGGAAATAATTGCTCTAGTCAGTTTTGTGTTGCTATAACAGAATACCTGAAACTGGGTGATTTAGAAGGAAAAGAGGTTTATTTGGCTGAGAATTCTGGTGGCTGGAAAGTCCAGGTTTGAACATCTATATCTGGCAAGGGCCTCAGGCAA
Organism: Hylobates moloch; assembly: GCF_009828535.3. Taxonomy (NCBI): domain Eukaryota; kingdom Metazoa; phylum Chordata; class Mammalia; order Primates; family Hylobatidae; genus Hylobates; species Hylobates moloch. The sequence continues at coordinate 62,304,454 of NW_026652290.1, read as the reverse complement.
GGGCCTATGGCAGACAGCAGAAGGGGAGGGGATACCTGCAAAGAGATCCCATGGCAAGAGAAGAAGCCAGACTTTAACTGCCTGGTCTGTCCGAAATAATTCATTCCCACAAAAGCAAAAACTCACCCCAGCAGGAGGGCATTAATCTATGAATGAAGAATCCACCCCCATAATCTATTAATGAGGACCCAAACACCTCCCACTAGGCTCCCACTCCCAACACTGCCACATTGGGAATCAAATTTCAACATGAGTTTTGGCAGGGACAAACCAAACCATAGCGATAATGTAGCATGAGCAAAGGCCAGCATAAACACAAATAACAGAATCAGACTGCAAAGCTTTAGCTATTGAAATTACTAAGCACAGAACATAAAATAAGCCTATTGAATATATTAAAAGAAATAAGAGAAAAAAATGAAAATATGCATAAAACATGACCAGAAGATTTGAAGAAGACCCAAACGAACTACTAGAATTTTAACAGATAATATTTCAAATTAAAAATACAATAGACAGGTTTAAAAGCAGAATAACCACAAATGGAGAATAGATTCAGATGGATAGATCCAAGAAAATTTCCAGAATGTAGCCCTAAGAGATGGAAAATATGAACGAGAGGTTATAAAACATGAAGACAGCCTTGTGAAAAATATAACAATTATCTAATTGGAGTTCCAAACAGATAGGAGAAGGAGAGGGGCAAAGGTAATAACTGAAGAGGTAATGGCTGAGAATTTTTTAGAAATGACAAACCACAGTTTTTAAAAGCCCAACAATCCCAATAAGGATAAATAAAAGGACATTCACACTTAGACACCATGTAGTTGAACTACAGAATACCATAAACAAAGAAAAAAAATTGAAAAGCAGCCAGAGAAAGATAAGACAGATTAGTGTACTTTCAACAGGACAATTAGACTTCTTAACAATTATAGAAGCCAGAAAAAGTTTAACATTTTCAATGTGTTGAAAGAAAATTACTGTCAACCAGAATTTGAATATTATCTTTCAAAAACAATGACAAAATCAGACACCTTCAAACAAACAAAAACAGAGTTTGCCATCAATAGACCCTCACTAAAGGAAATTCTAAAGGCTGCTATTTAGGCAGGAAGAAAGGGAACAAGGAAGGTCAGAGATGAATAAAAGAATGAGGAGCAAGGAGAGTGCTAAATATGTGCTTAATTGTAAATAAATATTGGCTACAAAGATCAATAATCTCTTTTTAAAAAATAACATCTTAAGGGGCTAAAAAAACAAGATAGAAATGAAATACACAGCTGTCAATAGCATGTAACTGGGAGGGGAGGATCAGAATTAAAGTGTTTATTGTGTGGAAGGATGGTAAAGATATTAAGTTTCCAAGTTAAAATTTCTAGCATAACTTCCAAGAATGTATAACTTTTTAACTATAAAGGGAAAAAGTGGAAAGAGAAAAATAATACAAAAGTAGATGAGAATAGAGGAAAAAACAAAATATTGAAGGTTCAAGATACATAAAAAGCGCAATATAAGATGGTGAAAATAAATCCAAATGTATCAATAATTAAGTAAAATAGACTACTCAATTTATAAGCAAAGACTGACAGGTGGTATATATTGTATTTTAAAGAATGCAGGTATATTCTCTTAAGTCACATTTAAAACATAAGGATTCAAAAATGTTAAGAATAAGAGCATGAAAAACAATTGTATCATGCAGACACTAACCAAGAGGATGTTGGTGTTGCTATACTAGTATCAGACAAAATAACCCTTAAGGCAAAAACCTTCATGAAAGATAAAGAGAACATTTCATAAAGAGTTTCATAAATAAAAAAGGTTCAGGCCAGGCGTGGTGGCTCATGCCTGTAATCCCCGCACTTTGGGAAGCTGAGGCGGGTGGATCACCTGAGGTCAGGAGTTGGAGATCAGCCTGGCCAACGTGGTAAAACCCTGTCTCTACTAAAAATGCAAAAGATAGCCGGGCGTGGTGGTGTGCCACTGTAATCCCAGCTACTCGAGAGGCTGAGGTGGGAGAATTGCTTGAACCCAGGAGGTGGAAGCTTCAGTGAGCAGAGATTCCGCCCCTGCACTCCAGCCTGGGCGACAGAGTGAGACTTTGTCTCAAAAAATAATAAAAATAATAAGAAAAAAATAAAAAAGTTCGATCTTCCAAGAAGATGTAAGAATGCTAAGCTGTTAAGTACCTAGATCAAGTTGACCAAATCAGTAAGGAGAAAGATTAGAACAACATAATTAACAAGCTGGCACTAATTAAGTACAGTACATAGAACACTGCACCTAACAGCTACACAATATAGATTCTTTTCAACCAACATGGAGTATTTTTTAAAACTGACCACATTGCTAGGTTAGAATACAAATCTCAACAATTTAAAATTGGAATCATACAGACCACAGTTTCTGAACATAATGCAATTAAGTTAGAAATCAATAACAAAGGGATAACTAGGAAAGTCCATATTTGAGAAATTAAGATACTCTCTTCTAAATAACGTGGGTAAAAGAAGAAATTATGATGGAAATTAGAAAATACAATGTGTGAACACAAAGACCCTATAATAAAAATGTATTTAATATAGATAAAGTAAGATCTAGTGAGAAATTATAGCCTTACATGCTTTTATTGGAAAAGATGAAAGACTAACAATAAGTTAAGAAGTTAGAAAAATAATAATGAAATAAAAATAAGAGAGTAGAAATAATAAAGAGTAGAAATTAATAATATGGAAAATAAAAATACAACAGAAAGAATTCACAAGGCCAAAAATTCTTTCTTTGGAAAGCCTTTTATAGGTAAATATTAAAACAAAAGAGAGGTTATAATTACAGTTGATGGACACATTAAATGGTTAATTAGGAGGATAATGTACGTCAGGGCTATAAGTTGGAGAACTTAGGAAAATGGATAAGTTCATAGAAAAAATAGAATTTACTAAAACTTCCTCAAGAGGAAATAGAAAATAGTATTCCAAAACATAGTCAAGAAAATGAATTGGTTTAAAATTGTCCCACAAAGTAAATACCAAAACCAGATAGTTTTTTGTTTTCCTTTAAAATTTTTTTAATTATAGAATTTTTTTTTTCTCTTTTTTTATTTATTATTATACTTTAGGTTTTAGGGTACATGTGCAGAATGTGCAGGTTTGTCACATATGTATCCATGTGCCATGTTGGTTTGCTGCACCCATTAACTCGTCATTTAGCATTAGGTATATCTCTCCCCCCACCCCCCACCCCACAACAGTCCCCGGAGTGTGATGTTCCCCTTCCTGTGTCCATGAGTTCTTATTGTTCAATTCCCACCTATGAGTGAGAACATTATGGCTGCATAGTATTCCATGGTGTATATGTGCCACATTTTCTTAATCCAGTCTATCGTTGTTGGACATTTGGGTTGGTTCCAACTCTTTGCTATTGTGAATAGTGCCGCAACAAACATACGTGTGCATGTGTCTTTATAGCAGCATGATTTATAGTCCTTTGGATATATACCCAGTAATGGGATGGCTAATAATGCACAAAAGTAGAGAAAATTGTAAAATGAACTATGTACCCACCATTCAGCTTCAATGATTGTCAGCACTTGCCTTTCCTTTTTATTCAATCTCCACCCTCATTTTAAAAAAATTGTTTGCTTTGAAATAATTTTAGTCTTACAGAAAAGTTCAATAATAGTATCAAGCATTCACATATATCATTCATCCAGTTTCCCCTGTTGTTAACACTTTATATACCCATAGTACAATTAATCATATAGATTTTGATTCTCTCCTAATTGATCCATGGATTTAATGAAGAAGCAAGAATATATACAATTTTACTTATATGAAGTTAACAAAAAAAGTCTTATTTTATTTTATTTTTTTTAATGAGACAAGGTCTCACTATGTTGCCCAGGCTAGTCTCAAACTCCTGGGTTCAGGTGATTCTCCTGCCTCAACCTCCCAATAGCTGGAATTATAGGCTTGCCCCACGATGCCCAGCAATGTTGTTTTTTTAAAAAAGAACACAAATATATGTGGTAAAAAAAGAAAAATAAGGAACATTTTTATTTCCTTTTATTTGTCTCATAGATAAATCCATTTTTCTCTGAGTGTGAAGGGCTAGGGCTAGGATCAGGAAGGGGCTTACAGGGCACTTAGAAAGTTTATTTTCTTAAACTAGATAGTTCTTGCTATACCCCTCTTGTGCTGGACATTCTGGGCCTCTGCCCTGGGCCCCAGGCCTTGGAATGCCTTCCTTGGAATGTTCTTAGTCTCTCTCTGGTGCATGAGATCAGCTGGGGAGTGCAGATCAGTCCTGCACCTGAGCCCAAACCTGATCTCACCTGGATCCCAGTCCTCAGAAGCGCTTTTCTCAAAAGTTGCTGAGTACTCCAGTGACTAGGACCATTGTGGACTGGGCGTGCTATCTGGGCAATGTACCCAATACTCAGACCGGGACTCACGGTCCTGGACCTCCATTTCTCCCCAGGGCACGTTTCTCTTTCGGGGCATTCTCCGCCTCTCTACCAACCCACCTCTTCACCACCACGAGGTCAACCAGATGCCCAGAGGAGCTTTGAGACTCTCCCCTATGAGATGGTTCCTGGGTTCTGGAGGGTGGCCCTGTGAGTAGATCACTCCTGCTGGCCAGTGAGATATTTCTTTTTCAGGATCGCTGAGCCACCAGAAAGGTGAAGACACGCTGATTTGGAGTGATTCTCATTCATGCTGGACTAAAGACAAAGTCAGGCCTTTGGAGTACCCATGTTCACGGGTGTTCCCACTGCAGTGTCACTTCCAGTAAACAGCACCCGAGGGCAGCAGGGATGGCAGTGAGCATCCTGTACCCTATGCACATCCCACCCTTCACTGGCACCCAGGATGGTCCGCAGGCTCTAGGCCACATGTCAGACCATCCCTGTGGGGGGCCTTGCCTGACTCCTTGAGAGATTTAGAGGCCGTTGCTCCTCAGTGCCAATGGGCCTTTCCTATCAATAACATCATGGTCTCTCAGGTCTATCTTAAGCCTTTCGGGACCCTTTTGTGCAAACGGGACCGATTTTTGGTCTCTGCTCCAGGCCCCCTGACTTATCCTCCCTGCTGGTGGTGGGGTTTGGAAGGCAGAGGTGTGGTCAAGATAGAAAGAGATCACATTGTAGGAATGCAGGAATCACAGAAAATGAGAGATTAAATTGGAAGATACGATTTCTAAGTTTTCGCCATAAAATTCCTATCTGTAAATTTAACATGATTGGAAAACAAATTACAGTTCACATTTTCCTGCATAGGCTGGGTAAGAATCTCATTTGTGGTCATCATCAGTGAAGCCCAGAACAATCTTTGAGTGTTTGGCAGCGCTGCAGCATGATGCGTGATACAGAGTCATGAGTAATGATATCATCGGTATTAAATAAACTATAATCAGGGAACTTCAGAGGTAAGAAGATCTACATTGTTTAAATACAAGCAGGTTTAAAGAACCATGACATTGTGAGAATTAAGAGCAGTGCAACTTTTTTTCTGATGTGAAAGATATGAAATTAACCAAGAACAGTTCTTTCAATAAGGAACTTGAAGAGATGGTTCATGAATCTGAGTAAGAAGAGATGGTGCCTGGACTCTAGAATCTTCATCTGTGCTGATTGAACAATAAACAATGTCTTTTCTATTAGTTACTTTAAATCTTCATGCATAAATCACCATTCCTCACATTGGCCCATAAATTTTGTAGGGCAATTTTAAAATCAAATTGTTCATGTAGACAAGGACCTCACAAAAAAATATTTACTTGTGGCCCCATACACCCTAGGGGCAGCAGTGGATACTTGGATGTTTTTGCGTTCTTCATTCATTACCTGTATCTTAGAAATGTTGTTTTATATCTACTCAATATTTAATAAAAAACTTATTTCTAAAAATAAGATACACAAGTAGAGGAAGTGGAGCTAGCAAAGAAGGCAGAGAATGAGTAGTTAGAGAGATCAGAAGGGAACTGTGGTACCTAGAGGAATATAATAAATGTTTCTAAATTAATAATGGATTCATGAACCAGGAGAAAGTTGAGAGAAGTTTTGGGCAAGAGATGTGGCCATATTTGTAACTCAATTTGTCAAAGCATGTCATATTGGTTATGCACAATATGAAATGTGAGCTCATTTAGAAAATCCTGCTCCCTTGGACCCAAAGCATCTAACACCATCTATAATACCAATCCAAGGTGTTATATTCCAAACTATAACGTTCTATAATCCGTTTTAAAAGTGAATTTCTGTGAAAAATAAAGAGCTTATTAAATGTAGGGTAATGAAGAAGTCTAGGGGGACCCTGTTCCATAACATCTCCATCATTTAGGAACTGTATACATTTGCATTTACCTTAATGGCTTTTCTTTTGAAATTTTTGTCCTAATTTAAGTGACATTATAAAAACAAAAAAAATGATGTCTATGTAATATTGCTTCCTTTACTTAGCTATTTCACTTTTGTGGTTGACTGTTAAATTGTCTGCTTATGGATATACTTAATGAATAATTCTGATTATTTTCTCTCTTCGGTAGGTTGCTAACCACACTCATCTTTTTTTAAAATGCAAAGAAGGCTTAAATGAATTATTTCCTTCATTTACTCTTTGTTATTAGTTCAGGATTTGTTTTCAAGCTTTGCCAAAGGTTGTTTCCACTACAAAGTCCTGGTCTCTCCTATATGAGGGGACCCTCAATACCACTATAATCTTTTTGCATGCTCAATAACCTCCTCTTTCATTATCTTCAGTGACTGTTTCAAACTTGAAGCTCTCTTCCCCATTAAGTCATTCCTTTCTCCCCTTTACTCACAGTAAATCAGTTTTCCTCCTCCTCTTCCCACTACTAATATTACTGTTACACAAACACACACACACACCCCCCTTCCTGATGAATCTCCACTCTTTACCACCATCAAATTATCTTCTTCCTTGCTTTCTTCCCATTTCACTGTAATTGGTGTTCTTCATTCTGTTCATGATTAAATACTCCAGTGTGTGTTGATCAAACCCCTCCTATTCAGAAACCTCATGCTTTCAAACATTCTCTCCCTCTTCCTCTCTCTCTCATGTACACATATGCACACACATACCTCTACGACTTCCTCCTCTCTAACTTTTTCCTACCAGTATATAATCAAGTTAAATCTTTCTTAATACTAAACAAATGAACAAACAGCTTTTCCTTAACACAGTGTCCCTCTTAAAATTAGGCTATCCCTCCTGTTGTGAACTGCATGTCCCAGCAGGCAGCATTCACAGAATCAACACAGTGAATAAAATCCCCTAGGATTGACCATTACACACCTGAGCATCTACATGTAGTAGGCCTCCTCAAATTACCCATTTGTCTCCTTCCCGTTATAGTTACTGGGGAAAAAACTTATGCTTGTTTCTTTTTTCTTACTCATTCCTTAGCTGACTACAATTGGTGTCTACATCACTAGCTTGATGTAATGTCTGGGGCTAAGGTCAATAGTTTCTTATTGCCAAGTCTGAATATTTGTCTGCCTTTATCTTACCCAACTGTTATTTGAAGTTACAGACCAAACGGTTCTCAAAACTCCTCCTTTAGCTTCCTTCTTCTTCTGAGGTTCCTTCCTCCTACCTCGTTGGATAATTCTCTACAGATTCCTTTAAGGACTTTGGTCCTCCAGGCCCTCCTTAGATGTGGTGTTCTCTGAAGTTGCATTGTAGATTCTTTATCCTCTTCACTTTTTCCAGGTTGTTTAGATGACATTGCTGAAATATTTGGCATTAGCTATGTTGGGATCAAATTTTGAGACAGGGAGTTTTGGGGGTGGGGATGGACAGGAAGGTTGCAAAGTCAAGGGGGCAAGGTATAATATAATCTACCCTTGGAAATCCTTTGAATAGCCCATGGACACAGAATAGCACTTTCTCCTAATAAGTCTACACAGTTTTCCTCCAGTGTTAGAAGAAAGTATTGAACTTCAGCTGAGCACCAGGTTACATGACTTGACTTAGGTTTAGAACCATGGAATTTTAGGGGGAAAACAAGCACAGTATCAACATCATTATTATTATTATGATAATTTTTAGAGACAGAGTCTGATTATGTTGCCCAGGCTGGAGTGCAGTGGCTATTCACAGGAGCAATCATAGCACCCTGCAGCCTTGAACTCCTGGGCTCAAGCAGTCCTACCACCTCAACCTCTTGTGTAGCTGGGACTACAGAACTACTGAGCTTGGCTTGGCACAGCATCTTTAAGCACAAGACCAACACCCAGCATAGGGAGATGTTCAGCCCAGGGAATCTGAAACCTGCCTCTCTTCTCATGTTCATTTGGGGACAGACGCTGAGAGGAATGGTGGGAAAAAAAATCATCACATCATTTTAACTATTGATTTTCTTTCTCCCTATTTTTTTTTCTTTGTTTTGACAAAAACAAAGATGTGTACTTGGATTTGCATAAGCTAAATGTCCACGTGCCCTATACTACCTGTATGTAAATAACTCCTGTGTCTCCAGTCTGGTCTCCCTTCTGAGACCAGGCCCACCTGTTGGAAATCCCTTCTCTAGGCTGATCATCCCTTCATATTAACACTCTATAGACTAATCTCATCATTTCCCCCTATCTTTATCCCCAGAACTACTCCCCTTCTCCAGTCCTGCCTGGAAGAATGATACCTTTGTTCAATCACCCAAGCCAAATACCTGAGAATCATTCCTGGATCTCCTGTCTGTGAACATCCAAATTCCATCAATAGCTAAATCATATTCATTCTACTCTCTTCAAATTGCTCAAATTCATCTCCTTGTCTACCTCTCCATTCCACTTCTATTGCCTTCACACTCTTGTCATCTGCCATCTCTCCCTAAAATTATTACGGTGACTTTTAACTGGTCTTCCTGCTTCTGTCTTATTCTTTTTTTTTTTTTTTTTTTTTTTTCAGAAAGAGTCTCAATCTGTCACCCAGGCTGCTGTGCAGCAATGGTGCCATCTCGGCTCATGGCAACCTCTGCCCCCTGGGTTCAAGTGATTCTCCTGCCTCAGCCTCCCAAGTAGCTGGGATTACAGGTGCACACCACAACACCCGGCTAGTTTTTGTATTTTTAGTGGAGACAGGGTTTCACTATGTTGACCAGGCTGGTCTTGAACTCCTGACCTCAAGTGATCCACCCAACTTGACCTTCCAAAGTGCTGGGATTACAGGTGTAAGCCACTGGCCCTGGCCTATCTTATTCTTGCTGCATTCCACAGTTAAGAATACATGTACAACACTTAGAAATAAGGCCAAGACAGTACAGTAGGTAGGTCCTTTCAGTGTGGTGCTGAAGCATTGTTAAATAGATACACTCAATAACTATTTAAAATTGTGAATGTATCTCCATTGAAGTTATTACTGTTATTATTATTAGAATGTATAAATTAAGGGTTCACACTAGGCAGTTAGTTACATGTTAACTTGTAGATTTTTGCATGGTAGAGATGCAAGGTTTTTTTCTGATAGAAGAGGTAATCCCAATGTTTTCTTTATTTTGTTTATGTTATTTTTATTTCAATAGTTTTGCAAGAACAGGTGGTGTTCGGTTGTATGGAAAAGTTCTTTAATGGTGATTTCTGAGATTTTGGTGCACCCATCACCTGAGCAGTGTACATGGTACTCACTGTGTAGTCTTCCCAATGTTCTATTGCTCTAACACTAGCCACCAGATCTGTCACTAACTTAAAAAAAATTAAAAGCTGACATTGGGTCCTCTCTTGATGGTGTATATAAACACCCATTCCTTAAGTCTCCTAGAACCAGCTTAACCAAATTACTAGTTTCTGCACTATTTAAGGAATTCAATAAAATCTTTGACAATTCTCCATTTTTTAAAAGTTTTATTCTTAATTGATGAATAATTGTGTATTTTTATGGTATACAATGTGATGTTTTGATACATGTTTGTGCTATGGAATGACCAAATCAGGCTAATGAACATATCCATCACTTCAAATGCCTTTCATTTCTTTGTGATGAGAAATGACAAAATCCACTCTTTTAGCTATTTTGAAAGATATGATACATTATTATTAACTATAGTCATCATGCTATGCAGTAGGTCACCAGAATCCATTCCTCCTCTCTGACTGAGACTTTATACCCTTTGGCCAAAGGCTTCACTTTTCTCCTCTGCCCTTATCTCCACCATTCTACTCTCTACTTCTTTGGAATTCACCTTTTTAAGATTTTGCATATAAGTGAGATCATGCAGTACTTTTTTTTTTCTGTGCTTGGCTTATTTCCCTTAGCATAATGTCCTCTAGGTTCATCCATGTTGTCACAAATGACAGAATTTCCTGCTTTTTAAAGGCTGAATAGTATTCCATTGTGTATGTATACTTTTTTTATCCATTCATCTGTTGTATTTTTTTTTGAAGATGTTCTGGGACTTTCATGTTCTTCACATGTTCTACATAAAATATTGACAATAGATAAACAATAAAGGAAAAGACTTTTAAGCAAAAATCTTCCAGAACACACAGTACTACTCTGGCCACCATAAAGAAAACAGTCAAGTAAACAAAGGATACTGGAGTTTAACAGTGATTTTTAGATTAATGGCACAGTTAAAAAACAAAGAACGAGTCAACCGATTAATTTTCTCTTCGCTGTTGAAAGGAGAATAAAAGTGAATCATGGAACTAGATCTTTTGTGTGAAGCAGCTTAAAAAGGGGGGTGGGGGATGCAGAAGAGGAGAACAACTTGCTAATGTAGTGCTGTAATGTGCAAGGTCAAGGATTCTAACACATTTCTGAAAGTCTCCGGATATATTACTGAGTATTATTAGAAAATAAATGCATAGGCAGGGCGTGGTGGCTCACGCCTGTAATCCCAGCACTTTGGGAGGCTGAGGCAGGCGGATCACGAGGTCAGGAGATTTAGACCATCCTGGCTCACACAGTGAAACCCCATCTCTACTAAAAATACACAAAATTAGCTGGGTGTGGTGGTGTGCACCTGTAATCCCAGCTACTCGAGAGGCTGAGGCAGGAGAATCACTGGAACCTGGGAGGTGGAGGTTGCAGTGAGCTGAGATCGCACCACTGCACTCCAGCCTGGCAACAGAGTGAGACTCCGTCTCAAGAAAAAAAAAAAAAAAAGAAAAAAAATGCATAGAAATATAAACTATATGGCATTAAAACACACCCTGCTATATAAACATACAGTATGTCACTTTTATCTCTTTATTCATATAAATGTATAAAGAAATATCAATGGTTTGACCTTTTGCCTGAAACTCTTAAATACTCACGAAATGGTCAATTTGATCTTAATTATTAGCTGAAGAACCCAGGAGACTCCACTGCTATCTAGAATCTAGAATCTAGATTCACACCTAGACGGCCCCACCCATTAACTATGCTGTGTGTTCCTGTGCCTCCAGACACAATTAACTGCAACTTGCATAATTAAGTCAATAGGCAAGTTTGAATACTGAGACCTAGCTAGAAAAAGTAGCAGCAAAGACAAACTAAGCTGGAATTTGTTACACAAGCGACAGGAAGATTTGAAAATTCTTCCAGTTCAAGTTGCAATTAAGGTGGCTGTTAATTTCCACCGACTTTCCCAAAGTAGTGATGTTTTGCTGTTCTCTGAAAAAAGAATCTATCATAAGCACATTCATTTGAGAAAAATAGCATATTTAAGTTGTCATACCTATTCCCAAGTTACTTTTAATTTTGTACATTGTTCAAGGGCAGAATATATATTGGTTAGGATGTATTCATGGCTGGTGCATCTCCAAAATACTTTTTATGAGGGCTGCCAGCTTCTGAACATCTTCACTCTTGATGGTACTATACAGAGAGGAGATCTGTGCTCTTCCAAGGAGAGCATATTGAGTTCAAGAGCTTTTTCAAGAAATCTTTTTTTTATAAAGCACCATCTCCTTTGACATTGCCAGTATGGAATGGAATATTCATCTTCCTCATAATGGAATATTATGAGGCTCTACTGGACGTTCATAGAATCCTTAAGAATTATTAAAAATATCATAAATTATTATTTTAGATTTGATGGAGCTAAGCTTCTCCATCACTGCTGCAGTGCCATCATTCTTAATCTACACCAGTAACAAGCCCATGACATAGTTGCTGAAATACTGTCGCATGTTGTACAAGAAGTTGTTTCCAACATGCACTTTGTATTCCAGGGTGGAGGTCCATTCTCTGAGGGTGACCCCAGCAGTCATTGCAGATGATCACTACTGTCATCCCAAAACAACCAACGTGCTTCTGGGCACCAGCAAAAATCACACCAAACCTGGGAGCATCCACTGCCTTCGATAGAAAGTTTGAGAATATGTGGCAAACCAGTAGTGCTTCCTGAGATCAGATATAAAGTCAAACGTCACTCTGTGCCAGTCATTTGTGCAGCATTACACATAGAAGCTGTAAGGGTGAGGTTCCAGATGTTGAATCTGGAATTTTCATATAACTCCCAAGTTTAGGGTAGCTGATATTCACAATCTCAAAGTCCTTGGATGCTTCTGCAGCTTTAGCTGACCAAGCTCCTGTCACCACATAGTTGGCACACCTTCCTCCTTTCAGGCACTTTGGGTTTAAGGGGACAGCACTGAACTGGCCAGACCCACCTTCTTGCACAAAAATGACCTTGTACAGTAGTTGTTTGGAATGGCTAACAATTCCCACACCAGATTCTCTGTGGTATAAATAATTTTAGTGAAATCGGATGACCTGTTGTACATTTCAAGAACACTAATGCCAATTCCTTTGTGGTCTAATAATTATTGTTCTATCTCTAACAACACTGAGCTCAGCACATTGGTGGGCCCAGGGTTGAAGTTGACCACCTGCCTCCATGGTGTGTTGGAGGGTAGGGAATCAGCTGGGGGGGTACCTATTGTGTGGGCAGCATGCATTCCCCCACCTGCAGTGGCAGGAGCCTGTTGACCAGTGTCCATTCTCTATTAATATGTGACTCATGTTTTTAAACTCTTTGGAAATTATACTTTGACATCATACTGCTACTGATGAATTGTTTCTAACATGCTTATCTGATCGTATTATTTCTCTGCTTAAATTCCTTAATGGCTGCTGGTAGCCTTAATAACTGATGCTCATACTCCTTAGTTTGACACTTACATGTCCTTCATGCGTACTTTTCTAGCCAAATCTCTTCCTATGCCCCCACAAACACTATATTCCAACCACATGGCACTATTAAATAAGCAATGTGTTTTTCTTTTTGTACCTGCTGCCTTTTTCGTCTAGACCTCCTCCTCCCATTCCCACTGGCCTTTTCCCCCTTTCCCTCCTTTCTATCTTATTTATCCTTAAAGATTCAGCTCAGGTGTCATCTCTCCTCTGGAAGCCTCCCCAGATCACCCTTGCTGGATTAAGGTGTTTCTTTCCTCCGCTCTCCTTGTACTTACACACATCATACTTTCTCCAATTCTTCATTTACTTGCCTGTTTCTGAGACTAAAAGCTAGAGTATAAGCTCTTGAGCTAGGAACTGAATTGACCATCTCTGAAGTACTTATATCCTGAATTTACTATTACAAAAATGAACTATTTGCCTCATCTGTCTCTGTAAATAATCAATTTATGTAGTAAAATTATGTTAAGTGTATTGACTGCCAGCGATGTGCTAAACATAAGCAGAGGTAGATGTAGCCTCTTCCCAATGGTCCTAGCTCCTAAATTTAACCGTTATTAGATAGGCTCTTTTCCTTGATGCATTCTTAATGTTATAGTCAATGAAAAAAAAAATTTCAATCATGCTGTTGTCTAATAGAGGTTGTTCCATACTTCCCCATCAGATAGTCATTAATATTCTCGGAATTTTAGCCATACTTTAAACTTGGCCTACAGTCAAACAGTATTTATGAACATAAAAGTGTTCCCATTTTCCCCAAGAAATATAAAGAAAATTATCACTTGCTGGATTTAAGCTAAGTCATCCCCTGGTAGATTAAATGTTCATGGCCTTCTGATAATAGCTAGTGTCACAGCCTCACCCAGTGTATTGTGTGGGCCCTTGACTGTGCTTTCCTCTCAACTACTTCCAACTGTGGGTCGTCCATTCAACAGACATTTCATTGTGTGATTTCTTATTGACAAATGTCTTTCTTGTGCTTTTTGTAATGCTGTTCTGTTTGGAGCAAGTTTGTTCCCTTTGGCAGAAAACACTATTCATGAGAAAAATTTTCTAATGAAAAAAATCCTAGACTTTGGTGCTGAGTATCAGCAACATAAGGAAAAGCACAACTGTGTGAGGATTAGAACTTTATACATGTAATTGACTTCAGGCTCCAACTACAGACAGCATCAGGATAAATCCTCTTATGCTTTTATTTGCTCTGAACCACCTCTCAGATGTCCAGGTTCATGGTAAAATGTGTTTCATCTATGCCTGAAGTATCTTGAGGCTCTAAATCTTTGCAAGAGTATTTTATTCTCTCATCCATGTTAGAAAAACATCACCAGGAAGGCAAACATAGTTACCTGATGGTCTCATGTTAGACTTTTTGTTTATTTAGGTAAGCACCTCTTCCTACTAGTGGACTCATCTCAGAAGATTTCAAAAACAAAAGTCTCAAGTGACGTGGATATTTCTGCCTGGTTGTAGTGGGATAGGCTGGATTGATGATTTTTCACACTAAGCTCTGAGTGTTCCAGTGAGTTCCTTGGAAGTCTCTCAGGATCAACAGGGGTGAGTGGAAGGGGCTCCCCACTCCAGTTTCAATATGAGCTACTCTGTTTTTATCCATTTTGTATAAATTGATCTCTAATCTGAATTTCATTTGAAAAAAGTGTTCCATTGCTTAAAGGTAAGTTTAAAAAGAGAACAGAACTAGAATACTTTTTAAAAAATTCAGTAGTTAGCTTACATTGCATACAAATAAAGTAGGCATGTGATATTGATATTGCTGTTAGTTCAAAGCAGTAACACATTTAAAAATCCATTTATTCTACAAACATCTATTGAGTTATGATTGCTGCCAAATATGTTCAGTTTGAGATTCTACCCAGTATGATGGGATAGTGTTTTTCACAAGGTACGTGGCTCTTTGCAGATGTCCACCACTCTATAAACTACACAGCTGGAAGGGAACCTGGGAATTATCCACTCTACCCTCTTCCTTTTTAGTCGAAGAAACTAGAGTAGAAAGAAATTAAGTAAGTTGAACAATGATACTTCAGGCACCAAGTGGGCAGCTGAAGTAAATCCACATGCAGCCTGCCCTGTGTGTATAAAAATAATGCATCTTGGAGATGACAGAAGAAATCAAAATATGTTCCGTCTTATTTTATATTACAAGACTAACTCTGTTCATGTCAAGTTGCTAAACCATTAATACATATTAAGAAAAAAATTTACTTTTGTATGTTTGAGAAACATTGTGAGAACCAGTCTCTAAATATGAATTCTTTTCTTCCCTGTTTCACTGCACTATGTGCAAAAATTTGTTTCCAAAGAGATCAAGGAGGCATACACACTGATTTATCCTATGGTTGTTATGAAATTCTGCCTAACCTCAATCTTGCTCCAAGGTCCTTTCCACTGCAGCAGTCAAGCTCATCTACTATCCCAGTCCCACTAGTGCCAATACCTTGACCTTCCCACGAGATGTTAGGAATCCTTGTGGCTGCGGGATAGGACTGGCAATGGAACAGGGGAAGACTGAGCCAGGCAAGACCATTAAATCCAGCTGTCCCTGGGCCAGGTTCATGTAAGAAGAGAAATGGCTTTCTGTGGACAGATGCAAAGCTGAGCTGCCAAGAAGTTTGATGGGATGGTAGAGGAGGTAGTTCTCTAAATATCGGAAATCCCAAGCCTGTGGAAGGTGATGGCACATAAGGAAAGACCTCACACTTTGGAGCTGATGGACTTGGCTTTAGAATCCCAACTGCACCTCTTACTGGCAATGAGACTTTGTAAAATATGGTTGTAAAAATGCCATGAAATAATGTATGTAAGGAAATTCATTAGCACAGTGCCTAATAAATTTTAGTTTCTCTTTTCTTCACCTTAAATTCCTTAGTTTTTTCCCGTCTCAGGCCCTCTCTCTCTACGTCTCTATGAAACAGCTCTGCTAAGGAAAGATGCAAGCTTTTGATAATCTACCCTTGAAGAAAAGCTCCTTGGAATTTGGACCTACAGTTTGAAAATTTGGCATGCTACACCAACACTACTGTGACAAGGGAAAAAATTGTTTGCGACAGAGAAAAATTACCTGCAATTTACAATACCCAGCTGCCTCCAAAGGAAGTTCTTTGCTGAACAGAGTGATGGGTATGAGGATGCAGGGTTGAGAGAGTTCACCAAATTGTTCTGCATTAGAAAAATCCTGTTTATTCATTTATTGTAGGAGGTAGGCAAGGGCGAGTCAGGGTGAATGGAAAATGAATGAGATCCAGAAGAACCAGGGAAAATGTGGAGCCTATGTGTGGCAAGATTGAAGGGTGGGAAAGTGGCTAAGGGGAACTTTCTGAGGAGACCCCAGATGTTAAACAGGAATTTTTATTAAAATTTGCTATGTGGTGCTCCATATAATCCTTTCATGCCTTTCTCCACAAAACCTACAGTAATATCTATATTTCTTATCAATATGTTGAAGGAAGTTGAATTTATTCTTGTTGAGAACTATAAGAACAAATTGAAGTGTTAAGTCCCACTTCAAGGTGTTTGTGAGCTCAGGACAGGGCTGCCTATGAGGCCCAGGAACATCTGGGTCACATTACTTAAAAATCAGCAACCTCTCCTCTGGCTGAAGATATGCATTATTTTTAAAAAGCAGAAAGAAAGAACAAACACCTATAAACCATTGTCTTGGGGCCCAGGACAACACGGCTCAGCCCTGAAGGATAAAGGTAGAGTTTTACCAGCCAAAGGTACACAAAGTCCAAAAGATTGGCCTTAACTCAGTGATGTAGTTTGGATATTTGTCCCTGCCCAACTCTCATGTTGAATTCTAATTCCCAGTGCTGGAGGTGGGGCCTGGTGGGAGGTATTTGGGTCATGGGGGTGGATTCCTCATGGCTTGGTACTGTCTTCATGATAGTGAACGGGTTCTCAAGATATCTGGTAATTTAAAAGTGTGTGGCACCCCCCTACTCTTTCTTTTGCTCTTGCTCTGGCCATGTGACATGCCTGCTCCCCCTTCACCTTCCACCATGATTGTAAGCTTCATGTGGACTCTCTAGAAGTTGAGTAGATGCCAGCACCATGCTTCCTGTACAGCCTGTAGAACTGTGAGCAATTAAACCACTTTTCTTTATAAATTGTCCACTGTCAGGTATTTCTTTATAGCAATGCAAGAATGGCCTAACACACTCAGAACTTCTCTATGTACCTCACAAAATGGTTATAAGGCCTTCAACTCTTAATCTTTCTATTGTAAACATTGTTGATTATTCAGAATATTTACCTGATGCTGCAAAATTTGTGTGAAAAGTCAAAGAATAAAAGTGTTTAATAAATCCCAAGGCAGAGACTTTCATTTGACTGAGAACTCTTTCCATGGCCAGAAAATCAACAGCAGCAGCTTTCTGAGCTCATCTGTGAAGTAATGGGATAATGGATTAGATTTTCAGAGCTTCCAGCAGAGCTTGTGGTCACATTTAGCTCCATTACTCTACTTCCCTCATGATTCTCTTTGCTTTTTCACGGTGGAACAGGGCCTATTAGCAAGCAAGAAGTAGCTTTTAAGAAAAAGGTCACATTAAAAAAAAAAAGAAAGAAAAGAAAAAGGTCACAGAAAAACACATACCTTGAAAAACTGATAGGAGTAGAAATTGGATATGGAGAAAGATGACAGAGTCCAAGAGAGCATCCAGGAAGCTTTTAAGGTTTGAGAGTGTTACATAGTACACTACTTTGAAATAATAGCCATTGAAATGACTAAAGCTATAGGAATTTGTTGTGGAAGCTTAATTGCTTCAAGTCATTGGTGCCACATCCAGAACAGCAACCATTTTAACTGGAAAATTGGTTTCTACAAAATGATCAACAAGTACAAATGAATGGATGATGCTCTATTCCAAGGGCAACATGAAGATATCCCTGAACATGCTACAGTGAGCTGCCACGTAAGCCAGCTCTGAGAATTGAGTATCATAATGTAGAGGAAAAAAGCATAAGATTTAGAATTAGATGGCCTAGATGAAAACCCAAGCTCTAATACTTGCTACTTGCCAAACAGTAGGTCACTCAGTTCTTCTGAACCTCAATGGCATCTTCTATAAAGAGAGGTATTGTACCTCACATGGTTGTTAAAAGGTTCAGTGAAGAAAAATGCAGAGGAAAGCACTTTTAAATTTTTTCTAATGATGAAAGTAATACGTGTTCGATGCAAGCAACTTATAAAGCAGAAAAATACTAAGAAAAATGCCAAAGAAGAACCCATAATCTTACTAATCGAGGAGAACAGATAGTATTTCAATATGTCTTCTCAATTATTTTATACATATGGGTGTGTGCACCCGCGCACACACACACACACACAAACACACTTCCTTTTAAAGAAAAATAGCATCTTGAATGTGCATACTATTTTTGTAGCCTGCATTTCTACTTAGCAATAATATACTGCAAAATATTTCCCATGCCAATATTCTTCTACCACGTGTTTAGGAAAACACTTAAAACTGTAAATGGCCATTCAAATATCAGTAGTTATTATGAAAATATGAATGAATGAATATTCTCATTTTTCTCTCAATACACACCAAACCTGAAGCACCCAAAAAGTCCCCCTGCATCATTTTATTGGCAGTTTTCTAAATAAGCTATAAGGTGAACAGGATCCTTTTCTTCTATCTTTTTTTGTTTCTTTCATGATTTTTCTTTTTGATAACTAGGAAGAAAAAAGTTACAAAATGAGATTGCATGCCAGCATATTTTATTTTAAATGCCTTTGATTTATTATCTTCAAATTTGCTTTTCCAGCAATGTATGGATTCTGTTGAGATGTGCTACATGTGCACCCTCATGCTTTCTATTAACATAAGTTACAAATAATTACCCAGAAGTCTGGACCCACTGCCCTTTTGTTTTCCATATCCAAGGTCTTTTGCTCTCATGAAGAATATATACACTTTTTCTATTTACACAAGTAGAAAGTAAATTGCAACTCTGAATTGGGAGTGGCACAAAAATGATGAGTGGGCAAGTTAATTTGGTATGAGGATGTTTTGCCTACCTCAACTGACCTGGATTGAGATTTGGAGATGTGGGAACTCATTCTGACTCTCATTATTCATGCATCTTGAGCAAACCACTCACCTTTCCTCAACCTTGGTTTCTTCATCTGTAAAATGTCAGGAATAGAGTAGATAATCTCTGAACTTCTAAGATTTTAAGGCCACATTTGGAAAGTCAGGTGTGCATTCTGATGGAACACAGGAGATACAGTGGACAGATATGCCCCAGAAGAGCTCTAACCAGCTGCTTAAATAGTGAAAACTCCTGTGCCACTTTTTTTAAAACCTTTTAAATGGCTTTATATGCAAATAATGAACAGATGTTGTACCCATAAATTCTACTTTCCAAAAACAGGAGCTTTTTAAAAGAAAACCACATAATAACTTTTAAAAGATGCTGGGATTCCTCCGCTTCTAGATCATTGCTAGGCTAGAAAAATAAAGTTTGTTCTATCAGGAATCACAAGTTAGAACTGAGTATTCTCCAAAGTGGAAATTCTAGAGTGTAGTGTCACTCCAGGCAAAGATTATTCAGTTCTCATCCCCAACATCCACAGCTACCTATCAGAAGGGTTAAACCAGGTCAAAACAGTCCAGCATAATTAGACTTCATCAAACAATGTCATTATGCTCTTCTAAGATACAAATAAACCAAAACAGGAAATACTAAAATTAAAATAATATTTGACACTGTCATACAAATTGTTAGTTCCTTGTTGTATCCCCCACTTCTGTAACATTAATAAAGGGAATATTTTACTGCAAAGAATATTTTATACATCACTGGCCATGAATTTTTGCCATTGGTTATTATACAAATGCTGCCTAGTGCCATTATCCAAATGGCATAACCATTTTATGTCCACAATTCACTTCTATAGTTATAAGTAGAATTTTCATGATTTACATAAGTACATCTATCAGTGAAGATTTAACACTGAGATGCAATCTAATGTCCGTAATATGTGACATTTTGTAGATGGCAATGTAGGAAAGATATATTTTAATCACTTTTCATTTAAGTGACCTTATATAAAAAATAAACTAATAATTTAGCAGTTCCAAGTCTCCAGAGGGCATTTTCAAATGTAAATAAAAGAAATGGTCACAGAGATTTTTTTAAGAAGCATCTTCCATGTCCACATCCTCTTGTAACTGCTGTACCATTTTCTCTTACAACTGCTTCCCTTTGCCTGCAAGAGGGGCTAGGATAAGATGGATGTTTTGCTTGACTTCTTTGAACTTTCTGTAGCGCTTTATTTTTCTTCAATCTGTTCACTATAAATTTAGCTTGGCATTTCTGTTTTATCTCTTCACCTCTCTTCATTGCCTCAATAGTTTTATTCCATAGCTCTCACTGGTATTTGATAGGTTCGTTTCTACGTTTTTCAAATTCAAATGAATTATCCACTGTAAGCTCTTTACCAGCTGCTTTCCGGAATGCTTTGGTCCACCTAACTTTGCAAGGATTGCGCTTCTTTTTAAAGTTTTTATGATATTTAGAGTTACAAAATCTGAACATCTTGCAATCGTTCTGGACAAACATCATGTTGTGGCTGGGGTAGATGGACCCCGAACAGAAATAACACTTTTCAATACACATATTGAACCCACGTGAGTCCCCACCAAGCAAATGCCAAGCTTGAGAGCCCTGTGCCACTTATTAAATGTACCCCTATTGGAGCTTCCCAAGTGCTCTCACTCCCTAATCCCTCCCCCTTCAACTTCCCTAGCTTTCCCCCTGTATCCCCCATTTGTCTAAACTCCAGCAACTTTTCCAGCTGTCATCCATACTGGTTGGTCAGTGCCCAACTATTTAACAGTTTTAAAATATTTTGAATATCACCCCGGATACAAGAAACTCTTTTGCATCTCCACTGCACAATACATACCTGCTCACCATAGAAGCTAAATCCTTGTGACTAAACCCTCTGGGGCTCACAAAGTTGGAGACTATGTTTAAAACTGGCCATTTTTATGGAGGTTGCAGTGAACCAAGATTGTGCAACTGCACTCCAGCCTAGGTGACAAAAGCAAAACTCCATCTCAAAAAAAAAAAAAAAAAAAAAAAAAAAGAAATTGGCCATTTTTACATGTAATAGGTGAAAGTAAAATGAAAACCTTAACTGAACTGTATGAGTTTTATCAACAAGTATAAATAAGATATATTTATTTTTCTATGTGTACGGGTGTTTTATTGTTTTAAAAAATAAAGGGAATTTTTGAAAAAACTTTAGTTCTAGACTTTAAAATAACAGAACATACGAATGTGTTCTCTTTTTAAAGCATCTTTATGGAGGTATAAGTCACATACCATAAAATTCATCCATTTAAAATATGCAATTCAATGATATTCAAAGAATTCTACAACTATCATTGCAATCTAATTTTAGAATATTTTTATCCACCCCCAAAAGCACATATTCCTTAGCAGCCACTCCCTATTCCCTTCTGCCTTCAGCCTCTGGAAACCTCTAATCTACTTTCTGTCTCTATGGATTTGCCTACTCTGCATATTTCATATAAATGGAGTCATAGAATATGTCAATTTTGTGATTGGTTTCTTTCACTTACCATATTGTATCAAGGTTATGAGTGCATTTTTGACATCTGAATCAAGTTGAAACCAGAAGCAATCCTGGGCAAAATTTGAAGGACACAGTAGTAACATTTGGTTTTGGTATCCTCTGACCTCTTCTTCTAGATCCAGCTGTACCCTATCCCCCAGACCTTTCCTCCCCATGCAGTTTCCCAATTTTGGTATTATCTCCTTCCCTACAAACAAATCTCTTGTGAAATACCTGGACCTATGGAGATCTGTTTTATGTTAAAACTCCCTGAAAGTAAGGAAACATGAGCAGTAAGGACTCAACGTACTACTCTGCCCAATGGTAATTGACTTTAGAGGATAATTCCTTAATAGCAATAATAGTTTTCATTTTGGAACCCTAACTAATGGCTGGGTTCTGCACTAAACACTTTGTAATACCTCATTCTTGGTAACTAGGAATTAGGTAATAGGTCATTCTTGCTAACCAGGCAGGTGTGTACTAGTATTTTCATTTTACAGGGAAGAGGGTATGGATTCAGAGAAGTTACCCACCCAAGGCAATGCATCTATTAAATGGCAGAAGCAGGATGTCCATCAGGTGTATTTGATTTCGTGGTTCATGCTCTTCATTGCTTCATTCTCACAGCCCAAGACACGGGTTTTTCACATTTTAGTATCTCTGAAATTGGAATGTTTCTTATAATTGATGATGTCTTGTTATACTAGGCCTTGGTTTTTCTTTTTTAGTGGCATATGAAATAGTGATGCATCTTACAGTGGTTTATATCTTTGATTTTGATAAAAGCTGGTACCAAACAATATTGACTTTCTAAAGGAATTAGCCTTTAATAATGGAGTTTTAGGCATTAGTGACAGAGGTAAAGAGAGAAGGAGATGGGTTTTGAGGGGAAGCTCCTTCCTCAATGTAGCAACGTCTCACATATACAGATGCCTATCTGCTTCTTCTGTGGATAAAAGTGACCCGGTAAGTGCTAACCTCATGATGCCTTAATCACAAACACTGCTCCTTTGAAATATCTAAGTTTTTACATTTCGGTATCGAGAGGTGCTGGTCTTGCAACATCAGTTTACTATTGGAGTTATTCAAACAAATTGATGTTAATTGAATTTAATTTTGAAAACATCATGACATTCTTAAATGAGAGGGAGAAAAAAGGACCATCATTCACTTGCAATTATTTTTCTCATCCTTATTTTCTCTGTTTCTAATAGCACATATAGATGATAATGTTCCAACTCTAAAAAAGTTGAGGAATCACTGGCCTACAGCAAAGTGACATTAGAATAGATTCATATTTGCAATGCCTCATATATTTCTCCTCATGTATTTTCTTCTCACACTTTCTGCCCACATTTTTGAGAAAACGATTATAAATAAATACAAATTTTTGTGCCCAAATAGTTCCCCTCCTCACATTTTGCTTTCTGCTTTCTAGCAGAGGCATTTGAAGTGTCCTTGCAAGAGCAGAAAGTGAAGTAGAAGGAGGCAGGAGGAAGCAAGTATATAAGTATTCACTTGTAGTTTTGTCAGGTTGCACTCACTTGTGAAGGAAAGAACAGGTGAGTACAACCTGACCAAGCTATAAATCACGGGACTGTTGGTTTTCCTGTTCTATATGGACATTCACCCACCTGAGCTGGAGTCAGGGCTTTCTTTTTCTGGAGCGATTCCAAATAGAAACTTAAAAGGAGGCTGGGCGTGGTGGCTCATGCCTGTAATCCCAGCTATTTGGGAGGCCAAGGCAGGTGGATCACCTGAGGTCAGGAGTTCCAGACCAGCCTGGCAATATGGTGAAACCCTGTCTCTATTAAAAATACAAAAATTAGCTGGGCATGGTGGCATGTGCCTGTAGTCCCAGCTACTGGGGCAGGAGAATCACTTGAACTTGGGAGGCGGAGGTTGCAGTGAGCCAAGATAGCGCCACTGCACTCCAGCCTGGGTGACAGAGAGAGACTCTGTCTCAAAAAAAAAAAAAAAGAAACTTAAAAAGAGAGACAGAGAGAAAAAGAGGGGAAGGGGGGAAGGGGGGAAGGGAGATGGAGGAGAAGAGGAGGAAAAGGAGAGGGAATGAGAGAGAAAAGGACTATGATTCACTTGCAATTATTTTTCTCATTCTTATTTTCTCTGTCTCTAACAACACATACAATTCATTCAACAGGCATATTTTCAATGCTAAGGGTCAGGCATTATGCTGAAATCAGGTGACTCAAAGGAGACAGGGCGGATCCAGTTCTGCTCTCTTGGCACTTTCAGTTTAGTGGAGACGACAGACACCAGAAAAACGATTGCACAAATATATCATTACAAAATGTGACAAGTTCTATGACTATAAGAACATAAGCATGAGCATAAATAACAAGGGGACCCAAAATAGCCTGGGAAGGCCTGCCTTCCCTGAGAAAGTGATATGTTGGACTGAAAGTGAAGGATGCGAAGATACAGTCCTCTCTCCATGGGGAGAGAGGAATCGAGGAGGACCTCGGAGTGGGAGAGGTGGGTCCTGTTCAAGGAACCAGAGCCCAGAAGGGTCTCAGGAGGGCAAGGATGTTCTGAGAGGAGCTGGAGAACTGGGTCAGACCTGCAGGGCCTTGCAGGCCACATGAAGGATTTCTCCCTTTATCTTGTGAGCATTGGAAAGCCACTGAAGGGTTCTAAATGGAGATGGGGAGGGGGCTGGGGGTAACATGATCACACAGTACTTCTAACAGCTCCCTGTGGTTGCTGTCTGAGAGCAGATTGAAGGATTGTTCATGAAGGTAAGGACGAGACGTGGATTCTTGCCCCACTTGTCCAGACACGGGATGACTGAGGCAATGCATTGACGTTATCTAGTTCTTGGTTTCCTTATGAGATTAATCGTGTCTGTTATACCCAGCTTACACGATTGCTGTGAGATTCAAATAAAATGGTGGATAGAGAGGTGTTTTGTAGAAGCTCAAAGTGAGACACAAATACAAAAATTAATTTAGGATGGCAAAGCCCCACATAGCGAAACTTCTGTGGTAATAATTACAGCAAAACAGCTACCACTTATTAAACACATATTTTGCAGTTAGTCCTCACAGTAACAATATGAGAAAGGTATTACTGGGCCTAATTTAGAGCTGAGCAAACAGACTTAGTAAGTTAAACAATTTTCCCAAGGTCGCAGCTGCCTAGCATTAGAACTAGGATTCAAACCCAGCTGTGGCTGACTCTTAAATCACATCTCAAATCACTCTTCTTACCTCTTCAATGTTTTTCTCTTAATTGATCACATTTATTGTGAGAACTACAGAAAGAATAAGTGCTTAAAATGGTAACTCATTTTGCCCTCACATCCTGTTTATGAATGTTCCTTAGCTGGACAACTGGAACGATAGCAGGTAAGAGCTGAATGTCAACAAGTAAGCAAGTCAAGCTCTTCACTAGACTTGAGAGAGAGACTGGATAATACTTTAAGAGTGAAACAGCTGGTTATGATTATTCTGTGTTATTTACATGGCACCAAGTAAGTTTGATTAAATAAAAAAATTGTTTCATTTGAATGTTTTGGCAAAAATGCTGTCATCCAGACAAGCAGAATAGGACAGATACCCACCCACATACACACATACACACACACATACACACATTCACAATGGAATTAGTATATATATTATAAATACTAATTTGGATATATATATATCCACAGTGGAACTTGGCCTGGTATATATGTATCCGCAATGGAATTGGGTCTGGTTTCTGAGCTTTGGACTATTCATGAGCTTAAATTTACAGCAAAGGGTCAAATATCAGAAATTCTAAGTTGTCATATACTCCTGCTTCCTTACACCAAACTAAGCCAGTTTTGATGAAAAAAAAAAATTGTATGATGTGGAGTATAGATAAAAGAGCAAACAGACTTCTTTTAATAACATGAGATTTAGGAATTAAACATAGCAGGCAGAAGATCCTGTAGGAATTTCAAGTGATATTTTACGATGGTTCACTAAAGGATGTTTTAAGCCTTGGTTTACATAGCATGCTACTTTATATAGCACTCTTTATTCTTAGGGTCCCTGCAAGAGGAGATATTGTATTGATATAGATAATCATCTCTGCTTCCTTCCTATCTGGCCACGTGGGAAGGGAATAAACAAAAATAATATCTAGCTTATCGGAGAAGTAGGAAAGAAGTTTTAAAAGAGTATAAAGGCCAATATAAAAAAGAAATATGAGGTAGTGAATATTTTGAGTAGGACAATCTAATATAATGGATCTCCTAAAAGATAAATACAAGTTGAAAATATATCTGAATGTTTTAACAGAACTTTCTAAGAATTACTAATGTTATGGCCTTTTTAAGAAAATATCTACCACATTTTATAAAATACCCAAGGGTCTTATATTCATTTATCATTTACTCTTCTTTTAATTATATAGTTAGCAGTTGTTCTATTCATTACACATTTATGAAGCATATGCCAGAGACTTTGGGCATTTAAAAGCTACAAAAAGACAGAATTCTTGCCCTTGGCTGCTTAGCATTTGGTTGGAGGGGCCAGATATCTAATATGATTACAGGACAAAAGCAATACAACAGCTCAAAAACAAATCCCAGCCTCCTCTGAACAAGGAGGTATAATGGTTTAGAGTTTGTTGTAACCAGATCACTTGCTCTCTAACTTTTTAAATGTTTGTTTCTACTTGAGAGGAAGTACTGATATATGTACAGCAGGAGGAATTAGTAACAAAACAAACACCATCTCGTTCTGCTAAAATATAGTCTAAAGCTATTCTGTTATTTAGCATTATTTATATTAATGAAAAAAAAGGATTTTTTTTTTCCATTTAGTAAGACAGGTGCTATGAAGATATTGGCCATATGACGTTGAGGCCACAAGCTGGAGAGAGCTGAACTGCGACATTTCATAGAGTAAATAATTTGAAGTTCTTGGTTCAATCCAGAGGAGAGTGGGTGAAGATAAAGAACGGAAGGAGAGAAGAGCCAGTGAGATAAAAGGGAGCTGGTGTTAGACTAAGGCCCCTGTGATGCTTACATGCCACTTGAAATAGTTTGCATCCTTGTGACTCAAATTCTTCTTTCTCTCACTCTTCCCCAGGTGCTGTCTGTAGTATTTTACTCTTTTCAAGGATGCTTTGTGCAGAGGAGTAGTTTGTTGTTGTTGTTATCATTGTTTGTGTGCGTGACTGTCAAAGAAGGAGCTGAGTTTTAGATAATGGATCTTAAAGAGGGCACCTAAGGAAGCAGGAGGGAGAGGAGGCCCTGAGAACCTACGGCTCAGAGGAGCTCCCAGAAATGTTAGAGGATCATGACTATGAAATTTTATCCAGGTCTCAGAGGAAAGGAGGAGCAGCTGACATCCAGTTTATACAAATAAAGAAGATATGATCCACATTGATGGTGTGTATGTGTGTGTGTGTATGTGTGTGCGCATGCATGTGGTGAGGAGGGAGGCTTAGGGAAGAGGCATTTTCATCTAAACCTTGGAGGAAATGGTGTTTTGGGATTGGTTGCAGGATGGCAGGTGGGCAATAGAGAGAGGCCTAGCATGAATGAGAACATCTGCAGACACACACACACACTCACACACAGTGTATAAATGAGAATATTTTGACTGCAGCTGGAGATTCACTGTTTTAAGATCTCTTCTTTACCTTGAAGGAATACATTTTTAATTCTTCTTCAATTTGCTGATGGTTCAATAAGAAATAAGGCCCCAGATCTGTGATTTTCAAACTTGTTTTTAAGCAACAGAATCTTATCTTCAAACAAAATCTTATTCCAAACTGCAACATGTAAAACAGATCAACTCAGTTGCCCTGGTTAAGAGGTGAAGGTCTTGTCCTTTTGTACTCCCTCACACCCATCCCTCAGCATTCCTGGGGCTCTATGGAGCACAGCCCCAAAACCACCACCCTAGAACCGGAAAAATGAGACTGTCTCATTGGTCTCCTTTCTTGATTAAAATATGCTGATCTTGCCAGGAGAAATTCCATTCAGAAGTTTGTGCCAGAAAATGAAAAATGTCGATGAGATCTAGTGCTGGCAAGGCAATGGGAAAATGGGCACACTCAGACACTCTTGGTGAGAGTATAAATTCATGCAGTCGTTTTGAAGACAATACATCAAAATTTTAAATATAGGAGTGATATGATCTTGTAGTTCCACTTCTAGAGACTGATGGCATAGACATACTTCTACACAAAAATATATGTACAAGCATATTCATTGTATATGACTGTAAAATCAGAAACAAATAGAAGAATGGTTAAATAGTAAATAGATTATGCTACCTCCTTATAATGGAATACTGTAGTTATTAAAATGGAAGAGATTCATATAGGGAGATAGAGAAGGATGTCTTTGATACACCGTAAAGTGAAAATGCAATTTACAAAGAATATAGTTAATATGATCCTTTTCTTTAAGCAAGCAAATAAAACCCAAATTCTATGGAAACTGTGTAAATACTTTTAATTTCACAGAAAAAAACCCCTCTAGAAATAAATGGTCAGTCTCTGGGGGTAGGCTTTACTTCTGGAAAAGGGGAATAGAGGTATATAGGTAAAGGGGACATACACTTTTTACCGTATAGATATTTGTATTATTTGGATTTTTTTACAAAGGACACAAAATAACATTATAATTTAAAAAGCAGTGATGAGAAAGATTAAAAAATAGCGTCATAAAATAATTTACTTGTTTTAAAAAATGGGTAAGTTTCTTCTTTTCTGT
The DNA here is from genome assembly GCF_009828535.3 of Hylobates moloch. Taxonomy (NCBI): domain Eukaryota; kingdom Metazoa; phylum Chordata; class Mammalia; order Primates; family Hylobatidae; genus Hylobates; species Hylobates moloch. The sequence continues at coordinate 62,275,965 of NW_026652290.1, read as the reverse complement.
CAGTAAAGTGCAAATAACGTACCCCGTTTCCCTTATTGCCTTGGCTGCCAGGAAATCCAGAGTCAACTTCGAAACCTGAACCTCGCAGTGGCACTGACCTTTAGATCTGGAATATTCACATTCCTTTTTTTTTTTTGGTCCTACTTTTCTATTCCCAGTTAACCAACTTTTTTTCCAAAGCTTTCCAGGCTCTTTTTCCAGAAGAGATAGGTTATAGAGAAAGAAATGAACTCTGAACCCTTTACTCTCAGCAGCCTACATTTCTCTGTGAGTACCAAACTCTCCAGGGTCAAGTGTGAGCTAAGTAGTCAAGCATTTACTATTTATACTTTATACTGTGGTTATTCTCACATAGGATTTGAGGTGCCTGAGGGCAAGAATCTGTGCTCTTGTAGCGATAGCAAACACTTGGCTCTACTTTGGGGTTTCACTTTGCCTATACTCCAAATTTAAGAGCTGCAAAGACAGGCAGGAGCCTCATGTGACAAGCTTATCTTCACCCTGTAAATGGTAGGAAACCACTGAGGGTTTTTAATTAAAGGAGTAACTGGATCTGAATCATGTTTGAAAAAACAAAAACTGGCAGAGGAGAAAGTAGACTGGTGCATGGAAAGGCAGAGATGCTCATTAAATACCTGTAAAGTGGTTGGATAATTGATGGTTAAATGACCAAGGTAATTTAAAGGTCTGCATTTATTGGAAGGGCGTGTGCAGCATTTGTCAGTACTATCCGGGTGGATCACTTGGTCTGAATATAGGCTAGTAAGGCCCATATCATAAGGCCGGTAAGATTCAAAAAAGGTAAAAAAACATCTAGTTTCGCAGACTGCAATCTTAAATACAGCAAGCCATTTCATAAGGGAGAGGGTAAACAGCTCAGAGCATAAGACATATTGTGGTTCGAAAAGAAGTGAAGGCAGCAGCTTCCTAGGTAACTTGGCAGGTCGCATCTTTATTTATATAGACAGGGGCCAGTTCTCTTTGCTAAAAGTGATGAAGACACATCTGCCTCACCTCTGACAGGGAAATGTGGCATCAACAAAGGACACCAGCTTGGGGTCAGCCTGCTTCAGGCCCTGATTCTGTCACTTATTAACTACATGACCTTGAACAACCTCTCAGAGCCAGTTTCTTCATTTGTAAATGGAGAGGCAAAGACACCCACTTCCGCGGGTGGGAGGGTAAAACAGAGAAAGCATGTTAATCCTCAGGGACTAGCGTGACTTATTTTTTATCTTATTTTTTAAAAAAAATTAGACTTTGTAACCTCCCTTCCTGCCCCCCTCATTTAAGAATGCGGTTTTTGTTATTTATTAACTCAAATAGCCTGCCAGGGGTGTTTTGGGTCTTCTGCACACTGAACAGCTTGCAGAATTAATAGCTGGTCTGGTTCTCCCTTTAGATCTGGGGGTGGGGGTCGGGCACAGAGACGATAATCACCTGTCCTGGGACTCATACCTCGCAGGGAGTGGGGCCATCCCCTTTATTGTCACAGCCCAGCCAAGCCCCTGACTCTTGCCGGGGTCCACAGCTCTGAACCTACCCCCAAAGCATTTTGCAGGCCTGGGACCCCTCCCCGCTCCGCCCTGCGCGCGCTTGGCCAGCACTCCTGGGCTGTTGTTGCGTGTAATTCTTGGGCGCTCCCCGGGGCGGGTCCCCATCCGCGGCTTCAGGCCTGCGGGCTCTGAGGGTCCTGCCCACTGCGGAGCAGGTGTTGCAGGAATCAGTGACTCAAAAAATGTCGCCAAGTTAATATTGGTATTATTTATGGATTATATTTTAAATGCATATGAATAAGGGACTTCTGGTTAAAACAAAGTCCATGTTAAACCTCCCTCCACCATGCCTAACAAATATGGGGGTTCTCAGCTCCTTACTGTCCCTGAGCAGCTCTAGAAGCCCCTTGGCTGGGCGTGGCAAGATGGAGAAGGGAGAAATGATCCAGGTTCTAGTGAAAAATCTTGTCCTTGGGACTGGTAGTTACAGTCGCAGTCAACCCACAGTTCTCCCGAAAGGCGGGGTCCTTCCTTCGGCTCAGCCTGCTCCCTCTCTCCTCGCCTCCCCATCTCTAGGACGCGGGAGGTGGGAGCCACTGCTCTCCCGGAGACGCCGCCCATACCGTGTCAGATTGTCCCCCACTGTGCATGTCGTTTTTGCCGCGTGACTCACCCGTGTCCCTCGCTCTCGGCCATCGGAACAGCAGAAGCGGGTCGGGGAGAGCGCGCTGCCCTGACACCTGCACCCCATCCCCACCTCCAACTCCATCTCCAAAATTTAGCCTTCGCGGAGCCCAGAGGCACTAGCCAGTCTCTTTACTTGGCGGCAGGTGGTGTGGGGGTGCGAAGGAAGGGGAGGATGCAGCGAAATCAAAGTACTTTTTGTAAAGTGTGGTTGTGTAAGTACAAATACACACACGCATTTTTCTGGGGCGAGTGTCAAAAGGACCAGTGACTCAAAAATGTTAATAAATTAATATGAATATTTTGTGTGAGTTCTATTTCAAATGCATTGAGATCAGGGACTTGATAGTTAAAATAAACATGCCCGTCCCCCCACCAAAAAAAAAAAAAAGTTCATTTAAACCTTTTTGGCGGGGTGTGGTGGGTCATGCTTGTAATCCTAGCACTTTGGGAGGCCGAGGCGAGCAGATCACCTGAGGTCAGGAGTTGGAGACCAGCCTGGCCAATATGGTGAAACCCTGTCCTACTAAAAATACAAAAAATTAGCCGGGCATGGTGGTGGGCGCCTGTAATCCCAACTACTTGGGAGGCTGAGGCAGGAGAATCGCTTGAACCCAGGAGGCAGAAGTTGCAGTGAGCCGAGATCAGGCCACTGCACTCCAGCCCAGGCTACACGGCGAGACTCCGTCTCAAAACAAAACAACCTCTTTTCACCATGCCTGACAAATATGGGGGTTCTCAGCTACTTTTCCCTTTTCAAATATAAATCTGTAAGGAGTACCCTTCTCAAAGATCCCCGAGGCCTGTGATAGGTCATCTTTGCCTTTGCTGATGTGTCCTGCTTTAACATTCCTGGGAATATGTATTTGCTGTACAGAACAAACTCTATTATCTTATTGCTTTCACTAGCAGATGAGGAAAATGGGGAAGAATGTATATTTATAGGGTTCAACCACATGCCAGGCACCTTGTACAGTATCTTTTTTCATCTCTGTATCTTCAATCCCTATTTCACATATGAAGAAATGGAGGCAAAAGAGATCAAATAACCTGCCCAAAGTCACAGTATTTGAATCTAGACCTCAAAACCCTTTGGAGCCAAAGTCAATACCTTTTTTACTCTGCCAAGAGTTCCCCGAGGGGAAAATTTTAATTACTTGTGAAATTCACATTTTAATACTAAAACATTTTTAAGCCCCCCCCCTTTAAAAAGGGTATGTACTGTCTCATAATTCATCAGTATATAGGAGATGGGATCTCAGTACTTCCACTTAAGCCCTCTGGTCTCTGGTCTTGCCTCTTCTGGAGATGCCCCTCTTCAGTGGAGCCTGTTCCATGCTAAAGATATGAGACTTAAAGGGTTTTCTACCACTGCAGGCTGCAGTGGTGGAAAGCAAAGCAATCTGACATCTCACAGTACCCAGATTAACCTCGTCTAGTCTATCCCCTTGCATGTATGCTTAAGTGGCATTATTAAAGGTCCCCTTCTGTCACTTTAGCCTTGACATATGCCAAGTCTCTGGAAGGGGATAGTGGTAAAACAAAATTTGTTTTTGTCAAGTATTTTTTGAAGGAGTGTATGGATATGAGAAAATGGATATAGTGGGAGAGGATGTCCTAACTTTAATCCAAACTCAGAAGCTAGAATTTAGATTTATGTGATGAACTGATTACGTTGGGTATCTATCCTCTTGTGGGAAAAGGGGGTCCTGAGGAAGCCTTTAAGAGATGACATATCTTGAATAAAGGGTGATGCAGGCAAACTTGATCCAGTAACAAAATTTGAGTGGCAGGAAGGGAGGAGAATGTACATCTTAGCATTTGCCACCAGGAGGGACTCCCCTGATGGTCAGTTTTGTTAATATTCAAGAATCTCAGAGAAGAGAGTCATGTCCACCTTGGGTAATAGCTGTCCTACACCAATCAACTCTGACCAAAATATAGGATCATGTAAGAACGTGTCAGCCGTGAGGTGGGCCATGCTGAGGGGCTTCTGGAGAAGAAGAGGAAGTGCTGAGCAGGCAATCTTATAGATGTTTCCCACATTAAGCCCCTAGCAGAAGTCATGCCTGGATCTGAAGATTAGCTGTCATTGCCATGCCAATGCACTGACTTCATCATCAGCACATTTGAATAAGTATAAAAGAGGTACAGTTGATTCTAAAAAGGCTGTCTAAAAAAGTTAACAGCGTTCTCAGTTAAGATAGTGAATTGAAGGTATGTACAGTAGTCCCCTCTTATCTGCAGTTTTGCTTTTTGTGATTTTAGTTACCCCAGTTAACTGCAATTTGAAAATATTAAGTGGAACATTCCAGAAATAAATGATCATAAGTTTTAAATTGCATGCCTTTCTGAGCAGCATAATGAAATCTTGTGCCATTTCATTCCGTCCAGCATGGAATGTGAATTATCTGTTTGCCCCAGCATATCCATGCCATATATGCTACCTGCCTGTTAGTCCTCAACATCCTCTGCTCCTGACATCCAACCATCAACATCGTCATGACTTACTGATCTAGAATCACCTGAAGCAGATGATTCTCCTTCCTACTGTCAGAAGGTCAACAGCAGCCTAATGCTACATCACAATGCCTACATCACTCACCTCACTTCATCTCATCACGTAGGCTTTTTTTTCATCTAGCATCAAAAGAAGTGTGACTACAGTACACTTCTTTTATAACTTTTATAATAGTATATTATTGCAATTATTCTTAGATATTTCTATTAATCTCCTACTGTGCCTAACTTATAAATTAAACTTTATCATAGGTATGTATGTATAGGAAAAAATATAGTTCATGTAGGGTTTAATACTATCTGCCGGTTTCAGGCGTCCACCAGGGGTCTTGGAACATATGTCCTACAGATAAGGGAGGACTACTGTATCTAATTTCACTTTCTTCTGGCATAACTAAAACCACATTAAATAAATTTTTACAAAAGACAAACACACCAGTATAGGAAAGATGATAAGAGCAACACAATTTTGGAAGCTGGAAAGCAGATGGACAAGCCAAAAAAGCTGAGTCCTAAGCTGGCTTCAAACCACAGAATCTTCAAAAAGCTCAGTAATTGGAAGCATCAGGTATACCTGTGACTTAAATAAGGAAGAAAAAACAACTTGAGAAGCAATTGGATTCCTAGCTGCCTATGTACTCATTATGGTGCCAGGTGACTTCCTCCCCTGTCCCAGCAGAAGTCTGGAGTTTTTGTGTTTATAAGTATGGCTGAGAGCAGGACTTCCTACTGAGGGGAAAAACGAGTTCATATATTCTGACTCCCCACCCCTTTTCTTTCACCTGTTTCTCAGTCAAGCCCTCATCTACTAGGCAGGAGATGAGAAAATTCTGTGGGGAATCAGACCAGAACAAGGAAAAAAAAAAAAAAAGGCAAAGACACTCACTTCGGGGGTCTGCCAAGAAACTGTACATCTGGATTATCTTTAAATTCAAAGTCAACAAGCCCTGCCCACTTGTCTAGTGCTTTTAATCAGCTTTTTTAGTGCAGAAAAACAAGGATTACTAGATGATATGGTTTGGCTGTGTCCCCACCTAAATCTCATGTTGAATTGTAATTCCCATAATCCCCACGTGTGGTGGAAGGGACCAGGTGGAGATAATTGAGTCGCTGGGGCAGTTTCTCCCATTCTGTTCTCACGATAATGTGTTAGTTCTCACAAGATCTGATGGTTTTATAAGGGGCTTCCTCCACTTCACTGGGCATTCTTCTCCTTTCTGCCTCCGTGTTTGTTTCCCCTTCCGCCATGATTGTAAGTTTCCTGAGGCCTTCCCAGCCCTGCGGAACTGTGAGTCAATTAATCCTTTTTCCTTTATAAATTACCCGGTCTCGGCTATATCCTACAGCAGCAGGAGAATGGACTAATACACCAGATATCTGAGGACAGTCCCCAATGAAAAAGATAGAGACCTAAATAAGTACAAAAAAAAAAAAGCAACATGAAGCAATGGAGACGATGCAGGGAGAAGAAAACAAACAAGATTTCTCATATCTCAGATAATAGACAAATGTTGCATACATGAAAGAAGAATAGGAATAGAACAGTATGTAAAAGGTCATTTAGAGAACAAAAAGAGCTCTTAGAAATTAAAGAAATTATGAAATTAAAAAAATTTAAAAGACTAAGATGTAAGATTAAAAATTTTCTCAAAGTAGAAGGTTAAGGATTTTCTCAAAAAGTAGAACAAAGGGTAGACAGAGGAGAGAAAGGGTAAGGAAATGAGAGATCTGTTCTAGAAGGTTTATTATCCAAATTATAAGAGCTCCAGAAAACATAAATGGAGCAGAGAAAATTATCAATGAAATAATTCAATAAAATTTCTCAGAACTGATGAACATGAATTGCTAGAACAAAAGGGCCTATATGGGTGAAAACAGGCCCTCACAAAGGCATGTTGTAAATTTTTAGAACTCTGGGGAAAAAAGAAAATTATGTAAGCTTCTAGAAAGGCATAAACAAGTCACACAAAGTTAAGAATCCAAATAATTTCAGACTCTCAACAATGTACTATAAACAAGACAAGGGAGCAATACCTTTAAAATACTGAAGGAAAATTATTTCAAAGCTAGAACTTTATACCCAGCCAAACCATCAATCAAACAGGGCAACTGAATTGTACAATTCCAGGGAGCAATATTCAGAATGCAGTGTTAAACAATAAAGTGGCTCACATTCAAGAATGAAGACAGAACAATGACATTTTCAGACATTTAAGTCTCAAAAACTTATTTCTCATGCACCCTTTCTCAAGCTACTGGGGAATGTGTTCCACTAAAAAAAGTAAACTAGGAAAGAGGGAGACATGAGATATAGACAGGGCTGACTTTGTGGATATCACCCCATATACTCACACAGGATACTGCACATAGAAGGACCCCATACTTGGTTTAACGCTCTGCTGTTGTCGTCTTGAAATTCTTATAATTTTTTAACAAGGGACCCCAGGTTTTCATTTTGCACTGGGCCCCACAAATTGTGTGGTCTGATCTTGGATACAATAAGTACATTATCCAACCCAGGTGAAAGGCAAAAGGAATCCCCATAAGAAACCATAAAGCATAAAGTGAAGAGAGATTCCAGGACAGCTATCAACAGAGGGCAACTGTTTCAGAGAGGAGCACGAGACTCAAGAGACAGACACGTTGGTGACCGTCATAGCCAAGTTTTCACTGCTATTTTACTCTCTTTTTCAACCCGAGGATAGAATGCTTGAGTGAGCTTGTCCAGATTCTTACTGTGTCATGACCTTTTGCTGAAAAAGCTCCAGCTCTCTATTCTATACCCTGCTGCTTGCATCAGTTGAGGACATTCATTGCATCTCACCAAAGATTGTGCTTAAACCTACATCTGAGAGCTGGAGGTGAGTTAGAAAATGGAGAGCATCCCCTACCCTCTGACCATATTTCTGCCTGACTTCAATACCAGGCTCACCTAAGAACATTGCCAGGTGCTCAGACTGCAGGGAGCCCTGTGTTTCCTAGGACTAGTGTATGACCTTGGCCACTAACTTCCCCAGAAAGGGCTCCTGTAATTGCTTAAAGGAGCTGATGCCGAGAAATTCTGTTGCATTCATCCCTGAGGTTTCAACTAATAGAACTTTGATATTTTTTTACACGGCTACTAAATTTTCAAAACTAGAGAATATATTGTTTAGGTATGTAAACGTAGGTGGTAAAACCATAAAGCAGGGAATGATTAACGTGAAAGTGCAAATTTTTAAAAAGTGCAAATGAATATTAGCCTCTGGATAACCATGGGTGGGAAGTGAACAAAGGAGAGATTTTGGGGGCAGGTACGTGGGACTTGTTAGTGTTTTATTCTTAAACTAGGTTAGGTAGTGAGTATATGGGTATTGGGGTTTTATGATTTTTTGTTTTTTGGGTTTTTTTGTTTTTTCTTTGTTTGTTTTTGTTTTTTCGTTGTTGTTTTTTTTGATGAGGTCTCACTCTGTCACCCAGCTTGGAGTGCAGTGGTGTGATCTCAGCTCACTTCAGCCTCCACCTTCTGGGCTTAAGTGATCCTCCCGCCTCAGCCTTCTGAGTAGTTGGGATTACAGGCATGCACCACCATGCTTGGCTAATTTTTTGTGTGTGTTTTTGGTAGAGACAGGGTTTTGCCATTGCCCAGGCTGATCTCAAACTCCTGAGCTCAAGCAATCCGCCCACCTCGGCCTCCCAAAGTGCTGGGATTATAGGCGTGAGCCACCATGCCTGGCCAGTATTGGGTTTTTAATTCTTCTTTAAATTGTACCTATATTTTAATAAACTCTTCTAAGGTCAGTAAAAAATAAAATAATGAATGTCAATGCCATTATCATAGGATAAATTTCATCAACAGCCAATTTGGCCCTTGAGCCACATCAGTCTATATAGTCCTTTTATCATGGAATTTTGAATAAAAGCCCTTAGATCAGCCAGTCCAAACTCCTTTTTATTTGTAACCATTATTATTTTAACTGGCTTTTGGTATATGCTCTTACTGTATAAGTTGCAATATAAATTTATAAGTTCATATTGTTTTAGATGTGTGGTGAGTTATTAGACTCTCCTTGTTTCCTGGTGGTGTTTCTGCATTTTGCCTTCATCTGAGTCCTTTATCTTTTCTAAAGGTATGCTCAAGATTTTCTTCATCAGCCTTGATAATTTCATTCCACTTAAATATGGGGGTGGGACTGTGGAGGTGGAGACTGAAGGAGCCAACTCTGTCTTTTACCACCAAAGTTCTCCTTCCTTTACTTCTCCCCCGAATGTATTCATTTGGGTTTACTCAGTTCATTGCAAAGAGTTTGGGAGCCCAGGATCTTTTTGCCAAATTGGATATGAGCTGACTCACTGACATATTTCTCAAGTGACCCATTGGTTCAATGAGTAACATCCTGGAAGAAACATGAGTTATTGTTAATCATAATTATTCCTTCACCTTTCCTGGAATGCCTTTGAAGGCACCAGGCATCAGCAATATCTGTCATCAAAAGCCCTTTTGTCTGCAGTTTCTGTGATTGCATTCAGCTTGTTCACAGCAGAGAGAGGTTTTTTTCCTAAGATGATGGCTTCCCTTCTCTAAAAGGTATCCAGTATTTAGCCCACCTGCAGAAAGGAAGTTGGCACAGGTTCTGAAGAACCAATCAATTCCTTAGCTGTTCTTCTTGAACAAGTGACCCTTTCTTGGTAGCTCTAGAATTTCACCACAATTGCAGAAGTTGAGTAATTTGTCAGCTGGTCGTTTGTAACCAATAAACTGAAAAGATTATCCACCTTTCATTTTGGATAAATAGACAAAATTTGTAATTCTGGAATTGTGTCTTCAGGGCTGACTGTACTGTGGAATCACATCTGGACAAGATTTTGCTGTAGTTCTTGGCATTCCTGAACAGAATAAAAGCATGAAGGAATTAGAAATCTAAGCCAGAACCCATGCCTATTAATGTAGTTGTCTTTGTGTTATAATGAGTAAAACATAAACTGAAGCACTGAGGTAAGAGGAATATTAGTTGTAACTTCTTTTGGCTGCAAAGGACAGAAACTCTGTGTACAGGCTTAATAGAAAAGGGACTTATAGGGATGCAAGAGAGTCATAGAAGCCAAGGAGAGAAATGTAGTTTCCCCTCAAGATGAGGTTGGAACCAGGAGTGAGAAGGACCCAGGGACTCTTTCTTAACTCTGCTCCACTTTGTACATGTACATCGTCTTTATTCCTCTTTGTAAATCAACTTTGCTTCTCAGTGCAACACAGCCACTCCTGTGTTTGTTTTGTTAGTCATGATAGTCTAGGTTATGTTGAAATAAGAAATAAATCCTGGCCGGGTGTGATGGCTCACACCTGTAATCCCAGCACTTTGGGAGGCTGAAGCTGGTGGATCACTTAAGGTCGAGAGTTTGAGACCAGCCTGGCCAACATGGTGACACCCCATCTAAAAATTAGCCAGGCATGGTGGAGCATGCCTGTAATTCCAGCTACTTGGGAGGCTGAGGCATGAGAATTGCATGAACCCAGGAATAAGAGGTTGCAGCGAGCTGAGATCATGCCACTGCACTCAAGCTTGGGTGACGGAGTAAGACTCTGTCTCAAAGGAAAAAAAGAAATCCTAAACCATGAAGATGTTTTTCCTAACTCGTGTCACTATTTTTCTATGGGCTGAGCAGCCCTTCTCCGTCCTATCACTATGCCATTCGGAACATGTGGCCTCCAAGGTCACTGTGGCAGGGAAACAGAAAGTGAAAAGAGATAAGGAATATTTTCGACATTTAGGCCTAAAATTATCTCATAATCACTTCTTCTTTTTTTTTTCTCATAGTTTTTTTTTTTTTTTATTATACTTTAGGTTTTAGGGTACATGTGCACAATGTGCAGGTTTGTTACATATGTATCCATGTGCCATGTTGATTTCCTGCACCCATTAACTCGTCATCTAGCATTAGGTATATCTCCTAATGCTGTCCCTCCCCCCTCCCCCAACCCCACAACAGTCCCCGGAGTGTGATGTTCCCCTTCCTGTGTCCATGAGTTCTCATTGTTCAGTTCCCACCTATGAGTGAGAACATGCAGTGTTTGGTTTCTTGTCCTTGTGATAGTTTACTGAGAATGATGTTTTCCAGTTTCATCCATGTCCCTACAAAGGACATGAACTCATCATTTTTTATGGCTGCATAGTATTCCATGGTGTATATGTGCCACATTTTCTTAATCCAGTCTATCGTTTTGGGACATTTGGGTTGGTTCCAACTCTTTGCTATTGTGAATAGTGCCGCAATAAACATACGTGTGCATGTGTCTTTATAGCAGCATGATTTATAGTCCTTTGGGTATATACCCAGTAATGGGATGGCTGGCTCAAATGGTATTTCTAGTTCTAGATCCCTGAGGAATCGCCACACTGACTTCCACAATGGTTGAACTAGTTTACAGTCCCACCAACAGTGTAAAAGTGTTCCTATTTCTCCACATCCTCTCCAGCAACTGTTGTTTCCTGATTTTTTTAATGATGGCCATTCTAACTGGTGTGAGATGGTATCTCACTGTGGTTTTGATTTGCATTTCTCTGATGGCCAGTGATGATGAGCATTTCTTCATGTGTTTTTTGGCTGCATAAATGTCTTCTTTTGAGAAGTGTCTGTTCATGTCCTTCGCCCACTTTTTGATGGGGTTGTTTGTTTTTTTCTTGTAAATTTGTTTGAGTTCATTGTAGATTCTGGATATTAGCCCTTTGTCAGATGAGTAGGTTGCAAAAATTTTCTCCCATTCTGTAGGTTGCCTGTTCACTCTCATGGTAGTTTCTTTTGCTGTGCAGAAGCTCTTTAGTTTAATTAGATCCCATTTGTCAATTTTGGCTTTTGTTGCCATTGCTTTTGGTGTTTTAGACATGAAGTCCTTGCCCATGCCTATGTCCTGAATGGTATTGCCTAGGTTTTCTTGTAGAATTTTAATGGTTTTAGGTCTAACATTTAAGTCTTTAATCCATCTTGAATTAATTTTTGTATAAGGTGTAAGGAAGGGATCCAGTTTCAGCTTTCTACATATGGCTAGCCAGTTTTCCCAGCACCATTTATTAAATAGGGAATCCTTTCCCCATTTCTTGTTTTTGTCAGGTTTGTCAAAGATCAGATAGTTGTAGCTATGCGGCATCATTTCTGAGGGCTCTGTTCTGTTCCATTGATCTATGTCTCTGTTGTGGTACCAGTACCATGCTGTTTTGGTTACTGTAGGCTTGTAGTATAGTTTGAAGTCAGGTAGCGTGATGCCTCCAGCTTTGTTCTTTTGGCTTAGGATGGACTTGGTGATGCGGGCTCTTCTTTGGTTCCATATGAACTTTAGAGTAGTTTTTTCCAATTCTGTGAAGAAAGTCATTGGTAGCTTGATGGGGATGGCATTGAATCTATAAATTACCTTGGGCAGTATGGCCATTTTTACGATATTGATTCTTCCAACCCATGAGCATGGAATGTTCTTCCATTTGTTTGTATCCTCTTTTATTTCATTGAGCAGTGGTTTGTAGTTCTCCTTGAAGAGATCCTTCACATCCCTTGTAAGTTGGATTCCTAGGTATTTTATTCTCTTTGAAGCAATTGTGAATGGGAGTTCACTCATGATTTGGCTCTCTGTTTGTCTGTGATTGGTGTACAAGAATGCTTTTTTTGTTATTTTTTTATATGTATTCTTGTTTTTTTTTTTTTTGAGACGGAGTCTTGCTCTGTCGCCCAGGCTGGAGTGCAGTGGCGCGATCTCGGCTCACTGCAACCTCCGCCTCCCGGGTTCACGCCATTCTCCTGCCTCAGCCTCTCCGAGTAGCTGGGACTACAGGCGCCCGCCACCACGCCCGGCTAATTTTTTGTATTTTTGGTAGAGACGGGGTTTCACCGTGGTCTCGATCTCCTGACCTCGTGATCCGCCCACCTCGGCCTCCCAAAGTGCTGGGATTACAAGCGTGAGCCACCGCGCCCAGCCATGCTTGTGATTTTTGTACATTGATTTTGTATCCTGAGACTTTGCTGAAGTTGCTAATCAGCTTAAGGAGATTTTGGGCAGAGACAATGGGATTTTCTAGATATACAATCATGTCATCTGCAAACAGGGACAATGTGACTTCCTCTTTTCCTAATTGAATACCCTTTATTTCCTTCTCCTGCCTGATTGCCCTAGCCAGAACTTCCAACACTATGTTGAATAGGAGTGGTGAGAGAGGGCATCCCTGTCTTGTGCCAGTTTTCAGAGGGAATGCTTCCAGTTTTTGCCAATTCAGTACGATATTGGCTGTGGGTTTCTCGTAGATAGCTCTCATTATTTTGAGATACGTCCCATCGATACCTAATTTATTGAGAGTTTTTAGCATGAAGGGTTGTTGAATTTTGTCAAAGGCCTTTTCTGCACCTATTGAGATAATCATGTGGTTTTTGTCTTTGGTTCTGTTTATATGCTGGATTACATTTATTGATTTGCATATGTTGAACCAGCCTTGCATCCCAGGGATGAAGCCCACTTGATCATGGTGGATAAGCTTTTTGATGAGCTGCTGGATTCGGTTTGCCAGTATTTTATTGAGGATTTTTGCATCAATGTTCATCAAGGATATTGGTCTGAAATTCTCTTTTTTGGTTATGTCTCTGCCAGGCTTTGGTATCAGGACGATGCTGGCTTCATAAAATGTGTTAGGGAGGATTCCCTCTTTTTCTATTGATTGGAATAGTTTCAGAAGGAATGGTACCAGTTCCTCCTTGTACCTCTGGTAGAATTCAGCTGTGAATCCATCAGGTCCTGGACTCTTTTTGGTTGGTTAGCTATTGATTATTGCCACAATTTCAGAACCTGTTATTGGTCTATTCAGAGATTCAACTTCTTCCTGGTTTAATCTTGGGAGGGTGTATTTGTCGAGGAATTTATCCATTTCTTCTAGATTTTCTAGTTTATTTGCATAGAGGTGATTGTAGTATTCTCTGATGGTAGATTGTATTTCTGTGGGATCGGTGGTGATATCTCCTTTTTCATTTTTTATTGCATCTATTTGATTCTTCTCTCTTTTCTTCTTTATTAGTCTTGCTAGTGGTCTATCAATTTTGTTGATCTTTTCAAAAAACCAGCTCCTGGATTCATTAATTTTTTGAAGGGTTTTTTGTGTCTCTATTTCCTTGAGTTCTGCTCTGATTTTAGTTATTTCTAGCCTTCTGCTAGCTTTTGAATGTGTTTGCTCTTGCTTTTCTAGTTCTTTTAATTATGATGTTAGGGTGTCAATTTTGGATCTTTCCTGCTTTCTCTTGTGGGCATTTAGTGCTATAAATTTCCCTCTACACACTGCTTTGAACGTGTCCCAGAGATTCTGGTATGTTGTGTCTTTGTTCTCGTTGGTTTCAAAGAACATCTTTATTTCTGCCTTCATTTCATTATGTACCCAATAGTCATTCAGGAGCAGGTTGTTCAGTTTCCATGTAGTTGAGTGGTTTTGGGTGAGTTTCTTAATCCTGAGTTCTAGTTTGATTGCACTGTGGTCTGAGAGACAGTTTGTTATAATTTCTGTTCTTTTACATTTGCTGAGGAGAGCTTTACTTCCAACTATGTGGTCAATTTTGGAATAGGTGTGGTGTGGTGCTGAAAAAAATGTATATTCTGTTGATTTGGGGTGGAGAGTTCTGTAGATGTCTATTAGTCCACCTTGTGTAGAGCTGAGTTCAATTCCTGGATATCCTTGTTAACTTTCTGTCTCGATGATCTGTCTAATGTTGACAGTGGGGTGTTAAAATCTCCCATTATTATTGTGTGGGAGTTTAAGTCCCTTTGTAGGTCATTCAGGACTTGCTTTATGAATCTGGGTGCTCCAGTGTTGGGTGCATATATATTTAGGATAGTCAGCTCTTCTTGTTGAATTGATCCCTTTACCATTATGTAATGGCCTTCTTTGTCTCTTTTGATCTTTGTTGGTTTAAAGTCTATTTTATCAGAGACTAGGATTGCAACTCCTGCCTTTTTTTGTTTTCCATTTGCTTGATAGATCTTCCTCCATCCCTTTATTTTGAGTCTATGTGTGTCTCTGCACATGAGATGGGTTTCCTGAATACAGCACACTGATGGGTCCTGACTCCTTATCCAGTTTGCCAGTCTGTGTCTTTTAATTGGAGCATTTAGCCCATTTACATTTAATGTTAATATTGTTATGTGTGAATCTGATCCTGTCATTATGATGTTAGTTGGTTATTTTGCTTGTTAGTTGATGCAGTTTCTTCCTAGCCTCGATGGTCTTTACAATTTGGCATGTTTTTGCAGTGGCTGGTACCGGTTGTTCCTTTCCATGTTTAGTGCTTCCTTCAGGAGCTCTTTTAGGGCAGGCCTGGTGGTGACAAAATCACTCAACGTTTGCTTGTCTGTAAAGTAGTTTATTTCTCCTTCACTTATGAAGTTTAGTTTGGCTGGATATGAAATTCTGGGTTGAAAATTCTTTTCTTTAAGAATGTTGAATATCGGCTCCCACTCTCTTCTGGCTTGTAGAGTTTCTGCCAAGAGATCAGCTGTTAGTCTGATGGGCTTCCCCTTGTGGGTAACCCGACCTTTCTCTCTGGCTGCCCTTAACATTTTTTCCTTCTTTTCAACTTTGGTGAATCTGACAATTATGTGTCTTGGAGTTGCTCTTCTCAAGGAGTATCTTTGTGGCGTTCTCTGTATTTCCTGAATCTGAATGTTGGCCTGCCTTGCTAGATTGGGGAAGTTCTCCTGGATAATATCTTGCAGAGTGTTTTCCAACTTGGTTCCATTCTCCCCGTCATTTTCAGGTACACCAATCAGACGTACGTTTGGTCTTTTCACACAGTCCCTAATTTCTTGGAGGCTTTGTTCATTTCTTCTTATTCTTTTTTCTCTAAACTTCCCTTCTCGCTTCATTTCATTCATTTAATCTTCCGTCAGTGATACCCTTTCTTCCAGTTGATCGCATCTGCTACTGAGGCTTCTGCAATCTTCCTGTAGTTCTCTAAACTTGGCTTTCAGCTCCATCAGCTCCTTTAAGCCCTTCTCTCCATTGATTATTCTAGTTATCCATTCTTCTAATTTTTTTCAAAGTTTTTAACTTCTTTGCTATTGTTTTGAATTTCCTCCCGTAGCTCAGAGTAGTTTGATCATCTGAAGCCTTCTTCTCTCAACTCATCAAAATCGTCCTCCATCCAGCTTTGTTCCGTTGCTGGTGAGCAACTGTGTTCCTTTGGAGGAGGAGAGGTGCTCTGCTTTTTAGAGTTTCCAGTTTTTCTGCTCTGTTTTTTCCCCATCTTGGTGGTTTTATCTACTTTTGGTCTTTGATGATGGTGATGTACAGATGGGTTTTTGGTGTGGATGTCCTTTCTGTTTGTTAGTTTTCCTTCTACCAGACAGGACCCTCAGCTGCAGGCCTGTTGGAGTTTACTAGAGGTCTACTCCAGACCCTGTTTGGCTGGGTGTCAGCAGCGGTGGCTGCAGAACAGCGGATTTTCATGAGACCACAAATTCAGCTGTCTGATAGTTCCACTGGAAGTTTTGTCTCAGAGGAGTACCCAGCCAAGTGAGGTGTCAGTCTGTCCCTACTGAGGGGGTGCCTCCCAGTTAGGCTGCTCAGGGGTGAGGGACCCACTTTAGGAGGCAGTGTGTCCGTTCTCAGATCTCCAGCTGCGTGCTGGGAGAACCACTACTCTCTTCAAAGCTGTCAGTCAGACAGGGACATTTAATTCTGAGGAGGTTCCTGCTGACTTTTTGTTTGTCTGTGCCCTGCCCCCAGAGGTGGAGCCTACAGAGGCAGGCAGGCCTCCTTGAGCTGTGGTGGGCTCCAGCCATTTCGAGCTTCCTGGCTGCTTTGTTTACCTAAGCAAGCCTGGGCAATGGCGGGCGCCCCTCCCCCAGCCTCGCTGCTGCCTTGCGGCTTGATCTCAGACTGCTGTGCTAGCAATCAGTGAGACTCCGTGGGCATAGGACCCTCTGAGCCAGGTGTGGGACACAATCTCCTAGTGTGCCGTTTTCCATGCCCGTTGGAAAAGTGCAGTATTAGGGTGGGACTGACCCGATATTCCAGGTGCCGTCTGTTGCCCCTTTCTTTGACTAGGAAAGGGAACTCCCTGACCCCTTGCGCTTCCCGAGTGAGGCAATGCCTCGCCCTGCTTCGGCTCGCGCACAGTGCGCTTCACCGACTGTCCTGCACCCACTGTTTGGCACTCCCTAGTGAGATGAAACCGGTACCTCAAACAGAAATGCAGAAATCACCCATCTTCTGTGTCACTCAGGCTGGGAGCTGGGGACCAGAGCTGTTCCTATTCGGCCATCTTGGCTCCACCCCTGTCATAATCACTTCTATTTCCCATTGGCCAGAACTTAGTCACATGGCCTCAACCTAATTGCAAGGAAAACTGGGAAATGAGATGAGCATTGGGAAGTTAGTGAGCACTAACAATCTCATTCACATCTCTAATCAGCAGAAAACCCAGACCAATTAGTCCAAACTACTTGTTTCCTGAGGTTGTTTCTATGGGTTAAAACTCTGAATTCCTAGGGAAGAGACTCTTGCCCAGCCTTGGTCAGACTCTTGCCCAGCTCTGATCCAATCTGCTCTGTCTTAGAGGCAGGATCATATTGAACAGAATGGCGGCCAGGATCCCATCACTTTTAACATATAGTTCAAATGTGGAAGAGAAGGACAGTACTCAGAAAGGGTAGGCTTCTCAGACAATCGTTAGTGTCCACTACATAGAAGCATGTTTTGTTTCTGGAGGCTCTGAGAATCAATCTTACACTATTTATGCTGTTTCTCAATAATGGTTTCTGTGTTTTAGGGAAAACCTTAGTTTAAACATGCAAAAATTATAGTGAACCTATTTAGAAGAGTTACGACTTACTGCTTTTCCCTCTAGAAAACTATTCACAAGACCTACCTTTGGAAATAAGGTACCTGACTTGTGAGGATGGTTACCAGACATACAAATGTGGAAGCCGTTTTTCCTGATCTCAGTTGAAAGCTGCTACTAGAACATAAAGATGGCACTGGAGTCCTCCCAAATGGACACGC
This sequence comes from Hylobates moloch, assembly GCF_009828535.3. NCBI lineage: Eukaryota > Metazoa > Chordata > Mammalia > Primates > Hylobatidae > Hylobates > Hylobates moloch. The sequence goes on along the minus strand of NW_026652290.1, from coordinate 62,258,264 downwards.
CCCTACCGTGGTAGTCATTAGAATTTTTCCAAAGAGTCTCATTCTTTTCTCCTTCTAGATATAAGATTGCACACCTCTGTCTCCTTTGTAATTAGATGTGGGGATATGACTTGCTTTGGGCAATGAAATGGAACCAGAAGGGACATGTGTCACTGGTAGGCAGAGGCTTGAAGAGCCTCTTCATGATTCATCATACTTTCTTCTCCCTGCTTAGGTGATTGTAGAGGCATATATTGATATGGAATAGCTTGGCCTGGATCTCCCTGCCTACTCATGCTGGACATCTAGCATGAGCAAACAATGAACTTTTTGTTGTGTTGAACCACTGAGACTGGGGCTGTTTGTTACTGTAGATAACCTGATCCATTCTAACCAGTATATCCTCATATGCAGCCATCCATACCACAAGGGACCCCCACCAAAATACACAACCACCTGTGGCAATCCTGCTCAATGTAGAGTGCCCTTCCTTCTCTACACTATCCCTTGGGAGACCAGTTATATGGTTTACACCAGCTTGGCAGTAATTGTCACACTTGAGTTCATTTGCATGGCCCCTTATTGCAAAAGCCATAGGAATGATAGGGCCATGGATATTTTATTTTTTTTATATTTCTTTTATATATATATTTTATTATACTTTAAGTTCTAGGGTACTTGTGCACAACGTGCAGGTTAGTTGCATATGTATACATGTGTCATGCTGGTGTGCTACACCCATTAACTTGTCATTTACATTAGGTATATCTCCTAATGCTATCCCTCCCCCCTCCCGCCACCCCACAACAGGCCCCGGTGTGTGATGTTCCCCTTCCTGTGTCCAAGTGTTCTCATTGCTCAATTCCCACCTATGAGTGAGAACATGCGGTGTTTGGTTTTTTGTCCTTGCGATAGTTTGCTGAGAATGATGGTTTCCAGCTTCATCCACGTCCCTACAAAGGACATGAACTCATCATTTTATATGGCTGCATAGTATTCCATGGTGTATATGTGCCACATTTTCTTAATCCAGTCTATCATTGTTGGACATTTGGCTTGGATCCAAGTCTTTGCTATTGTGAATAGTGCCGCAATAAACATACGTGTGCATGTGTCTTTATAGCAGCATGATTTATAATCCTTTGGGTATATACCCAGTAATGGGATTGCTGGGTCAAATGGTATTTCTGGTTCTAGATCCCTGAGGAATGGCCACACTGTCTTCCACAATGGTTTAACTAGTTTACAGTCCCAGCAACAGTGTAAAAGTGTTCCTATTTCTCCACATCTTCTCCAGCACCTGTTGTTTCCTGACTTTTTAATGATCACTATTCTAACTGGTGTGAGATGGTATCTCATTGTGGTTTTGATTTGCATTTCTCTGATGGCCAGTGATGATGAGCATTTTTTCATGTGTCTGTTGGCTGCATAAATGTCTTCTTTTGAGAAGTGTCTGTTCATATCCTTCGCCCACTTGTTGATGGGGTTTTTTCTTGTAAATTTGTTTAAGTTCTTTGTAGATTCTGGATATTAGCCCTTTGTCAGATAAGTAGATTGCAAAAATTTTCTCCCATTCTGTAGGTTGCCTGTTCACTCTGATGGTAGTTTCTTTTGCTGTGCAGAAGCTCTTTAGTTTAATTAGATCCCATTTGTCAATTTTGGCTTTTGTTGCCATTGCTTTTGGTGTTTTAGACATGAAGTCCTTGCCCATGCCTATGTACTGAATGGTATTGCCTGGGTTTTCTTCTAGGGTTTTTATGGTTTTAGGTCTAACATTTAAGTCTTTAATCCACCTTGAATTAATTTTTGTATAAGGTGTAAGGAAGGGATCTAGTTTCAGCTTTCTACATATGGCTAGCCAGTTTTCCCAGCACCATTTGTTAAATAAGGAATCCTTTCCCCATTGCTTGTTTTTGTCAGGTTTGTCAAAGATCAGATAGTTGTAGAAGTGTGGTACTATTTCTGAGGGCTCTGTTCTGTTCCATTGATCTATGTCTCTGTTGTGGTACCAGTACCATGCTGTTTTGGTTACTGTAGCCTTGTGGTATAGTTTGAAGTCAGGTAGCGTGATGCCTCCAGCTTTGTTCTTTTGGCTTAGGATTGACTTGGCAATGTGGGCTCTTTTTTGGTTCCATATGAACTTTAAAGTAGTTTTTTCCAATTCTGTGAAGAAAGTCGTTGGTAGCTTGATGGGGATGGCATTGAATCTATAAATTACCTTGGGTAGTATGGCCATTTTCACGATATTGATTCTTCCAACCCATGAGCATGGAATGTTCTTCCATTTGTTTGTATCCTGTTTTATTTCATTGAGCAGTGGTTTCTAGTTCTCCTTGAAGAGGTCCTTCACATCCCTTGTAAGTGGATTCCTAGGTATTTTATTGTCTTTGAAGCAATTGTGAATGGGAGTTCACTCAGGATTTGGCTCTCTGTTTGCCTATTATTGGTGTATAAGAATGCTTGTGATTTTTGCACATTGATTTTGTATCCTGAGACTGCTGAAGTTGCTTATCAGTTTAAAGAGATTTGGGGCTGAGATGATGGGGTTTTCTAGATATACAATCATGTCATCTGCAAACAGGGACAATTTGACTTCCTCTTTTCCTAGTTGAATGCGCTTTATTTCTTTCTGCTGCCTGATTGCCCTGGCCAGAACTTCCAACACTATGTTGAATAGGAGTGGTAAGAGAAGGCATCCCTGTCTTGTGCCAGTTTTTAAAGGGAATGCTTCCAGTTTTTGCCCATTCAGTATGATATTGGCGTGGGTTTGTCATAGATAGCTCTCATTATTTTGAGATATGTCCCATCAATACCTAATTTGAGAGTTTTTAGCATGAAGGGCTGTTGAATTTTGTCAAAGGCCTTTTCTGCATCTATTGAGATAATCATGTGGTTTTTGTCATTGGTTCTGTTTATATGCTGGATTACATTTATTGATTTGCATATGTTGAACCAGCCTTGCATCCCAGGGATGAGGCCCACTTGATCATGTTGGGTAAGCTTTTTGATGTGCTGCTGGATTCGGTTTGTCAGTATTTTATTGAGGATTTTTGCATCGATGTTCATCAGGGATATTGGTCTAAAATTCTCTTTTTTTTGTTATATCTCTGCTAGGCTTTGGTATCAGGATGATGCTGGCCTCATAAAATGAGTTAGGGAGGATTCCCTCTTTTTCTATTGATTGGAATAGTTTCAGAAGGAATGGTACCAGCTCCTCCTCGTACCTCTGGTAGAATTCGGCTGTGAATCAGTCTGGTCCTGGACTTTTTTTGCTTGGTAAGCTATTAATTATTGCCTCAATTTCAGAGCCTGTTATTGGTCTATTCAGAGATTCAACTTCTTCCTGGTTTAGTCTTGGGAGGGTGTATGTGTCCAGGAATGTATCCATTTCTTCTAGATTTTCTAGTTTATTTGCGTAGAAGTGTTTATAGTATTCTGTGATGGTAGTTTGTGTTTCTGTGGGATCAGTGGTGATATCCCCTGTATCATTTTTTATTGCATCTATTTGATTCTTCTGTCTTTTCTTCTTTATTAGTCTTGCTAGCAGTCTATCAATTTTGTTGATTTTTTCAAAAAACCAGCTCCTGGATTCATTAATTTTTTGAAGGGTTTCTTGTGTCTCTATCTCCTTCAGTTCTGCTCTGATCTTTATTTCTTGCCTTCTGCTAGCTTGTGAATGTGTTTGCTCTTGCTTCTCTAGTTCTTTTAACTGTGATGTTAGGGCGTCAATTTTAGATCTTTCCTGCTTTCTCTTGTGGGCATTTAGTGCTATAAATTTCCCTCTACACACTGCTTTGAATGTGTCCCAGAGATTCTGGTATGTTGTGTCTTTGTTCTCGTTGGTTTCAAAGAACATCTTTATTTCTACCTTCATTTCGTTATGTACCCAGTAATCATTGAGGAGCAGGTTGTTCAGTTTCCATATAGTTGAGCAGTTTTGAATGAGTTTCTTAATCCTGAGTTCTAGTTTGATTGCACTGTGGTCTGAGAGACAGTTTGTTATAATTTTTGTTCTTTTACATTTGCTGAGGAGAGCTTTACTTCCAACTATGTGGTCAATTTTGGAATAAGTGCAGTGTGGTGCTGAGAAGAATATATATTCTGTTGATTTGGGGTGGAGAGTTCTGTAGATGTCTATTAGGTCCGCTTGGTGCAGAGCTGAGTTCAATTCCTGGATGTCCTTGTTAACTTTCTGTTTCATTGATCTGTCTAATGTTGACAGTGGGGTGTTAAAGTCTCCCATTATTATTGTGTGGGAGTCTAAGTCTCTTTGTAGGTCTCTAAGGACTTGCTTTATAAATCTGGGTGCTCCTGTACTGGGTGCATATATATTTAGGATAGTCAGCTCTTCTTGTTGAATTGATCCCCTTACCATTATGTAATGGCCTTCTTTGTCTCTTTTGATCTTTGTTAGTTCAAAGTCTGTTTTATCAGAGACTAGGATTGCAGCCCCTGCCTTTTTTTGTTTTCCATTTGCTTGGTAAATCTTCCTCCATCCCTTTATTTTGAGCCTATGTGTGTCTCTGCACGTCAGATGGGTCTCCTGAATACAGCACACTGGTGAGTCTTGACTGTTTATCTAATTTGCCAGTCTGTGTCTTTTAATTGGAGCATTTAGCCCATTTACATTTAAGGTTAATAGTATTATGTGTGAATTTGATCCTGTCATTATGATATTACCTGGTTATTTTGCTCATTAGTTGATGCAGTTTCTTCCTAGCATCAATTGTCTTTACAATTTGGCATGTTTTTGCAGTGGCTGGCACTGGTTGTTCCTTTCCATGTTTAGTACTTCCTTCAGGAGCTCTTGTAGGGCATGCCTGGTGGTGACAAAGTTTCTCAGCATTTGATTGTCTGTAAAATGTTTTATTTCTCCTTCACTTATGAAGCTTAGTTTGGCTAGATATGAAATTCTGGGTTGAAAATTCTTTTCTTTAAGAATGTTGAATATTGTCCCCGACTCTCTTCTGGCTTGTAGAGTTTCTGCCAAGAGATCCGCTGTTAGTCTGATGGGCTTCTCTTTGTGGGTAACCCGACCTTTCTCTGTGGCTGCCCTTAACGTTTTTTCCTTCATTTCAACTTTGGTGAATCTGACAATTGTGTGTTTTGGAGTTGCTCTTCTTGAGGAGTATCTTTGTGGCATTCTCTGTATTTCCTGAATTTGAATGTTGGCCTGCCTTGCTAGATTGGGGAAGTTCTCCTGGATAATATCCTGCAGAGTGTTTTCCAACTTGGTTCCATTCTCCTTGTCAGTTTCAGGTACACCAATCAGATGTGGATTTGGTCTTTTCACATAGTCCCATATTTCTTGGAGGCTTTGTTCGTTTCTTTTTATTATTTTTTCTCTAAACTTCTCTTCTCTCTTCATTTCATTCATTTGATCTTCAATCACTGATACCGTTTCTTCCAGTTGATCGAATCGGCTACTGAGGCTTGTGCATTCGTCACATAGTTCTCGTGCCTTGGTTTTCAGCTCCATCAGGTCCTTTAAGGACTTCTCTGCATTGGTTATTCTAGTTAGCCATTTATTTAATCTTTTTTCAAAGTTTTTAACTTCTTTGCCGTGGGTTTGAACATCCTCCTTTAGCTTGGAGAAGTTTGATCATCTGAAGCCTTCTTCTCTCAACTCGTCAAAGTCATTCTCCGTCCAGCTTTGTTCCGTTGCTGGTGAGGAGCTTTATTCCTTTGGAGGAGGAGAGGTGCTCTGATTTTTAGAATTTTCGGTTTTTCTGCTGTTTTTTTCCCCATCTTTGTGGTTTTATCTACCTTAGGTCTTTGATGGTGGTGACGTACAGATGGGGTTTTGGTGTGGATGTCCTTTCTGTTTGTTAGTTTTCCTTCTAACAGTCAGGACCCTCAGCTGTAGGTCTGTTGGACTTTGCTGGAGGTCCACTCCAGACTCTGTTTGCCTGGGTATCGGCAGCAGAGGCTGCAGAACTGCGAATATTGCTGAACAGCAAATGTTGCTGCCTGATCGTTCCTCTGGAAGCTTAGTCTCAGAGGGGTACCCGGCCGTTGAGGTGTCAGTCAGCCCCTACTGGGAGGTGCCTCCCACATAGGCTACTTGGGGGTCATGGACCCACTTGAGGAAGCAGTCTGTCCGTTCTCAGATCTCAAACTCCATGCTGGGAGAACCACTGCTCTCTTTAAAGCTGTCAGACAGGGACATTTAAGTCTTTAGAGATTTCTGCTGCCTTTTGTTTGGCTGTGCCCTGCCCCTAGATGTGGAGTCTACAGAAGCAGGCAGGTCTCCTTGAGCTGCGATGGGCTCCACCCAGTTCGAGCTTCGTGGCCGCTTTGTTTGTCTACTCAAGCCTCAGCAATGGTGGGCACCCCTCCCCCAGCCTCACGGCTGCCTTCAGTTCGATCTCAGACTGCTGTGCTAGGAATGAGCAAGGCTCCCTGGGCGTGGGACTGTCCGAGCCAGGCATGGGATATAATCTCCTGGTGTGCCATTGGCTAAGACCATTGGAAAAGTGCAGTATTAGGGTGGGAGTGACCTGATTTTCCAGGTGCCGTCTGTCACAGCTTTGCTTGGCTAGTAAAAGGAATTCCCTGACCCCTTGCACTTCTGTGTTGAGGCGATGCCTCGCCCTGCTTTGGCTCATGCTTGGTGCACTGCACCCACTGTCCTGCACCCGCTGTCCGACAAGCCCCAGTGAGATGAACCCATTACCTCAGTTGGAAATGCAGAAATCACCTGTCTTCTGTGTCACTCACACTGGGAGCTGTAGACTGGAGCTGTTCCTATTTGGCCATCTTGGAACTGCCCCCCGGCCATGGATATTTTAAATTGGAAAATCTTTGAATGTGGAGGACTACGGGATAGATTATATTTGAAGTAAATATTTAGACACTCCTCACTGCTGTCACCTTCCAGAAGGATAGGCTGATTCACTATGCTTACCACAGACTGCCTGCCACAGACCATGCTTTGTTAGAGATTAGATGAAGATGAAGTGCTAAATAGAGAACAAGGAAGAGCATGAGACATTGCTGTGGTTCAATGCAAACAAAGCCTGCTTGTCTATCTGCAGCAACTGTAACATCCTTCACAGGCTCCAGACTAATGAGCCACACTTTAACTCAGTTTCTAACAAGCTTTGCTTAAGATGTTCTCAGGTCAAATCAAGAAACAACTAAGTATAATTACTTATTAAAGGACCAAATTTTACTTTAGTCACTAAAGATAAGAGACTTAAAGAGATATATAGCAATAAAGAGGAAATTCTAAGGGTTCCTTCAATACAAGTAGGATGTAGCATATGACCAGACAGAATTTCTAAAAATCTTAGGTAAAGTATTAATGGCATGAGCCAAGGAGTGCCTTGAAGATACCAGAGGTGAAGGCATGCAGTGAAAACTGCCTGAGAGCAGCAAAAAAGCAGCCCTTTGACTGAAGTCCTAAACCTACACACTTGATTATACATCTCCTTCTCAGCATTCCCCAGAACGCTTATTCCCCAGCTTGGCTTTAAGACCCCCAAATGATGATATTGGCACTTCTCCAGAAAGGCTTAGGGTCTTCTTTGTGCATGCTGTTCCTAACTCTGGCCATCTGTCTCTGGGATCAGCAGCAGGCCTGTCTTCAGCTCAGGGCCCTGGGCAGCCCACAGCCTGTGTACAATTGAGAATGGATGTCCCATCTTCCTTGCAGATGCAGCCATGAGTCAAGGTGTTCATTCTGGAGAATGGAACACAGACCAGACTTCAGACTCCTTTTACCCTTGTGGCCTAACCTTGAGGTACAGGGTCCAACCTGAGGTACAGAGCCCATCCTGCACACCTATACCCAGAAGTCTTACTCGTTTGCCTGGTACCTTTGAATTCTTTCATTGTTAAGCCTAGAAGTTGCAGCATACAATAGTTTGGAACTTGGCACACAGTTTCCCAAAAATGCTTTGATAATGAGGAGGAGGAGGGGGAAAAGAAGAATGATAATAACAATTTTTATAATTACTGTTAATCATTAGTAATATTAATCACTATTGCAATTAGGTTTCTAGCATATTCCATGAAAGGCCAATTTAATGAATAATATTGATGAACTCTCATACTAATAATATAAGTTTAAATTTTTTTTCCTGGGTACAAGGGCTGTAAGCTCAAAACTAAAATGGAAAGAGAAGGAGATGAGGAGGAAGAGAGGGCAAGAGGGCAGAATGTTAATGATCTCTTGCTTGGGCCACATGTTAAAATTAGGGATGTTTGCTTTGGGCATTTTTCTACCTCCTTTCTACACCTTTCCTAGGATGTTCTGTGCTCTGATTATAAACACACACACACACACACACACACACGCCACCCCACTTCTAGAAGTATGCCATGCTCTAGAATTATCTACTTTTCTTTCCCCAGCAAACAAAATTCTATCTTCTTGGTACAGCTGGTTTGTAAGAAGGAAAGCAATCTGGCTGAACAAAAACCATATTAAAGATGAGAATGACTGATGATCACATTGCTCTCCTGGAGGTTTTTTCTTCCTTGTTTTTATGTTTTTTCTTTGTTATTTGTTTGATTTCAAGGAGATGCTTACCAAAAAGAAGGCCCATTCCTACCTGGATATTTGCTCCTGAAAACAGCTCCCCAGAGCTCTTCCTGCTTCCTATAATTTTTTTCCTTTCTTCCCTTATGAACTTCTGATTTTTTTCTATAATGATTCCCTTACAGGAGAAGCAGGGACCCTGGTGGTGGGGTGATGTTAGGCAAGGAGAAATGGTATTGAAGTTGTGCTCATTTTTTAGTTAGGGACTACACATACTAGGTATAAGGCAGGTTCTGAGGCCAGCTAGGAGGCCTTTGTGTATATCATACATCCATACCTGACAGCAGAACACACTCCAGGGGCTCAAAATCCTGGCCAAAAAGGGGTGTTTTCTGTAGTAAGTGGGACATGCATGATTAGATTCAAGTCAAACATGAATCAGTGCAGAAAATGAGAGCAGTACAGCGTGCATAATATTACCGTCAGTGTATCGTTCAACTGACATTGAATTGCCTGAAATTTTACATGAAGAGAAATTAGCTTTCTAATTAAATGACTTTGTGGGGAATAGCATTGTTCTGTAGTGAATACTAAGTGAGCTAATGATGTCCCACTTTAAAACAAAGGATGATGTGGGAAGAGAAAGTTGTATTTTAATGGATCCCAATTATGCCTGAGTCACTATTACCAGAGGTTAATAAAGACAGACTCATTCTTAGAATATTGATCCCACAGTTTATAGAAAGCACAAAGATTATGATCTTGAAATGTGAGACAAAAATGAATACATGATTTTAATTCATATTTCAGGACTTTAGTAGGAAATCATTCAAATTACATATCAAAAGACATTTGCTAGATTTTCCCCAGCAACTTGCCTCCCCTTCATTTGCACAATCATAAAAGGAATGTGCTGTTCTTTTTCTTTTTAGTTTAAAAACAGAAATTGGAAGAACTTGTTGAGATTATCTGAGATGAGAAAGCTCAAGAACAGTTAGAGGAATTGTCTCCATGAAACCAAGTTTAGTATGGGGAAGGGCTTACTCAGCGAGTCCTGCCACCCCGGGTCCTCAGTGCTCTCCAGAGAGACCAATATCTGCAGGCTGCTCAGTGGGAAGGGTGAGCAACGTCACTGGTCTCCAAGTTCAAACAAAGGAGCCCTTCAATGGCTATTTTGTTTTCTGCTTTGCCAAATAACAAGGCTAAAGAATATGCTACTCATGATTAATTCTGGAGAAAAAAATTTCATGCAACTAGAATTTTTTCCAAGATTTCAAACAAAACAAACAATATTTTCAACCCATATTCAAAATCGTCTTAGGACAGCTGATATTGTGCAGTGTGGAGAGTGCTTAGGAGAATGTGCTATTTGTTCTCACCCTTTTCCAGGCCTAGTCATCATGGTAAAGCTCAAGGCCAACAAAAGACAAATGCAGAGGCGAGGCTGCCCCTGGACAAAAGGTGAGTGGGCAGCCCAGAGTGGAACACAGAGAGAGCTGAGGGGTGAAGGGGGAAGTTCACCACTTGTGAGCTATGGGATTCTGGACCAGTAGCTTAACCTTGTGGAGCTCAGTCTCTTTATTTGTAAAATGGGAGACTGGACTAGATTAGGGGTCTCACCCTTCCCCATCAGGAAAGGTAATCAGCCTTTCCTGATTACCCTAGTTATTGTTCTACTTCCTTGTCAACACTCCATCTTTTACTCCCTAGCCATGACTTTTTATTGGGCATAATTCTTATTCAATACTTATAGGTTTACATTTTATCAGCAACTGTAGAATTTCTGTCCTGGCATGTGTACATTGCAGATCATTCCTTCTGTGGATAGCTGAGGGGAGAAAAAAGAAATAGAGGTTAAAAATAGAAAAGGAACTAAAACAGAGATGAAGAGATTTTTGAAATGAAAACTTGGGCAGGACCAAGGAAGACAAGCAGTAATAATCCTGGACTTTGAAAGTATTTTCAGTGGCATCTATGAGAAGGAAAAGGGAGAGATGCATGTTCCTGGCATAGAATTACCAAAGGCAGATCAAAGCTGCAAAACTCTGGGTATCAGAGGAGATCAATTCTCAGAGGCTTTTCCATCTCAGGCCTCCAACATATCCCTCAGACACAGATATTTAGGAAGCAAGGCCCAGAAGGTGGGAGTCAAACTGTCTTAGGATGGGGTTCCCCAACATGCAGACTTAAGGATTTTAATGTGAGTATTTTATTTAGACATAATACAAAGAAGTAAATGCAGAGTATTAACACATCATTGCTGTGGTCAGCTGGGGCTCGGTCCCTCTAGAGACCCCTGGAACACTGTGAAGCATTCTCTACTGAGTTGGTCCACCTGAGGGGTGAGAGCTGGTACATCCATCCACCAACTCTTTTTTGCTCCTGAAGACATTAATTCTCCAGTACTTCTAGCCTGTTCCTGACCAAATTTGCTCCTGCAGCCAGAAAAAGCCTTTAGGCAGAGTCACAGATACTTGCAGTGAGAGGCCCTTGATGTATAAGGGATATGGGCAGGACAATGGTGTGTCTAATGGAAAGCACCAAGTCATAAAATAAGAAAGACCATGAACGTTTAGAGGAAGACCAATCTCATCAAGAACTCTTCTCACTGTGAATATTTTCAGCAATCCTACAGAATCGTTTATACATCTCTTATTGAAACTATGGAAAAGAAGGTCCTGAAAAGTATCTTTCTAGTGAGTATGAAATGGTAAAGGGTTGAATATGCATGTTGTAGTCATAATTACTGATTTAAGATGTATCAAACTCATATTTTCTTTAGTATAAGAAAACACATTTCTAATGGTTTTCAGAAGTCTACTCCAAACGTTATTTCCCCTATGCTGATTCTCACATTATGAGTTTAAATTCTTGAACCACAAATCCCTGGCCTCAGAGTTCTTAAGAACGTGGTCTCCATAGTTGAAGATCACTATTGTATAGCCTTTTGTTATTTCGTTTTTTACTTATATTGTTCAACCCCATTAGAGACTGAATTCTTTCTTTATAATGCCGCAGTTCTCTGTCCCCCTCATAGCACCCAGAACAATGCCTTATACATACTAGTTTTTCAATATGCTTGTTGATGCCATCCTAAATTTTTTCAATAGTTGCACAGTTGTATTTCCACAACTATTAAGGAATGAAATACATTTATAGGAAAAATATATTTTGACAAATGGCCAAAGATACAAACAATCCACACAAGAGGAGGAGGTTCACATAAGAATAGAAAACAGGCCGGGCACAGTGGCTCACGCCTGTAATTCCAGCATTTTGAGAGGCCAAGGCAGGAGTGGATCACGAGGTCAGGAGATTGAGACCATCCTGGCTAACATGGTGAAACCTTGTATCTATTAAAAATACAAAAAAGTCAGCGGGGTGTTGTGGCACATGCCTGTAGTCCTAGGTACTTGGGAGGCTGAGGCAGGAGAATGGCTTGAACCCAGGAGGCAGAGGTTGCAGTGAGCTGAGATTGATCCACTGCGCTCCAGCCTGGGTGACAGAGCAAGACTTTGTCTCAAAAAAAAAAAAACAAAAAACACGGAAAACATACCAAGCCTCTCTAATATTAATAATTTGATTTGGTGGAATCTATTGTTTGGTCTGTTCAGAGCTTGAGACCAGCCTAGCCAACATGGTGAAACCCCATCTCTACTGAAAATAACAAAAATTAGCCAGGCATGGTGGTGGGCACCTGTAATCCCAGCAACTTGGGAGGCCGAGGCAGGAGAATCACTTGAACTCGGGAGGTGGAGGTTGCAGTGAGCCGAGACTGCACCATTGCACTCCAGCCTGGGTGACAAGAGCAAAATTCTGTCTCAAAAAAAAAAAAAAGGGTCTCACTTTGTTACCGAGGCTGGAATGCATTGGTACAATCACAACTTCACTGCAGCCTCGAACTTCAGGGCTCAAGGCAATCCTCCCACCTCAGCCTATTGGGTAGCTGGGATCCACAGGTGCATGCCATCATACCTGACTAATTTTTTTATTTATTTTGTAGAGACGAGGTCTTGCTATGTTGCCCAGGCTGGTCTGGAACTCCTAGGCTCAAGCAATCCTCTCTCCTCAGTCTCCCAAAGTGCTGGGATTACAGGCATAAGCCACCACACTCAGTCTTAGTGAGTTCTAGAATGCAATAAATGCTAAGACCTTTATGTAATAGTAACTTACATTATCGAATGCTTACCATGTGTTATGCCAGTTCTAAGAGTTTACATATAATTAATTCTCATAATCATATGAGGTAGGTACTGTTATTCCTATTTTTTAGAGAGGAAACCATGCCTCAGAGGTGGTAACTTTCCCAAGTTCACACAGATGGTAAGTGGCAGAGTCAGGATTTAAACACAGCCAGTCTGCCAGAGCTTACACTCTTAGCCATACATTATATATTACCTCATTAAACTTTGGAAAATGTAACATAAACCAAGCAGATAATTCAAAGGAAAGAAAAGACACATGGATATGTATAGAAGCACTCATTAGTATTACTAAAAACTAGAAAAAGCTCACATTCACACCTACAGCAAAATAGGTAGACAGCAAGTATGATACATTGATACAATAAAACATTATATTGCTGGTAACTTATGCGACTATAGAAAACAATAGCAGATGAGAAAAAGTACAATTTAGAATGATAAAATATTGGTTCATAACAACTGTGCAATCGTTTTTTATGCAAGCAGTAGAATGGAAAAAGTCTTTAGGGTTTGTGAAAACAGGAATTTGAGGGTTGTTTTTTTTTAGTACATGTTGCTATTGATATTTAGATTTTTTTCCATTGTAAAGTTGATTAAATACCCAATTAAAAGTAAATTTATTAAATATTTAATATTAAAGAAAGGAAGAGAGGCTTGTGAGGTTAAAACAGATTTTTTATTAGGAAGGTTTCATTTGAAGACCATAAATAAAAATGATAAGGTACTACAGTGATGGTTAATTTTGGATGTCAACTTGACTGGGTTAAGGAATAGCCAGATAGCTGGTAAAACATTATTTCTGGGTATGTCTGTGAGAGTGTGCCCAAAAGAGATTAGCATTTGATTCAGTAGATGGAATTAAGAAGATCCGCCCTTACCAGTGTAGGTGGGCACAGTTCAATTCATTGAGGGCCCAGATAGAACAAAAATGTGGAGGAAGGGTGAATTCACTCTCTCTTATTGAGCCGGGACGTCCATTTTCTCCTGTCCTCAGACATTGGAGCTCCTGCATCTCAGGCCTTCCTACTCCAGGACTTACAGCAGCGCAATCCCCCACCCTACCTGGTTCTCAGGCCTTTGGCCTCTGAGAGTTACAACATTGCTTCTCTAGTTCTTAGGCCTTTGGGCTGAATGACACTACCAGCTTCCCTAGTTTTTCAGCATGCAGACAGCATATGATGGGCCTTCTCAGCCTTTATAATCCTATGAGCCAATTTCCATAATAAATCCCCTCTTGTATGTCTATATACATCCTTTTGGCTCTGTTTCTCTGGAAAGCGCTGACTAATACATGTACTAATAAGAGAAAAATTATAAATGAAAAAGGTAAACTCACATTTGCTCACATATCCCTGACCTGTTGTAATCCTACCTGCCCTCTAAAGCCTTGCTCCAGTGCCACCATCCTGAAGCTCTCGACCAGAAGCTTCCTCTGGGCCAATGCTATACTTCATTTGTTTCTCTCTCTCAAGGCACTTGCCTGTTTTCACCTTGTTTTATAGCTGTCTGTGTATTTGGCCTCCTCTTAACCATAAGCCCTATAAAGGTAGCAACCATGTGTCTTCATTTTTAATTTTTTTACTGTATTCATTTTGAGGCAGACACTCTGTTGCCCAGGCTGGAGTGCAGTGGGCCAAGATGGCGCCACCTCCTGAGTTCATGAAATCCTCGTGCCTCAGCCTCCCAAGTAGCTGGAACTATAGGTGCGCACCATTATGCCCAGCTAATTTTTGTATTTTTTGTAGAGATGGGGTTTCACCATGTTGGCCAGGCTGGTCTTTAACTCCTGACCTCAAGTGATCTGCCCACCTCAGCCTCCCAAAGTGCTGGGATTACAGGAGAGGCATGAGCCACTGCATCTGGCTGTGTCTTCAACATCTTTGTAGGCTCCAGTTTTGCCCCACATAATGCCTTACACCTGGTGGATGCTGAACATATGCTTGTCACATGAATTAAATCTTCTCACAAAAGTAAATGAAAGACTTCGAAGACACAGTTTTGAACAATAAGCAACTGTGATCAGGGATATTAGAATGGTTATCCTTAGGAAAGTTCTTTCTTCTGCAAGATTGATGAGGTAAGTGTTGCAGCTCTGATGGACCCCAGAAGGACAGCAGAAACATAAGGTGATTTTGATTCCATGAGCGCTGAGGACAACATGTCTGTTTTTTTTTTTTTAAAGGCATGTTTCCTTTTCTATCTCCTTTAATCATAGTTCATTGGAATGAACAAAGTGGGTTGGACATTCTTTTTCTATTTTTATTTTAATTTTAGATTCAGGGGGTACATATGCAGGTGTTACAAGGGTATATTGCATGGGGCTGAGGTTTGAGCTTCTATTGATCCATCACCCAGATAGCGAACATAGTATCCAGTAGGAAGTTTTTCAGCCCTTGCCCCCTCCCTCCTTTTGGAGTCCCCAGTGTCTACTATTCTCATCTTTATGAATATTCTTTCTAACAGAAGTTTTCTTGTCATGCCAATGACTATATTGGTTTTTTACCAAGTAGAAAATGACATACGGTGTCAAAAATGAATTTTTCAAAGCACAAGGATTCTAAACCCTCTTCATGCTGATTGCAACCTTGAAGACAATGTAGCTCTGACTTGGATGGCATATAAAATGTCTGATGGTTCTTCCTTCCCTCTCTGTCTGACATGCAGGAACACCTTGAAAGTTGGAATTGTAAGCTCTTTGAGTTCAGTAACTAGGTTATAAATTATATACAATATATGAACAATGCCTAGTTAAATTTTAACTGCTATGATTTTATCTACTACCAGTCACAAAGATGTAAATGCCTCCTATACCTGTTCATCTGTAAGCAGATAATTCCTCTATCTTGCTCATTAAATACATTGAGTCCCCCTCGGAATTTTTCTTTGAGTAGCTTTTAGTTTATTGTCTGTCTTTTCGTCACTAGAATTTAAGTTTCATGAGAGCAAAGGTATTGTCTGTTTTGTTCAACTGTTGTGTCCCGAAAGCCTACAACAGTGCCTGGTGCTCAATAAATACTGTATGTTGAATAAATGAATGAATGAATAAGTAAGCATTGTTCTGGTTGTGGATTTAAAAGTCTTTTTTATTACCCTGAATATCTTACACACACACACACACACACAAATATGACTCTGCAGTGACCCTCCCTCCCTTTCTGCCCTTCCCCACCAGCTCATCACATGCACCAAGTAATTGTTGGCTATGCATAAGGATCCATCTGGCTTTCACTGGAGAAAAAATAAAAATAGTTTGCTTTTACAAAAATTTATGGGGGGAACTTACATCTCAAAAAAGATGTTTGTAATACCAAAATGTATTTTGTTTTATTAAATCCAGATTGTTGGGTGGAGTCCCTTAGCTAAAAGTCACTCTCAAGCAAAATGAATTGCTTGTTATTCTCACAAAGAATTTGCAGGAAGCAATTTGTAAAGGTTGCCATAGGCTGAAGTCATTGTTGGCACTTGGAATCACTGTGTCATCAACCTCAGAGCAATCATTTAACCTGGGTCTGCTCAGAGAAATCAACATAATGCAAGGAAAATTGAATTCTACTGCCTCAGATTACAATCACTTTTTACATTATTCCAATTTGATCCTGAAGTTTCAAATGTTTGGCATATCGGTTTCTCTTATCTTGCCACCATGTAGAAATGTCTTTTTACATGTGCTTAACACTGGTCCTGTCATTACCAGCTAGTTCACGAATAGCTTTAAAAAACCTACTCTTTCCTCTTTGTGCTCAGGAAGTTGCTGTAGGAATAGCTAGGAAACTAATGGTTTGCCATCTATTCAGGCCCATTTCATCCAGTAGCCTGCCTGCTGGTTAAATAGCAAAAATAATTCTACTCCTCTTGAGTGAACTATCCTCCAATCTGACAGATGGGAGAATTATTGTAGGTAGGCCTATGAGGGCATCATTATAGCAGGGAAACACTGAATCCTGGCATGAAATGAAGATGGACAGGCCTGTGCTCCCAATTTCTCCCAATGCGTTTATTGTCATCACTCGTGGAAAATAAGACTAAAAAGATGGGAACACAGATTCATATCATTAGCAAATGTTAGATCAGTTCCTTATATTTGTCAAACCAGTTTCCAGCACCAAATTGGAAAACAAGGTTTTGACAAAACCACAATGATCATTTTTAAACCTTATCTAAAAAAATGATAATTCATTTACTGATTCTGCAAAAACATATGGAATGCTGTGAGCAATCAGCACAAAGTAGACTCTGAAAATAACATAGAAAGATTGTACTGCACAGATTCCCCAACTAAGTGATTTTGAATGAGTGTTTTCCTTACGATATACATTGAGAACAATCATATACTGACTTTTAGATCCCTTGACTGCCTCAGATGGAAGATGCAGAACCATCAAGTGTAAGTGCTTCAGGGTGTTGCAATTATTCTAGAAAAAGACTGAAGAGAAGTATGTGGTTGTCTCTCTCTCCTCTCCAAACACAACCACAGCCTTCATTTAGCAGCTGAGATTGCTGTTTAGAAGTCTTGTCATCCAGCCACTCTGCTTTTTGGACCTCCCAGGTTGAATAAGATTTCTTAATTGAGTCAAGCCATACATCTGCTGACTGTCTCAGACCAGTGTGGCCTGTTGGCTGTTTTCACCCTCCAACAGCTAATGCTTATGGTGGGACTTGATGTGGCCCGATAACACTTCCATAGCCCACCTGTTGTTCCTATCACTTCTCCATTCCACAGCTGATTAGACAGCTTCCTGTCCATGGTTCTTATGCATCTGGGCCAAAGAAATTAATTTGCACTCATTATTCATAGTTGCAGCTGACTAATTGGACTCTAGGGTCACTTTTTTTTGTCTCATCAGATAATAAAAGTCTACTTAGTTAATTATTGCAATATTTGGTCAACAGATATCTATTGGAAACTTACTATGTGCCCAGTACTGTGCAAGGTGAGTAGGATACAACAGACCATACAAGTTCTAGTAGCCTGAAGAAACTAATATACTTCTCTAATTTCTTTCTAGTTTTGCTATTTTTTAATTTTTTTTTTTTTTTTGAGACAGGGTTTCACTGTGTCATGCAGGCTGGAGTGCAGTGACACAATCGTGGCGCACTGCAGCCTCAACCTCCTGGGCTCAAGCGATCCTCCCACCTCAGCCTCCTGTGTAGCTGAGACTACAGGCACTTGTCACCATGCCCAGGTAATTTTTCTGTTTTTTGTAGAGACGGGTTTTGCTATGTTGCCCAGGCTGGTCTTGAACTCCTGAGATCAAGAGATCTGCCCACTTTGGCTTCCCAAAGTGCTGGGATTACAAGTGTGTGCCACCATGCCCAGCAGCTATTTTTAATTTGAATAAATATTTTAAAAATTATGTATGAAACCATAAATCCTTCCATAAGCTAATGCTTTAAGCTTAAGCAAATTGTCATCTCCCTAGAGGTTTCATTTACTCTTACTCACTGTCGTTTTTTTTTTTTTTTATGTACTCATTTATGAGTTTAAGAATATTTACTACCTTAGACATCTGGGATATATTTTGGGATAAGGTATGAAGCATTTGATTTAAAGTAATTTTTTTTTTTTTTTGAGATGGAGTCTCGATCTGTCACCCAGGCTGGAGTGCAGTGGTGCGATCTCAGCTCACTGCAACATCTGCCTCCCGGGTTCAAGCGATACTCCCACCTCAGCCTCCAGAGTAGCTAGGATTACAGGTGTGCATCACTTCGCCTGGCTAATTTTTGTATTTTTAGTAGAGATGGGGTTTCACCATGTGGGCCAGGCTGGTCTTGAACTCCTGACCTCAAGTGATCTGCCCGCCTCAGCTTCCCAAAGTGCTGGGATTACAGGTGTGAGCCAGCCACCACTCCAGCCATCTAAAATAATTTAATTCCAAGTTCTAATGAATGTCTCCCATAAATGTGTATTTTCAAATCTTCATTATTTTATGTTGTATTTTGTCATTTATTTAATCCTTATGTATAACAGTCTATTTCTGGGGTTTCTCTTCTGTTTCTGTGACATATTGTTATTTCACTTGCTCATTTTCCTTTCTCTTTTTAAGAATATTTTTATCTTCATCTCTTTATTTTCCTAGGTGAATATTATAACATTCTTCTAAATTCTAAAAAGAATCTCATTGTGATTTTGTTTGGGATTGAATTCATTTTTTTAAATAACATTAAGAGTTGACATATTTGCAATATTTTATTCTTCCTGGATATTATGACCCAACAAGTTTTATTATTTTGTTTATATAGCCAAACACTTATTAAGTCTACTTCTCTCTTTACATATTTTATTGCTATTGTAAATTATACCTTTTTAAAATTAGGTTTTTCTAGATTGTAATTGTTGATATTTAAGAATATTAATGACTTTTCTATATTTTATATTTTATCTGGCTATTTACTGTTCTATTAAGCCTAAAAATGTTAGCTAATTCCTTGGGCATTTTGTTAGATACATAATCGTTTTCAAATAATAAGGTTTTTGTTTCTTCCATTACTTATTTCTCTTGGGTTTATATTATCTCTTTTCTTACACTGGCTTGAACTCCCAGAATAATATTAAATTGAAATGATGCTAGATGGCACATCTCTAATTATTTTTCTTTTTAAAAAAATTTTAATTGCAATTTTTTTCTTTATTCTAAAAAAAAAAACAGGATACATGTGCAGAATGTGCAGGTTTGTTACATAGGTATATGTATGCCATGGTGGTTTGCTACACCTATTGACCCGTCCTTTAAGTTCCCTCCCCTTGTCCCACCATGCCCCAACAGGCCCTGGTGTGTGTTGCTCCCCTCTCTGTATCCATGTATTCTCATTGTTCAACTCCCACTTATGAGTGAGAACATGTGGTATTTGGTTTTCTGTTCCTGTGTTAGGTTGCTAAGGATGATGGCTTCCAGCTTCATGCACATCCCTGCAAAGGACTTGATCTCATTCCTTTTTATGGCTGCATAGTATTCCATGGTATATATGTACCACATTTTCTTTATCCAGTCTATCATTGATGGGTATTTGGGTTGGTTCCATGTCTTTGCTATTGTAAATAGTGCTGCAATAAACATACACGTCCATGTGTCTTTATAGTAGAATGATTTATATTCCTTTGGGTATATACCCAGTAATGGGATTGCTGAGTCCAATGTATTTCTGGTTCTAGATCCTTGAGGAATGGCCATACTGTCTTCCACAATGGTTTAACTAATTTACATTCCCACCAACAGTGTAAAAGTGTTCCTATTTCTCCACATCCTCTCCAGCATCTGTTGTTTCCTGACTTTTTAATAATCGCTATTCTGACTGACGTGAGATGGTGTCTCACTGTGGTTTTGTTTTGCATTTCTCTGATGATCAGTGATGTTGAGCTTTTTTTCATATGTTTGTTGGCCATGTAAATGTCTTCTTTTGAGAAGTGTCTGTTCATATCCTTTGCCCACTTTTTGTTGGGGTTGTTTGTTTTTTTCTTGTAAATTTGTTTAAGTTCTTGTAGATTCTGGACATTAGCCCTTTGTCAGATGGATAGATTGCAAAATTTTTCTTCTATTCTGTAGCTTGCCTGTTCACTCTGATGATAGTTTCTTTTGCTGTGCAGAAGCTCTTTAGTTTAATTAGATCCCATTTGTCAATTTTGGCTTTTGTTGCAATTGCTTTTGGCATTTTTGTCACGAAGTCTTTGCCCATGCCTATGTCCTGAATGGTATTGGCTAGGCTTTCTTCCAGGGTTTTTATCTTTTGGGTTTTACATTTAAATCTTTAATCCATATTGAGTTAATTTTTGTATAAGGTGTAAGGAATGGGTCCATTTTCAGTTTTCTGCATATGGCTAGCCAGTTTTCCCAGCACCATTTACTGAATAGGAGAGCCTTTCCCTATTGCTTTTGTCAGGTTTGTCGAAGATCAGATGGTTGTAGATGTGTGGTATTATTTCTGAGGTCTCTGTTCTGCTCCATTGGTCTATATATCTGTTTTGATACCAGTACAATGCTGTTTTGGTTACTGCAGACTAGTAGTATAGTTTAAGTCAGGTAGCATGATGCCTCCAGCTTTGTTCTTTTTGCTTAGGATTGTCTTGGCTGTACGGGATCTTCTTTGATTCCATGTGAAATTTAAAATAGTTTTTTCTAATTCTTTGAAGAATGTCAATGGTAGTTTGATGGGAATAGCACTGAATCTATAAATTTGGGCAGTATGGTCATTTTCACGATATTGAGAAGGCAAATCTCTATAACATCATCTCAGATACTTCCTCTCATGCCTTAAGCTAATCAGAAACAGTGAGGAAAGAAGAGTAGCACAAAGTTTGGGATCAAACATTGCTATTTGGAAAAGTTGGCCTTTCATAAATTTAATAGCTATGACTAAATTTTCCTTCTTAGTGTTTTGGCTAAGATCTAGTAATTGTGGTACTATTATTAAAATTGAATTAGAAACTGGAAATGTACTTGTCATAAGCCTTATTCTAAAACCTCAGGTTGACATTGCTATAACTGTCACAAAATTATAGTTTGAATGTCAGGTTTCCTCCAAAAATAGTATTTCATGCTGATTTAAAAAGCAATGTAGCTAGTAAGGGATAAATTATGATTTTGAATAACAATATCAAGAATGTTCATTCTTCTAATGTGCTAGCTTCTAGAAAAGCTACCAGAAGTCAACATTATATGAGAAGCTGACTTTTTCCATAAATATGATGGTATAATAAATTCAGAATTGAATTCATAACTATGGATCAAATATCCAAATTTCCCTAGCAATGATTACAAACACCATATTAAATAAAATATATAAATGTTATATAATATAAAGCTTTGTTAAGGTTATGTATAAACTAACCTATTAATTTATTGACTAGGGCAACACAGCAACACATCATGTGGCTTTAGATTTCCTAGAGTATCATTATGTTTTATAAACATTTCCCATTGTCATTTCTTCCTATTTTAAATGAAGTAAATTAAAATGTGAAGGAACACATTTATCAAGGTCATAAATTGCAGAAGGGCTTCTTTGGAGTGTTGGTTTAGAACAAGGGCTTAGAGCAGAGGTTTTGGAGTAAGGCATACTGGGGTACAAAGCCTGGTTCTGCCCGTCATTCATTTAAAAGCATTTAGTGGCCAGGTGTGGTGGCTCACACTTGTAATCCCAGCACTTGGGTGGGAGAATCACTTGAGGCCAGGAGTTTGAGACCAGCCTGGGCAACATAATGAGGCTCTGTCTCTACAAAAAAATTTTAAAAAATTAGCTGGGCATGGTGGAATGCACTTATGGTCACAGCTACTTGTAGGCTAAGGCGGGAGGATTCTTGAGCTTGAGAGGTTGAGGTTGCAGTGACCTGGGTGACAGAGCGAGACCTTGTCTCAAAAAAAAAAAAGATTTAGTGAGTTATAGATGCTGGGGATATAACAGTACACAAAACAGAAAATATCCCTGATCTCATGGAGTTTACATTTTAGTACCATTTATTAGTCACTATGTTTAGAAAGACTTTTTTTATATCTAGGAGCTTCAACTTCCTCATGTGTAAGTGAGAATAATAGAATTTGCCTCATAGAATCATTTTAAAAATGAAATGAGACAATGTATGTAAAGCATCTAGCTCATGTAAGAACTCAATAACTGGTAGCTGGTTTTTGTATTTTAAACATCTGTGTTTAAGAAAAATTGTTAGAGATACTCATGGTAGAAAGGGATAACATTTAAATAATTTATAATATTACTTAGAGATAATTGCTATATTATTAGTATTTTAATATTTACTTCGATATCTTCTACTATGCATATATTTTTAAAGAGAGAATCCTATATCCATTTCACTCAATTGCCCTTTAGGAGGGTTGAACCAGTGTATACTCCCACCAGTCATATGTGGAAGTGCCTGTCTCTCTCTGGGGAGATTTAACATCAATTGAAAACTTTTTGAAAGAATGCTGCCCTTATTATACCATGCAAATTTTGCTATAGCTATTGACTATCACTTCCAAGTAAAAAAGACCACCAGGTCTATGTCATAAGTAGAGAACTTGACACGGTGTTCTCCTTCTCCTTTTCCTCTTCCTCCTCCTCCTCCTTCTTCTTTCTTCTTCTTCTTTTAAGAGAGATAAAGTCTGTCTCTCTCTGTCACCCAGCTTGGAGTACAGTGGCATGATCATAGCTCATTGCAGCCTCAAACTCCTGGGCTCAAGCGATCCTAAAAACAGAGTGTCTTCTAAAGCTATGTATGGACTAGAATCATAACCAGAGCCAGAAAACCACAAGGGCACCAAGAAGTTATTCTCTCTGCCTCCCTCTCACAACCCTCATCAGCAGACTCATGGCATTTCTGCTTCTCTCAGTGCACCTGCTGACCCCGTCTTCCAGAGCCTGGTTTCCAGCTTGCACAAGGCCTATAGTGGCCACTTCATGACATTTCAGTCCAGCTCTTATGGTTATTTAACCTCACTTCAGTTTTTCAATTCCAAATTCCTGAATGAGGAGTCTAATTGACCCAGCCTATCTTCTCCTGAATTAGTACATCCAAGTCTGGAGTCATTGAACAGCCTTGGCTCAAGTGCCTATCCTTTAATCTGATCAGCTGTGGCCAGGGGACAGAGTCATGTGATACAGAGCATGACCATTAGAGCATCTGGGGTTGTGGGCAGGGAAGGGCATATGAGAAGGGAGGCATATCTGTAACATTCTAACCAAGGATCTTTGCCAGGATAAGGGGTAGTCTAATAGAAATAATTTTGATGGTCAAATATTTGGAGGATATTTTAATGGTTTATTCAGGTAATAGTTTAGAATATTTGATATTTAAACTGCCCCCTCAAATTGAGAATGTATAATCACCATTTCTAGAGTAAGCAAGGTGTACTGGAAAAAATCATAGACTCTTAAATCAGAAGATTTTGTAGTAACTTATAGCAAATACTCAATAAGTATTACATACAAATGATAGAAGGTTTAAAGATCAGGTTAACTGTCATTCTGCTGCCTTGAAAATAGATTTTCTGCTTTCTTGAACTACCCATTTCATCAGCAGTAAGAGCTTCCCTTTGTAATCTGAAGTTACGGCCATGACACTTGTCTTTAAAATGTAGGAACTAATCCTAACTGGTGGTGATTTTTCACCTTTTGATTCTGCTTAGCGTACTGGGTCATCACTGTATCAAAGAGCTTCTGAACGTGGGCTAAAATAATGACTAAACTCAAAGTCATATAGCCTTGAATATAATCCTGTATCTACAAAATCAAATATCTTCTCATCTTAGGGCCTAGCTCTGATTTTTGTCTTATACAAATGAATTGGTGGGAGAAAATATTTGCAAACAACATATTCAGTAAAGGCTTTACGTTAAGAATATATACAAACAGCTCAAAACTCAACAGTAAAAACCAAACAATTCAATTTTTAAATGAGCAAAAGCATAAAGAAATATTTCACAGAAGACAGTGTAGGAGAGGCAAATAAGCACATCCCAACATGATCAACATCATTAGTCATTAGAGAAGTGCAAACTGAAACCACAACGAGGCACCACTACACACCTTTTGGAATGGATAAAGTGAAAACATAGTGATAATAACAGAAGCTGGCAAGGATCCTGACAAGCTGAGTCATATATTGCAGGTGAGATTGTAAAATGGTACAGCCCTTCTGGAAAGGAGGCATTTTCTAACCAAACTAAACATGTGACTCAGCAGTTGAGCACTCTTGGGCATGTATTCCAGAAAAATGAAAACTTAAGTTCACACAAAAATCTGAACGTGGATGTTTACTACAGCATTATTTGTGCTAGCAAAATACTCAAAATAACCCAAATGACCTTTAAAGGTTGAATGATTGAACAAACCCTGGTACATTCATACCATGGAATACCACTCAGCAATCAAAAGGAATGAATTATTGATACATGAAACAACCTGCATGAACCTCAGAGGTGTTATGCTTAGTGAAAAAAGTCAATCTCAAAAGGTTCCATGCAGTAAGAATCCATGTAAATAACGTGTTTGAAGTGAAAACAATTAGAGATTGAGAACAGATTAGCAGTTGCCAGGTGACAAGGAGACAGGTTAGGTAGGGGGCACAAATACAGGCATATAGCATGAAAGATTTCTTTTGCAATGATGGAACAGCTGTATCTTGATTGTAATGGTGGTTATACAAATTTATATAGAGGGTAAAATTGCACAGAATTAGGCACACATGCACACACCCATGTACACGCAAATGAATGCAGGTTAAACAATGGTGACAACTGAGTAACATAGCAACTGTGATGGGTATATTAACAGTAATGTGCCGGAGGTGGAGCCAAGATGGCCAAATAGGAACAG
The DNA here is from genome assembly GCF_009828535.3 of Hylobates moloch. NCBI lineage: Eukaryota > Metazoa > Chordata > Mammalia > Primates > Hylobatidae > Hylobates > Hylobates moloch. Next base: position 62,233,289 of record NW_026652290.1, on the reverse strand, counting down.
CTCCAGTCTAGAGCTCCCAGCTCTAGACGCAGAAGATGGGTGGTTTCTGGGTTTCCAACTGAGGTACCGCGCTCATCTCAATGGGGAGTGTTGGAAAGTGGGTGCAGGACAGTGGGTGCAGTGCACTGAGCATGAGCCGAAGCAGGGAAAGGCATCAGCTCACCCAGGAAGCTCAAGAGGTCAGGGAATTCCCTTTTCTAGTCAAAGAAAGGGGTGACAGATGGCACCTGGAAAATCGGGTCACTCCCACCCTAATACTGCGCTTTTCCAACAGTCTTAGCAAACGGCACAACAGGAGATTATATCCCGCGCCTGACTCGGAGGGTCCCACGCCCATGGAGCCTCGCTCATTGCTAGCACAGCAGTCTGAGATCACACTGCAAGGTGGCAGCGAGGCTGGGGGATGGGTGCCTGCCACTGCCGAGGCTTGAGTAGGTAAACAAAGCAGCCAGGAAGCTCGAACTGGGTGGAGCCCACCCCAGCTCAAAGAGGCCTGCCTGCCTCTGTGGACTCCACCTCTCGGGGCAGGGAATAGCCAAACAAAAGGCAGCAGAATCCTCTGCAGACTTAAATGTCCCTGTCTGACAGCTTTGAAGAGAGCAGTGGTTCTCCCAGCACGCAGCTGGAGATTTGAGAACGGATAGACTGGCTCCTCAAGTGGGTTCCTGACCCCTGAGTAGCCTATCTGGGAGGCACCCCCCAGAAGGGGCACACTGACACCTCACACGGCCAGGTACCCCTGTGAGATGAAGCTTCCAGAGGAATGATCAGGCAGCAACATTTGCTGTTCAGCAATATTCGCTGTTCTGCAGCCTCCGCTGCTGATACCCAGGTAAACAGCGTCTGGAGTGGACCTCCAGCAAAATCCAACAGACCTGAAGCTGAGGGTCCTGACTGTTAGAAGGAAAACTAACAAACAGAAAGGACATCCACACCAAAACCCCATCTGTACGTCACCACCATCAAAGACCTAAGGTAGATAAAACCACAAAGATGGGGAAAAAACAGAGCAGAAAAACTGGAAACTCTAAAAATCAGAGTGCCTCTCCTCCTCCAAAGGAATGCAGCTCCTCACCAGCAATGGAACAAAGCTGGATGGAGAATGACTGATGAGTTGAGAGAAGAAGGCTTCAGACGATCAAACTACTCCGAGCTAAAGGAGGAAGTTCGAACCCTTCGCAAAGAAGCTAAAAACCTTGAAAAAAAATTAGATGAATGGCTAACTAGAATAATCAATGCAGAGAAGTCCTTAAAGGACCTGATGGAGGTGAAAATCATGGCACAAGAACTACGTGACAAATGCACAAGCCTCAGTAGCTGATTTGATCAACTGGAAGAAAGGGTATCAGTGATGGAAGATCAAATGAATGAAATGAAGTGAGAAGAGAAGTTTAGAGAAAAAAGAATAAAAAGAAATGAACAAAGCCTCCAAGAAAGATGGGACTATGCGAAAAGACCAAATCTACGTCTGATTGGTGTACCTGAAAGTGACGAGGAGAATGGAACCAAGTTGGAAAGCACTCTGCAGGATATTATCCAGGAGAACTTCCCCAATCAAGCAAGGCAGGCCAACATTCAAATTCAGGAAATACAGAGAATGCCACAAAGATACTCCTCGAGAAGAGCAACTCCAAGACACATAACTGTCAGATTCACCAAAGTTGAAATGAAGGGGCCGGGCGCGGTGGCTCACGCTTGTAATCCCAGCACTTTGGGAGGCCGAGGTGGGCGGATCACGAGGTCAGGAGATCGAGACCACAGAGAAACCCCGTCATTACCGGGGTGGTGGCGGGCCCTGCCCACTATCGAAGGTGAGGCAGGGGGTGAACCGGAGGCAGATTGCAGTGAAAAAAAAAAAAAAAAAGAAATGAAGGAAAAAGTGTTAAGGGCAGCCAGACAGAAAGGTCGGGTAACCCACAAAGGGAAGGCCATCAGACTAACAGCAGATCTCTTGGCAGAAACTCTACAAGCCAGAATAGAGTGGGGGCCGATATTCAACATGCTTAAAGAAAAGAATTTTCAACCCAGAATTT
>NW_026652290.1:62198436-62221485 GCF_009828535.3 Hylobates moloch | reverse complement strand
CGTCACTTTCAGGTACACCAATCAGACGTAGATTTGGTCTTTTCGCATAGTCCCATCTTTCTTGGAGGCTTTGTTCATTTCTTTTTATTCTTTTTTCTCTAAACTTCTCTTCTCACTTCATTTCATTCATTTGATCTTCCATCACTGATACCCTTTCTTCCAGTTGATCAAATCAGCTACTGAGGCTTGTGCATTTGTCACGTAGTTCTTGTGCCATGATTTTCACCTCCATCAGGTCCTTTAAGGACTTCTCTGCATTGATTATTCTAGTTAGCCATTCATCTAATTTTTTTTCAAGGTTTTTAGCTTCTTTGCGAAGGGTTCGAACTTCCTCCTTTAGCTCGGAGTAGTTTGATCGTCTGAAGCCTTCTTCTCTCAACTCATCAGTCATTCTCCATCCAGCTTTGTTCCATTGCTGGTGAGGAGCTGCATTCCTTTGGAGGAGGAGAGGCACTCTGATTTTTAGAGTTTCCAGTTTTTCTGCTCTGTTTTTTCCCCATCTTTGTGGTTTTATCTACTTTTTGTCTTTCATGATGGTGATGTACAGATGGGTTTTTGGTGTGGATGTCCTTTCTGTTTGTTAGTTTTCCTTCTACCAGACAGGACCCTCAGCTGCAGGTCTGTTGGAGTTTACTAGAGGTCCACTCCAGACCCTGTTTGGCTGGGTGTCAGCAGCGGTGGCTGCAGAACAGCAGATTTTCGTGAGACCACAAATTCAGCTGTCTGATAGTTCGTCTGAAAGTTTTGTCTCAGAGGAGTACCCGGTTGAATCAGGTGTCAGTCTGTCCCTACTGGGGGGGTGCCTCCCAGTTAGGCTGCTCAGGGGTGAGGGACCCACTTTAGGAGGCAGTCTGTCCGTTCTCAGATCTCCAGCTGCGTGCTGGGAGAACCACTACTCTCTTCAAAGCTGTGAGACAGGGACCTTTAAGTCTGTGGAGGTTCTTGCTGAGTTTTTCTTTGTCTGTGCCCTGCCCCCAGAGGTGGAGCCTACAGAGGCAGGCAGGCCTCCTTGAGCTGTGGTGGGCTCCACCCAGTTCGAGCTTCCTGGCTGCTTTGTTTACCTAAGCAAGCCTGGGCAATGGCGGGCGCCCCTCCCCCAGCCTCGCTGCCGCCTTGCAGCTTGATCTCAGACTGCTGTGCTAGCAATCAGCGAGACTCCGTGGGCACAGGACCCTCCGAGCCAGGTGCGGGACACAATCTCCTAGTGTGCCGTTTTCCAGGCCCGTTGGAAAAGCACAGTATTGGGGTGGGACTGACCCGATATTCCAGGTGCCGTCTGTTTCCCCTGTCTTTGACTAGGAAAGGGAACTCCCTGACCCCTTGCGCTTCCCGAGTGAGGCAATGCCTCGCCCTGCTTCGGCTCGCGCACAGTGCGCTTCACCGACTGTCCTGCACCCACTGTTAGGCACTCCCTAGTGAGATGAAACCGGTACCTCAAGCAGAAATGCAGAAATCACCCGTCTTCTGTGTCGTTGGGGCTGGGAGCTGGAGACCGGAGCTGTTCCTATTCGGCCATCTTGGCTCCACCTCCAATTTTCTTCATGTTAATTCCTTTCGTTGTTGCCAAGATGTGGGGTATTTGAAAGAACTTGAAGCAGCATTCATTTATTTTAAAGCAGTTAAATAGCTAAGTCATGGAAACATTTGGCTTTTTTTAATTGACATTCTCTTTGCTCTTTGGTCTCTTGGGAATCAAACGCCCCTAAGAGATTCAGCTCCATCATTGCTCACAAGACTGTATTTTCTTACTAATGGGGTCAGAAGCTGAGAAAGGAAAAACAAATACGTCATTTATTTGTTCAAGGAAGTACAGATATTGAGACTCAAACTGACCATGTGGATTTTACAGAATTTACCTGAAGCACTCGTTCATTTCCTATTGAAGAGCTACTCTTGGCTCCATGGAATCACAGATTTTGAAGTATCATATGACTGTAGTAGAAATAAAGTCACAATTTCAAAAGAGATTTACAAATTTTGTTGAGCGTGATTCATACTATGAGTTTCTTCAATTGCGCTTGTATTATAAACTCTAAATTAATAAATTTTCTGTAGCCAAGTTGCTCAATTTTAAGAAAAACTCATTAAACTAACAGCAATACCAAATCTCTGAAATTTTAGAGGCAAGCATATGAATCCGAGTATTATACTAAATTTTATGGCTATGGGACCCATTCTGGCTAAGATTTGGATTTATCTGATTGTAAAAAAGTGTATCTTTTTTTAAAAGAATCTACTGAAATAAAAGGAAAAAAGTGGCCAGGCACGGTGTCTCATGCCTGTAATCCCAGCCCTTTGGGAGGCTGAGGCAGGCGGATCACCTGAGGTCAGGAGTTTGAGACCAGCTTGGCCAACATGATGAAACCCCGTCTCTACTAAAATACAAAAATTAGCCAGGTGTAGTGGCGTGTGCCTGTAATCCTAGCTACTAGGGAGGTTGAGGCAGGAGAATCTCCTGAACCTGGGAGGCGGAGGTTGCAGTGAGCCAAGATCCTGCCACTGCATTCCAGCCTGGGCGACAAGAGTGAAACTCCATCTCAAAAAAAAAAAAAAAAAAAGCTACTACACTTGATGTTAATCTGGAATCCAAATTAAAACCAAATATGCTTGTAATTTTAGACTTGATCTGTAGGCTTATACCTGTGTACTTTGGAAGAATAAATTGTTATTCAGATTTAGAACTATGTTTATATTACTGGTCAAAACTTTTCTTTATTCTCTTCTTCCTTCTCTTTCTCCTCGTCCTCCTTTTCCTCCTTTTTCTTATAGCTGTAATCCCAGCACTTTCTTACAGCTAGGCCTCCTAGTAAGAAGCTCAGATAGCCTTGGATAAGATGGTCGATCTCTATGCATTCTTCTAATTTGAAAGTTTTAAATTCTGGACCACAGACTGATATATTTCAAAGTCAACTAAGCAAACCAGATCAGGAACATTTATTAACCAATGATTCAAGACTAGAGATATGGAAATTGCAATTTTCCATTACATATGTGACATAACAACTTTTAAATGTTTAAAACTGATTAAAAAAAGATATAGTTTAAGAAGCAAATGATGTTTGTACTATAATTATTCATAAGGTAGTGCTGGGTTATACTGGTTTCTTAAACAAAGTTTATGCTCTCTTCAAGAGTTTCATGCTTAAGTAAGAGAACTCTACCATGGACCCATATATGAAGTCAGGTGAAGAGAATCATGTGCTTTTCTGTCATTAGGTCACAGAGAGAGGTGAGGTAGCTGAGGGCAGGTCCAGCTGGCTGGGATGTAATGAGGAACACATATAAGGCTGCAGGGAAAAAAATACCAGAAGTGTTATCCTGGAAGAGGTCACAGAAAAGAAAACATGAACATTGATTCAGAAGAAGAGATGAATGGTTGGGAACCAAGACAGGGTGAAATCGAAGATGGCTGAGGAAACACGTAAGCTGAGAATGAGAAGTAACTTTTTTGGAGTGAAAAGGTGGATGAACTCCAGGAAAGGCACTGATGTCTGTGGTGTTGTCCATTTGTGTGGGTGGGCCCAGATCCAAAACAGAATGTGCATCATCTCCGAAGGCTCCACTGTTTTGTTCTAGAAAATATACAGCTTTGGCTCTGGTACCAATTAAATACCTAAATTTTGTAATTGTTTTTGCAGTTCACAGAAATCCATAAACAAAGTTAGGGTTCAAAATTCCTTGTTTAGGATTTGGGGGAGTCACAGTTTATTTCAGTTCTGCTCAGCTTTAAATGGCAAATTCCCATAAAATATATTTTGTACCATTGACCTAGTCTGTTATATCCCTTTGTATATGTTCATTTTATTTTTATTGCAAACTAACTCTGTGAATATGGAATTATTTATAGAATATATACATAAACAATTTATAAAGTAGAAAGTGAAAATCTCCAACTACTCACAAACATCCCATACCCCATTACCAATTTACATACCCATTCTCAAAAGGTAGGCATCATCAAGTTTTGACATCTTTCTAGATATTTTTCAGAGAACATTCAGGCACATATGTTGTTTCTTTTCACAAAAATAAAATCATGCTTTACATATTGATCCATAACTTTATACTTAATAATTCATCAGACTTACCTCTAATCTTTAAACCTCTATAGAAGTTTTCATTTTATGACTATTTCAGCATCCATTAAATCATTGCCCTATTGTGGGACTTTTAGATTGTCTTATATTTTTAGCGATTACAAATAAAGTTCCTTACACATGTATCTTTCCACATTTGTGCAAATATTTCTATTGGATGTAAATCTAAAACTACAAGTTGAAAATGTTTTAATTTTGATAGTTACTGTCACATTGTAATAATAATTATTTGCCAGTTATTTGTCACTCCAAATTGCTTGTCCCAATTCACTCTGTACCAGAAGTATATGAGTTCTGTTCCTGCATATTCTAGGCAAACCTGGACTTTTTAAATGTTTAATATTTGGTAATTTGACAGAGAAAGATGGAATCTCATTTTTAATTTGCATTTTCCTAATCGCTAGTGAAGCTGAACATCTTTTCATATGCTTATTAGGTATTAGCATTTTATTCTTTTGTGAACTACTTCTTCATATTCTTTGCTTTTGTTCCTACTGGGTGTTTGCCATTTATTTATTTGTTTGTTTTGTTTATATTCATTGGAGTTGTTTTATACCAGGTGTAGTAATACTTCTGTTATAAACGTCTTTTACGGAAGTTTTATATCTTTATATAGTCATCTGTACATTTTTTTCTTTGTGGCTTCTGAATTTTGTCTTATTTAGGAAGACCTTTCCACCCCAAGATTGTAAAAAATATTTCCTGTATTTTATTCTAGAACTTTTACAGTTTTGCCTTTTTACATTTAGCTATTTAATCCCTTGAATTTAGTTAGTTTTTTTTTTTTTTTTGAGACGGAGTCTTGCTCTGTCACCCAGGCTGGAGTGCAGTGGCACAATCTCGGCTCACTGCAAGCTCCGCCTCCTGGGTTCACGCCATTCTCCTGCCTCAGCCTCTCCCAGTAGCTGGGACTACAGGTGCCCGCCACCACGCCCGGCTAATTTTTTGTATTTTTAGTAGAGACGGGGTTTCACCGTGGTCTCGATCTCCTGACCTCGTGATCCACCCGCCTCGGCCTCCCAAAGTGCTGGGATTACAAGCGTGAGCCACCGTGCCCGGCCGAATTTAGTTTTTAAAATGTGTTATATGAAGAGAACTCTATTTTTTTCTTGTAAATAAAAATCCATTCATCCCCAAACGATTTATTAGTCTATTCTTTCCACAAGGCTTGAAGTGACATATTTTTCATATACTAAATATTGAATTTATTTGGATCTGTTTCTGAATCCTCTATTATATTTAATTGCTCTATTTCTGTACCAATACTACATTATTTTGACTACAACCTTATAGTAAGTTTTGATACCTGAGGAATTCAGTTTCTTTAGTTTTATTCTTGTAACTTGCTTGTAATTGTTGCTAATTTACTCATCCAAATGAACTTGAGAATTAGTTTGCCAAGTTTCATTTAAAAAATTCGAGACCAGCCTGGCCAACATGGAGAAACCCCATCTCTGCTAAAAATACGAAAATTAGTCGGGCGTGGTGGCAGGTGACTTTAATCCCAGCTGCTCTGGGGGCTGAAGCAGGAGAATCAGTTAAACCCAGGAGGTGGAGGTTGCAGTGAGCCAAGGTCGCTCCCCTGCACTCCAATCACTTAAACCCAGGAGGCAGAGGTTACAGTGAGTCAAAGTCGCGCCACTGCACTCCAGCCTGGGCTACAAGAATGAAACTCCCTCAAATAAATAAATAAATAGGAGCTTTTGAATTTGAGGTGACTTAGCTTTACAAATTGAACCCTGCCATTTATAATCATGACATGTTTTCCTCTTTATCTGGGTTTTTTTTTGTTTGTTTGTTTGTTTTGAGACAGGGTCTCGCTCTGTCACCCAAACTGGAGTGCAGTGGCCTGATCACAGCTCATTGCAATTTCCGCCTCCTGGGTTCAGGAGTTCCTCCCATCTCAGCCTCCCTAGTAGCTGGGACTACAGGTGTGCACCACCACATATCTGGGTCTTTTAAAATACTTTTTAGAAAGTTTTATAGTTTCTTTTATCTCTTGCATATTTTTGGGTAAGGTTGTTCCATTGATAGTTTCATTGGTAATATAAATGCGGTCTCTTTTCATTATTTCTTATTGGTTACTATTAGTATCTATTAGTAATTTGTATATTGATATTACACATCTCCTTCTTACTGAAATCTCTTATTAGTTCTAATACTTTGTTGATCAATTCTTTGTATCTTTTTTATTATACTTTAAGTTCTAGGGTACATGTGCAGAACGTGCAGGTTTGTTACATAGGTATACATGTGCCATGGTGGTTTGCTGTACCCATCAACCCACCACCTACATTAGGTATTTCTCCTAATGCTATCCCTCCACTAGCCCCCAACCCCTCGCAGGCCCCAGTGTGTGATGTTCCTCTCCCTGTGTCCATGTATTCTCATTGTTCAACTCCCACTTATGAGTGAGAACATGTGGTGTTTGGTTTTCTGTTCCTGTGTTAGTTTGCTCAGAATAATGGTTTCCAGCTTCGTCCATGTCCCTGCAAAGGACATGAACTCATCCTTTTTTATGGCTGCATAGTATTCCATCATGTATATGTGCAACATTTTCTTCATTCTATCATTGATGGGTGTTTGGACTGGTTCCAAGGCTTTGCTATTGTGAACAGTGCCACAATAAACATACGTGTCCATGTGTCTTTATAGTAGAATGATTTATAATCCTTTGGGTATATACCCAGTAATGGGATTGCTGGGTCAAATGTTATTTCTGGTTCTAGATCCTTGAGGAATCACCACACTGTCTTCCACAAGGTTGAAGTAATTTACACTCTCACCAACAGTGTAAAAACATTCCTATTTCTCCACATCCTCTCTAGCATCTGTTGTTTGCTGACTTTTAATGATCGCCACTCGAACTGGCGTGAGATGGTAACTCATTCTGGTTTTGATTTGCGTTTCTCTAATGAGCAGTGATGATGAGCTTTTTTTCATATGTTTGTTGGCTGCATAAACGTCTTCTTTTGAGAAGTATCTGTTCATATTCTTTGCCCACTTTTTGGTGGAGTTGTTTGTTTTTTTCTTGTAAATTTGTTTAAGTTCTTTGTAGGTTCTGGATATTAGCCCTTTGTCAGATGGATAGATTGCAAAAATTTTCTCCCATTTTGAAGCTTGCCTGTTCACTCTCATGATAGTTTCTTTTGCTGTGCAGAAGCTCTTTAGTTTAATGAGATCCCATGTGTCAATTTTGGCTTTTGTTGCCATTGCTTTTGGTGTTTTAGTCATGAAGTCCTTGCCCATGCCTATCTCCTGAATTGTGTTGCCTAGGTTTTCTTCTAGGGTTTTTATGGTTTTAGGTCTTATGTTTCAGTCTTTAATACATCTTGAGTTAATTTTTATGTAAGGTGTAAGGAAGGGGTCCAGTTTGTTTTCTGCATATGGCTAGCCAGTTTTCCCAACACCATTTATTAAATAGGGAGTCCTTTCCCTATTGCTTGTTTAGATCAGGTTTGTCAAAGATCAGATCATTGTAGATGTGTAGTGTTATTTCTGAGTCCTGTATTCTGTTCCATTGGTCTATATATCTGTTTTGGTACCAGCACCATGCTGTTTTGGTTACTGCAGCTTTGTAGTATAGTTTGAAGTCAGGTAGCATGATGCCTCCAGCTTTGTTCTTTTTGCTTAGGATTGTCTTGGCTATGTGGGCTCTTTGTTGGTTTTATATGAAATTTAAAGTAGATTTTTCTAATTCTGTGAAGAAAGGCAACGGTAGCTTGATGGAGATAGCATTGAATCTATAAATTACTTTGGGCAGTATGGCCATTTTCACAATATTGATTCTTCCTATCCATGAGCATGGAATGTTTTTCCATTTGTGTGTGTCCTTTCTTATGTCCTTGAGCAGTGGTTTGTAGTTCTCCTTGAAGAGGTCCTTCACATCCGTTGTAAGTTGTATTCCTAGCTATTTTATTCTCTTTGTAGCAATTGTGAATGGGAGTTCACCAGGATTTGGCTCTCTGTTTGTCTGTTATTGGTGTATAGGAATGCTTGTGATTTTTGCACATTGATTTTGTATCCTGAGACTTTGCTGTAGTTGCTTATCAGCTTAAGGAGATTTTGGGCTGACACAATGGAGTTTTCTAAATATACAATAATGTCATCTGCAAACAGAGACAATTTGACTTCCTTGCTTCCTATTTGAATACCTTTGTTTATTTCTCTTGCCTGATTGCCCTGGCCAGAACTTCCAATACTATATTGAATAGGAGTGGTAAGAGAGGGCATCCCTGTCTTGTGCAGGTTTTCAAAGGGAATGCTTCCAGTTTTTGCCCATTTAGTATGATATTGGCTGTGTGTTTGTCATAAATAGCTCTTATTATTTTGAGATATGTTCTATCAATACATAATTTATTGAGAGTTTTTGCGTGAAGGGATGTTGAATTTTATTGAAGGCCTTTTCTGCATCTATTGAGGTAATCATGTGGTTTTTGTCATTGGTTGTGTTTATGTGATAGATTACATTTATTAATTTGCATATGTTGAACAAGCCTTGCATCCCAGGGATGAAACCAACTTGATTGTGGTAGATAAGCTTTTTGATGTGCTGTTGGATTTGGTTTGCCAGTATTTTATTAAGGATTTTCGCATCAATGTTCATCAGGTATATTGGCCTGAAATTTTCTTTTTTAGTTTTATCTCTGCTAGATTTTGGTATCATGATGATGCTAGCCTTATAAAATGAGTTAGGGAGGAGTTCCTCTTTTTTCTAATGTTTGGAATAGTTTCATAAGGAATGGTACCAGCTCCTCTTTATACCTCTGGTAGAATTTGGCTGTGAATCCATCCAGTCCTGGAATTTTTTTGGTTGGTAGGCTATTAATTACTGCCTCAATTTCAGAACTTGTTATTGGTCTATTCAGGCATTCGACTTCTTCTTGGTTTAAACTTGGGAGGGTGTATGTTTCCAAGAATGTATACATTTCTTCTAGATTTTCTAGTTTATTTGCATAGAGGTATTTATAGTATTCTCTGATGGTAGTTTGTATTTCTGTGGGATCAGTAGTGATATCCTCTTTATCGTTTTTTATTGTATCTATTTGATTCTTCTCTCTTTTCTTGTCTGGCTAGCGATCTATCTATTTTGTTGATCTCTTCAAAAAACCAGCTCCTTGATTCACTGATTGTTTTGAAGGGTTTTTCGTGTCTCTATCTCCTTCAGTTCTGCTCTGATCTTAGTTATTTCTTGTCTTCTGCTAGCTTTTGAATTTGTTTGCTCTTGCTTCTCTAGTTCTTTTAATTGTAATGTTAGGGTGTCACTTTTAGATCTTTCCTGCTTTCTCTTGTGGGCATTTAGTGCTATAAATTTCCCTCTAAACACTACTTTAGCTGTGTCCCAGAGATTCTAGTATGTTGTGTCTTTGTTCCTATTGGTTCAAATAGCTTATTTATTTATGCCTTAATTTCGTTATTTACCCAGTAGTCATTCAAGAGCAGGTTGTTCAGTTTCCATATTGTTGTGCAGTTTTGAGTGACTTTCTTAATCCTGAGTTCTAATTTGATTGCACTGTGCTCTGAGAGACTGTTATGATTTCTGTCCTTTTGCTTTTGCTGAGGAATGTTTTACTTCTAATTATGTGGTGGATTTTAGAGTAAATGCAATATGGTGCTGAGAAGAATGTATATTCTGTTGATTTGGGATGGAGAGTTCTATAGATGTCTATTAGGTCTGCTTGGTCCAGAGCTGAGTTCAAGTCCTGAATATCCCTACTAATTTTCTGTCTCATTGTTCTGTCTAATATTGACAGTGGGGTGTTAAAGTTTCCCACCATTACTCTGTGGGAATCTAAGTCTCTTTGTAGGTCTCTAAGAACTTGCTTTATGAATCTGGGTGCTCCTGTATTGGGTGCATATATATTTAGGATAGTTAGCTCTTCTTGTTGCATTGATCCCTTTACCATTATGTAATGCCCTTCTTTGTCTCTTTTGATCTTTGTTCATTTAAAATCTGTTCTATTAGAAATTAGGATTGCAATTCCTGCTGTTTTTTTGCTTTCCATTTGCTTGGTAAATATTCCTCCATCCTTTTATTTTGAGCCTATGTGTGTCTTTGCACATGAGATGTTCTCCTGAATACAGCATGGTGATGGGTCTTGACTCTTTATCCAATTTGCCAGTCTATGTCTTTAAATTGGGGCATTTATCCCATTTACCTTTAAGGTTAATATTGTTATATGTGAATTTGACCCTGTTGTTATGATGCCAGCTAGTTATTTTGTCCATTAGTTGATGCAGTTACTTCATAGTATTGATGATCTTTACAATTTGGTATGTTTTTGCAGTGGCTAGGAACAGTTTTTCTTTTCCATATTTAGTGCTCCCTTCAGGAGCTCTTTTAAGGCAGGCCTGGTGGTGACAAAATCTCTTAGCGTTTGCTTGTCTGTAAAGGATTTCATTTCTCCTTCGCTTATGAAGCTTAGTTTGGCTGGATATGAAATTCTGGGTTGAAAAATTTTTTAAGAATGTGGAATATTGGCCCCCACTCTCTTCTGGATTGTAGGGTTTCTGCTGAGAGATCTGCTGTTAGTCTGATGGCTTCCCTTTGTGGGTAACCCGACCTTTCTCTCTGGCTGCCATAAACATTTTTTTGTTTATTTCAACCTTGGTGAATCTGATGATTATGTGTCTCAGGGTTGCTCTTCTCGAGGAGTATCTTTGTGGTGTTCTCTGTATTTCCTGAATTTGAATGTTGGCCTGCCTTGATTGGTTGGGGAAGTTCTCCTGGATAATATCCTGAGGAGTGTTTTCCAGCTTGTTTCCATTCTTCTTGTCACTTTCAGGTACACCAGTCAGACATAGGTTTGGTCTTTTCACATAGTTCCATATTTAGTGGAAGGTTTTGTTGTTTCTTTTCATTCTTTCTTCTCTACTCTTGGTTTCACACTTTATTTCATTAAGTTGATCTTCTCAGTCTCTGATTTCCTTTCTTCCACTTGTGTATGCTTCACAAAGTTCTTGTGCTGTGTTTTGCAGCTCCATTAGGTCATTTATGTTCTCCTATAAACTGATTATTCTAGTTAGCAATCCTCTAACCTTTTATCAAGGTTCTTAGGTTCCTTGCATTGGGTTAGAATGTGCTCCTTTAGCTTGGAGCAGTTTGTTATCACCCACCTTCTGAAGCCTATTTCTGTCAATTCGTCAAACTCATTATCCATCCAGTTTTGTTCCCTTGCTGGCGAGGAGTTGTGATTCTTTGGAGTAGAAGAGGGATTCTGGTTTTTGGAATTTTCAGGCTTTTTGCACTGGTTTCTCCCCATCTTCATGGATTTATCTACCTTTGGTCTTTGATGTTGGTGACCTTCGGATGGGGTTTCTGAGTGGACATCCTTTTTGTTGATATTGATGCTATTCCTTTCTGTTTGTTAGTTTTCCTTCTAACAGTCAGGCCCCTCTTCTGCCGGTCTGCTGGAGCTTGCTGGGGGTCCACTTCAGACCCTGTTTGCCTGGGTATCACCAGCAGGGGCTACAGAACAGCAAAGATTGCTGCTGTTCCTTCCTCTGGAAGCTTCATCCCAGAGGGAAACCCACCAGATGCCAGCCAGAGCTCTCCGGTATGAGGTGTCTGTCGGCCCCTGCTGGGAGGTGTCTCCCAGTCAGGAGACATGGGGGTCAGGGACCTGCTTGAGGTGGCAGTCTGATCCTTAGCAGAGCTCAAACACTGTGATGGGAGATATGCTGCTTTCTGCAGAGCCAGCAGGCAGGGATGTTTAAGTCTGCTAAAGCTGCGCCCACAGCCACCCCTTCCCCCAGGTGCTCTGTCCCAGGGAGATGGGGGTTTTATCTATAAGCCCCTGACTGGGGCTGCTGTCTTTTTTTCAGAGATGCCCTGCCCAGCGAGTAGGAATCTAGCGAGGCAGTCTGGCTACAGTGGCTTTGCTGAGCTGCGGAGGGCTCTACCCAGTTGGAACTTCCCAGGGGCTTTGTTTCCACTGTGAGAAGAAAATTGCCTCCTCAAGCCTCAGTAATGGCGGACGACCCTCCCACCACCAAGCTTGAGCATCCCAGGTCGACTTCAGAGTGCTGTGCTGACAGTGAGAATTTCAAGCCAGTGGATCTCAGCTTGCTGGGCCCCTGGGGGTAGGATCCACTGAGCTAGACCACTTGGCTCCCTCACTTCAGCCCCTTCCAGGGGAGTGAACAGTTCTTTATGGCTGCCATTCCAGGCGCCACTGGGGTATGAAGAAAAAAAAAAAAAAAAAAAACTCCTGCAGCTAACTTGGTGTCTGCCTAAATAGCTGCCCAGTTTTGTGTTTGAAACCCAGGGCCCTGGTGGCATAGGCACCCAAGGGAATCTCCTGGTCTGTGGGTGGTAAAGACTGTGGGAAAAGCGTAGTATCTGGGCCAGAGTGCATCATTCCTCACGGCACAGTCCCTCACGGCTTCCCTTGGTTGGTGGAGGGAGTTCCCGGACCCCTTGCACTTCCCAGGTGAGGCAATACCCCATCCTGCTTTGGCTCACACTCCATGGGCTGCACCCACTGTCTAACCAGTCCCAATGAGATAAGCTGGGTACCTCAGTTGGAAATGCAGAAGTCATCTGCCTTCTGTGTTGATCTCTCTGGGAGCTACAGACCAGAGCTTCTCCTATTCAGCCATCTTGCCAGTCTCTAAACATAACATCTGTATCTTTGTTTAGATATATATCATAGCAGTTTGTTTCCTCTATTCTAATATTCCCTCTCCTTTTATGTATTAACTGACTGCAGAGAGAGAGAGAATTATTTTTCTTTGCTTCATTAGTTAGGGTTTCTAGGACACTGTTGAAAAATATTAAGATGATGCATTTTTGTCTTATACCTGACTCAAACAGGAATATTTCTCTAGTGCTTTAAGATTTAATACAAAGTTTGCTATTGACATCAGATACATACTCTTTATCAAATTAAGCAAGTTTTATTCTCTTCATAGCTTATGAAAATTTTTTTCAAGAATTGGTGTTGCCTTTTCTGAATCTATCAAAAGGAGTAAATGACCTGTAATATATTAATATATATATATTTTTAGACACAGTTTAGCTCCTGTTGCCCAGGCTAGAGTGCAATGGCTGGATCTCAGTTCACTGCAACCTCCGCCTCCCAGGTTCAAGTGATTCTCCTGCCTAAGCCCCCCGAATAGCTGGGATTACAGGTGCGCACCACCACGCCCAGCTAATTTAATTGTATTTTTAGTAGAGATGGGATTTCACTATGTTGGTCAGACTGGTCTCAAACTCCTGACCTCAGATGATCGACCCACCTCAGCCTCCTGAAGTGCTGGGATTACAGACATGAGCCACCACGCCTGGCCTATGTTAATACATTGAATTAAAGTAATAAATATGCTGATGTTGAACCATTCTTCCATTTCTAAATTCTATTTGATGATGATGTATTGTTTTTCATATACTGCTATATTTAGATTTACTATTATTTAATTTAGATTCTTTGTATCTATATGAATGAGAGGGCTACAATTTTTTCTTTGTTTTTTTCTTTTGTTTTATTTTTGTTTGTTTTTAGTCTAAATATTATATTAACCTCATAGAAGGGATTTGACAGATTTCTATCTCTTTCTAGTCTTTAAACCAGTTTAAATAACATAAGAAGTTTCTCAAATCTTCAAGGTTTGAGAAAATTTACCCACAAAATCACCTAGACCTGGAACTTTGTGGGGAAGAATATGTTTGACTAACTTAAAAAAAAACCTAAGAATATTGATCTATTTTTTTTTTACCTTTTCTTATATATAATTTGACGGTTTTATATTTTCTTAAAAACTCTTCAAGCTGAGCATGGTGGCTCATGCCTGTAATCCCAGCACTTTGGGAGACTGAGATGGGAGGATTGCTTGATTCCAGGAGTTCAAGACCACTCTAGGCAACAAAGAGAGACCTCATCTCTACAAAAAAATAACAAAAATTAGCAAGGTGTGGTAGCATGCACCTGTGGTCCCAGCTACATGGGAGGCTGAGGCAGGATGATCCCTTGAGCCTAGGAGGTTGAGGCTGCAGTGAGCTGTGATTGTACATACCACCATACCACTGCACATCAGCCTGGGTGACACAGTAAGACTCTGTCTCAAAAAAAAAAAAAAAGGAAAAACAAAAAAAAACCCTTCTATTTCATCTAGTTTCTCAAAATAGTTATAAAGTTGCGTATACTATTCTAATATTTTTCACATCTCCTGACTATAGTTATGCCACTATTCTATTATCATTGCTGATATTGTGCTTTTTTCTTTTTTGTTAGAATTAGTAGAGGTTTCTTTATTAAATTGCTCTTTTTAAAGAACCAGTTATTTGGTCCCTAGTTTTATTTATATCAAATTTCTGTTTCTATCTTTATTTTCTTCTTTCTAATTTTGTTTTTTTTCCATTGTCTCATATTGAATGCTCTGTTCATCTATAGTCAGGCTTTTTCTTTCCAATAAATGCATTTTAAAGACTATACATACTACTGAGTAACATTTTGGCCATATCCTATAGCTTTTTTCTTCTTATCTACCTTATGGAAGTATAATTTGCATGGCATAAAACTCATTCTAAGTGGAAAATTCAGTTATTTACAGTAATTATTCTAATAAGTTTATAAAGTTGTACAACCATCATCATAAACTAATTTTAGACCGTTTCCATCATACTAAAAGGAAAACTTCTACCCTTTTGCAATCACTAGTCATTCCCAAGCACTTGATCATTTTTTAAAACACAAGTGTTCAAATTCCACTGCAATGTAAATCAGGATGTGTAAAGATATAGTTCTCACCTTCGTATGTTCTAAAAGATCCTCAGGTGATTCAACTTTGACCCAGGTTTGAGAACCACCTTGATACAGGCAGAAAGAATTTAAACTGCTTGGAGAGAGAGGAATTAAGGAGAGCTACAAAGTTAAATAATTCATTGCAACACAGTTTAAGGAATCAGAAATTCTTGAAATTACCTTGGTAACACAGGATCCTTGAGTCCAGGGACTGAAGCAATTCATTTTTATATTTCTCACGAAGCCAAGTACAGTGATTTACATAAAGATGATGCTTCAAATATGTTTTAAATATAGAGTAGACTTTATTATATACAGATGTGAAAACTACACAGATTATTCCCTAAAAGTTATCTTTTGACTTAACATTAAAACTTACTTAGAAAACTGTTTGTTTTTCTTTAAAGTCTTAAAGTTTATTAAGTCTAACATAACAAAATATCATAAGTAGTGTACTTCTTAAACCAACACATTTCCTATTAGAAAAAGCCAAATTAGTTCATCGTAATGAACGCTATATGGCAAATAATTAACAATAATTAACAACAGATTAATTGCTATTGATATAAAAATGCGTTGGATTTAATTCACTTGCAAAAGTATTATCTGTATATTATGAAGTGAGTGACTGTTATTCTTTGGGTAATTATTCTTCAGCAGGAAGTATCTTTTTTAAAAAGTATTTTAATATATTATTACCTCAATAATATTAAAGCAGCACACTGACAATTTAGTTTCAATATTCCCCCCCATTTGAATTAAACATTTGACCTCTTTGAATTATCCGAAATTCTAAAATTAGAAATCGATTTGTAATTTTGCCATTTATAGATTCAGTATAATATAACAACTCTAAAGTTTTTTTCATTGTGGTCAAAAACACAAAATTTACCATCTTAACCATTTTGAGTGTATGGTACATTAGTGTTAACTATATGTATGTTGTTATATAACAGATCTCCAAAACTTTTTCATCTTGTAAAACTGAAAATCTATATCCTTTGAACAATAACTCCTTTTTTCTCCCTCCCCTAGACCCTAGCAATCACCATTCTACTTTCTCTTTTGTTTTCTTTTTCTTTTTTTTTTTGAGACAAGTTCTCACTCTGTCACCCAGGCTGGAGTCCAGTGGCACAAACACGACTCACTGCAGCCTCAACCTCCCAGCCACAAGCAATCCTTATGCCTCAGTTTCCAGAGTAGCCGGGACTACAGGCATATGCCACCATGCCCAGCTAATTTTTAAATTTTTTGTAGAGTCAAGTCTGGCCGGGTTGTCGAGGTTAGTCTTGAACTCCTTAGGCTCAAATAGTCCTCCCACCTCAGCCTCCCAAAGTGCTGGGATTACAGGTATGAGCCACCATGCCTGATCTACTTTTTGTTTTTGAGAATTTGACTATTTTAGATATCTCATATAAGCAGAATCACTCAGTGTTTGTCTTTTTGTGATTGATATATTTCAGTTAGCATAATGTCCTCAAGTTTCTTCCATGTTATTGATTCAACAGGATTTCCTTCTTTTTATAGCTGAATAATATTCCATCATATATATGTACCACATTTCCTTTATCCATTCATCTACTGATGGAAATTTAACTTGCTTCCACCTTTTAGCTACCGTGAATAATGCTGCAATGAACATCGGTGTGCAAGTATCTCTTTGAGATCCTGGTTTCAATAATTTTAAATATATGTACCCAGAAGTGGGATTGCTAGATCGTATGATAATTCCATTTTTCCACAGAAAAACACAGAACTGCTTCCCATTGTGGACATATCATTTTACATTTCCACTAAAAATGCCAATTTTTGTATATCCTTGTCAACACTTGTTATTTTCTGTGTGTGCATGTGTTTATAGTGGACATCCTAAAAGATGTGAGGTGATAGTTCATTGTGATTTTGGATTGCATTACCCTAATGATTAGTGACATTAAGCATTTTTTCACATGCTAATTGGCCATTTGCATATCTTCTTTGGAGAAATGACTTTTCAAGTTCTTTGCCATTTTTAAATTGAATTGTTTGTTTTGTTGTTGTGTTGTTGAGTTGTAGGAGTTCTTTATGTATTCTGGATATTAACACCTTATCAGATATATGGATTGTGAATATTTTCTCCCATTTTATAGGTTGCCATTTTAACTCTGGTGATTGTTTCCTTTGCTGCACAAAATTTTTGAGTTTGATGTGGTTTCCTTTGTAGATTTTTGCTTTTGTTGTCTGTGCTTTTGGTATCATATTCAAGAAATCACTGCCAAATCCAATGCCATGAAGATTTCTCTATGTATTTTCTTCTAGGTGTTTTATAGTTTTGGGCCTTACATTTAACATTTTAATGCATTTTGAGTTAATGTTTTTATATGATGTAAGACAAAGGTCTAGCTTCCTTCTTTTGCATGGAGATATAGTTTTTTCCAGCATCGTTTGTTGAAGGAACTATCCTTTCTCACCTTGGCAGCTTTGTCAAAGATTATCTGACCATATATGTGAGTGTTTATTTTTAGGTTTTCTATTCTGTTCCATTGGTCTGTATGTGCATCCTTATGCATGTACCAGACTGTTACGATTACTGTATGTAGGATATTGGTGAGAGTGGTGGGAGAAGCTATAGGGAAAGGAGCAGGCTTTCTGAAAGGTCAGAAGGCTCTGCATAGCTTCGGGAGAGAATAAGCTGAAGGCAGCTGTTCTCTTACCCTGAGGCAGAGGGCAAGGAGTAGGTACAATAAAGTGTAGGAGAATTTATCATAAACAGGCTTGTTTACGTATGTTGTCCAGAAACCAAACTTCGATAGTCTGCTGTGACCTGTTCCCTGAAAGGGGAACAATAATGTTAATTACCTGCAGATTGTGCTTGCTCCAGGCTTTTGGCATTATATTTGTACTGAATAAAAGCAAGCAGCTCCTGCTGTTCGAGGCTGCTCTCTTCTTCAGCCACTAGAGCTGACAGCCTCCTAACTACTCTTTCACTGCATACCTATGTCTGAGTACTCCTTTCATCTGTTGCTTGGCCAGGGTCTATGGGACAGACCCAGCAACTATAGCTTTGTAATATGTTTTGAAATCATGATGTGTGAGACACCCAACTTTGTTTTTCTTATTCAAGATTATTTTGGCTTTTCAAGGTCCTTTGAGATTCCATATTAATTTTACGATTTTTCTATTTCTGCCAAAAAAAATGCCATTGGGATTTTAATAGAGATTGCATTTAATCTTGTGAATCTTGCGCATTATAGATCTCCAATGTTTGTGTAGTATGAATATTTTAACAATATTGTCTTCTACTCCATGAACCAAATGTCTTTCCATTTATTTGTGTTTTCTTTAATTACTTTCAGCAATGTTTTGCAGTTTTTAGTGTATAAGTCTTTTGCCTACTTTGTTAAGTTTATTCCTATTTTATTCTTTTTGATGCTATTATAAATGGGATTGTTTTCTTAATCTCCTTTTCAAATTAGTCATTGTTAGTGTATAGAAATGCAACTGGTTTTTGTGTATTTATTTTGTTTCCTGTAACTTTGCTGAATTCAGTTATTGGTTCTAACCGTTTTTTTTTTTTTTGGTGAAATCTTCAGGGTTTTTACATACAAGATCATGCCATATGTAACAGATAATTTTACTTCTTCCTTTCCCATTTGGATGTCTTTTATTTCTTTTTCTTGCTTGATTGCTTCAGCAAGGATTTCAGTACTATGTTGAATATAAGTCGTAAGAGTGAGCATCCTTGTCTTATTCCTTAAAGGAAAAACTTTCAGTTTTTCCACCATTTAGCTCTAAAGTTTTATCGTTTTGATATCTAATGGACATGTATAATCAAAGATTCCCAGTTTATTAGCACCAGTTCCACAAGAGTGAGGACTAGCCACGATCTTAATCAAGGACATGAGAAAAAATACAAGAGCTGATACACTAGGCAACAGCTCAAATTCAACAAGCTTGTGTTTTACTCCAAGTCAGTCACTAATTTGCAATGTTCCTGTAGGCAAGCTTTTATTCTCCTCCAAGAATCTGTTTTATCTTCTATGAAAAGAAATAATATTGGTAGATAAATTTTACCTCCTAAAGGTACTATGATACTATACTAGCCTAAAATTTGTATGTAAATTACATTATGCTAATTGGTGATAAAAATAACTTTAGCAAAATGTGGCATTACAGCATAATCTTTTTATGGGAAAAGATTATTGAGAGCCTCATTTTTATTCTGAAAAGAAAATTAAACTTTATAAAGATGATAATTTTGGAATTTGCATTTATACTGATCTTTAAAAATCATAATGGCAACTACTAGCTATATATAAATAACATAACTGTATATTTAAGCACAGTGCTTTGAACAAGTAAGCATGCAAGAAAGTCTGTTGAATATCTGTTAAATAAAAAGATAATTTTTTAATTGTAGGCTTTATTATATTTTCTTTATATATTTTTTCTATAACTCATCATCTAAGTATCTAAATCAGTTATGAATGGATGAGGCTCTGGGTATAATCCTTGCTGGGGCACAATTTTTCTTCATCTGTGGACATGTGAAACTGGAAAACACGTTATCTGCTCCCAATACAATGGTGAGCACAGAATGACAATGAAAGATATTCCAGTTCAAAAAATAAGAAAATGAAGAAAAATAAGGGGTTACTGGTCCCAAGCAATTTTGAAATCCAGCTGGAGAAACTCCACTAAGTTTCAAGGTCTGGGAATTATCCTCAATGGTACAGAACTTTTTTTTAAAAACTTTAAAAAATCTTTTTTAATGAAAAGAAGCACATGTTTGCAGCTGTATCATCTTATCAGCATGTTTCCTGCTTGTATAATTTTTGAAATCTGATCACCTTCTTTCTTTCATACTCTATTTCTTTTGGTCCAGGTTGACAGTGCTTCTGCAGATATAAAATTCTCGAGAACCCTGTGGATCTCCCATGTATGTCACAGGAAAGAGCCTCATCCACAGATTTCCTAGATAATCTCATCTCTATTTTTAGCTTTTGCTAAAAGATGTCTGAAAGACAAAGTCTTTAAGCTTCCTAGAAGCTCTCTGGTTTGAGATCTATGATTAATACCCTTAATCTTTTTTTTTTTTTTTTTTTGAGATGGAGTCTTGCTCTGTTGCCAGGCTGGAGTGCAGTGGCACGATCTCAGATCACTGCAACCTCCACCTCCTGGGTTCAAGCAATTCTCTTGCCTCAGCCTCCTGAGTAGCTGAGACTACAGATGTGTGCCACCACACCTGGCTAATTTTTCTTTTTAGTAGAGACAAGGTTTTACCATGATGGCCAGGATGGTCTTGATCTCTAACCCTTGTGATCTGCCTGCCTTGACCTCCCAAAGTGCTGGGATTACAGGTGTGAGCCACCGTGCCTGGCCCTTAATATTTTAAAATAACATTTTGTGTGATTGAATACTCTGACCTTTTGATCTTTCTGAGATATTAATAAAAGATACTCTAGCCACATCCTTAGCTTTTTCTTTAGCATACACTTCCCTGACAGTGAATCTCTTAATTTTCATGTCTTTTATAATCTGGATGGTCTGAGAATTTCCCAAATCATCAAATCCTGGATTCTATTTGTTTAATTATTCTTTCCTCAATTTATTTCTTTCCTCTTCATTTCACTATAAGCACAGTAAGAAGAAACCAAGTTGTACTTCAAAATACTTTACTTGGAAATCGCCTCAGCTAAATGTCCAATTTCATTGTTTCTAAGTTCTGATTGCCACATAACTGCAGGACACAATTTCTTAAAGTCCATATTTCTACTAACAGTCTGTTCAATGCAATATAGACCTTTTAAAAATCATGATCTTCAGTATTCTTCCAGCTTCCACCAACTGCCCAATTCCGAAGTCACTTCCACATATTTAGTTATTTGTTACAACAGCATCCAGTTTCAGCTCCCCCAATCTATACTAGTTTTCTATTTTTGCCTTAATAAAGCACCACAAATTTATTGGCTTAGACAACGAGCATTTGTACTTTTATAGTTCTCTGAGTTAGAAGTTCAACATGGGATGGCTGGCAGGATGGCCGAATAGGAACAGCTCTGGTCTGCAGCTCCAAGTGGGATCAACACAGAAGGCAGGTGATATCTGCATTTCCAACTGAGGTACCCAGCTCATCTCACTGGGACTGGTTAGACAGTGGGTGCAGCCCATGGAAGGCAAGCCAAAGCAGGGTGGGGCGTCATCTCACCCAGGAAGCACAAGGGGTCAGGGAACTCCCTCCACTAGGCAAGGGAAGCCATGAAGGACTGTGCCATGAGGGACGGTGCATTCTGGCCAGATACTACGCTTTTCCCATGGTCTTCACCACCCACAGACCAGGAGATTCCCTTGGGTGCCTACTCCACTAGGGCCCTGGGTTTCAAGCACAAAACTGGGCAGCCATTTGGGTAGACACCGAGCTAGCTGCAGGAGTTTTTTTTCATACCCCAGTGGCACCTGGAATGCCAGCAAGACAGAACCGTTCACTCCCCTGGAAGGGGGCTGAAGCCAGGGAGCCAAGTGGTCTAGCTCTAGCTTAGTGGATCCCCAACCCCATAGAGCCCAGCAAGCTAAGATCCACTGGCTTGAAATTCTTGCTGTCAGCACAGCAGTCTGAAGTTGACCAGGGACACTCACGCTTGATGTAGGGAGGGGTGTCTTCCATTACTGAGGCTTGAATAGGCAGTTTTCTTCTCACAGTGGGAAAAAAAGCTGCAGGGAAATTCCAGCTGGGCAGAGCCACCACCTCTTGGCAAAGGCACTGTAGCCAGACTGCCTCTCTAGATTCCTACTTGCTGGGCAGGGCATCTCTGAAAGAAAGGCAGCAGCCCCAGTCAGGGGCTTATAGATAAAACTCCCTGGGACAGAGCACATTGGGGAAGGGGCGGCTGTGGGCGCAGCTTCAGCAGAATTAAACATTCCTGCCTGCCAGCTCTGAAGAGAGCTGAGGATCTCCCAGCACAGCACTTGAGCTCTGCTAAGGGACAGGCTGCCACCTCAAGTGGGTCCCTGAACCCTGTGCCTCCTCACTGGGAGGCACCTCCCAGAGGGGTTGACAGACACCTCATACAGGAGAGCTCTGGCTAGCATCTGGTGGGTGTCCCTCTGGGACAAACCTTCCAGAGGAAGAACAGGCAGCAATCTTTGCTGTTCTGCAGCCTCTGCTAGTGATACCTAGGCAAAAAGGGTCTGGAGTAGCCCTCCAGCAAGCTACATCAGACCTGCAGAGGAGGGGCCTGTTAGAAGGAAAACTAACAAACAGAAAGGAATAGCATCAGCATCAACAAAAAGGACATTCACTCAGAAACCCC
The DNA here is from genome assembly GCF_009828535.3 of Hylobates moloch. NCBI lineage: Eukaryota > Metazoa > Chordata > Mammalia > Primates > Hylobatidae > Hylobates > Hylobates moloch. The sequence goes on along the minus strand of NW_026652290.1, from coordinate 62,199,357 downwards.
ATCTGAAGGTCACCAACATCAAAGACCAACGGTAGATAAATCCATGAAGTTGGAGAGAAACCAGCGCAAAAAGGCTGAAAATTCCGAAAACCAGAATGCCTATTCTCTTCCAAAGGATCACAACTCCTCACCAGCAAGGGGAAAAAACTGGACGGATAATGAGTTTGACGAATTGACAGAAATAGGCTTCAGAAGGTGGGTAATAAATTCCTCCAAGCTAAGGAAGCATGTTCTAACCCAATGTAAGGAAGCTACGAACCTTGAAAAAAGGTTAGAGGAATTGCTAACTGAATAACCAGTTTAGAGAAGAACATAAATGACCTGATGGAGCTGAAAAACACAGCATGAGAACTTTGTGAAGCATACACAAGTACCAACAGCCAAATCGATCAAGTGGAAGAAAGGATATCAGAGTTTGAAGATCAACTTAATGAAATAAAGTGTGAAACCAAGAGTAGAGAGAAAAGAATGAAAAGAAACAAACAAAGCCTCCAAGAAATACGGGACTATGTGAAAAGACCAAACCTATGTCTGACTGGTGTACCTGAAAGTGACAGGGAGAATAGAGTCAAGTTGGAAAATGCTCTTCAGGATATTATCTAGGAGAACTTCCCCAACCTAGCAAGGCAGACCAATATTCAAATTCAGGAAATACAGAGAACACCACAAAGATACTCCTCGAGAAGAGCAACCCTGAGACACATAATTGTCCGATTCATGAAGGTTGAAATAAAGGAAAAAAAAGTTTTGGGCAGCCAGAGAAAAAGGTCAGGTTACTCACAAAGGGAAGCCATCAGACTAACAGCAGATCTCTCAGCAGAAACCCTATAAGTCGGAAGAGAGTGGGGGCCAGTATTCCACATTCTTAAAAAAATTTTCAACCCAGAATTTCATATCCAGCCAAACTAAGCTTCATAAGCG
>NW_026652290.1:62151985-62188436 GCF_009828535.3 Hylobates moloch | reverse complement strand
ATGAAACTGGAAAACATCATTCTCAGTAAACTATCGCAAGGACAAAAAACCAAACACCGCATGTTCTCACTCATAGGTGGGAATTGAACAATGAGAACTCATGGACACAGGAAGGGGAACATCACATTCCGGGTACTGTTGTGGGGTGGGGGGTGGGGGGGGCGGGGACAGCATTAGGAGATATACCTAATGCTAAATGACGAGCTAATGGGTGCAGGAAATCAACATGGCACATGGATACATATGTAACAAACCTGCACATTGTGCACATGTACCCTAAAACCTAAAGTATAAAAAAAAAAAAAAAAGGGATATCACCACTGATCCCACAGAAATACAAACTACCATCAGAGAACACTATGAATACCTCTACACAAATAAACCAAAAATCTAGCAGAAATTGATACATTCCTGGACACATACACCCTCCCAAGACTAAACAAGGAAGAAACTGAATGCCTGAATAGACCAATAACAAGTTCTGAAATTGAGGCAATAATTAATAGCCTACCAACCAAAAAAAGCCGAGGACCAGATGGATTCACAGCCAAATTCTGCCAGAGGTACAAAGAAGAGTTGGTACCATTCCTTCTGAAACTATTCCAAACAATAGAAAAAGAGGGACTCCTCCCTAACTCATTTTATGAGGCCAACATCATCCTGATACCAAAACCTGGAAGAGACACAACAAAAAAAGAAAATTTCAGGCCTGTATCCCTGATGACCATTGATACGAAAATCCTCAGTAAAATACTGGCAAACCAAATCCAGCAGCACATCAAAAAGCTTATCCACCAAGATCAAGTTGGCTTCATCCCGGGGATGCAAGGCTCATTCAACATGTGCAAATTAATAAACGTAATCCATCACATAAGTAGAACCAATGACAATAACCACATGATTATCTCAATAGATGCAGAAAAGGCCTTCAATAAAATTCAACACCCCATTCATGCTAAAAACTCTCAATAAACTAGGTATTGATGGAACATATCTCAAAATAGTAAGAGCTCTTTATGACAAACCCACAGCCAGTATCACATTGAATGGGCAAAAGCTGGAAGCATTCCCTTTGAAAACCTGCACAAGACAAGGATGCCCTCTCTCAACACTCCTATTCAAGTTGGTATTGGAAGTTCTTGCCAGGACAATCAGGCAAGAGAAAGAAATAAAGGTATTCAAATAGGAAGTGAGGAAGTCATATTGTCTCTGTTTGCAGATGACATGATTGTATATTTAGAAAACCCCATCATCAGTCGGGTATGGTGGCTCATGCCTGTAATCCCAGCACTTTGGGAGGCTGAGGGGGGCAGATCACGAGGTCAGGAATCGAGACCATCCTGGCTAACACAGTGAAACCCTGTCTCTACTAAAAATACAAAAAAATTAGCTGGACGTGGTGGCGGGCACCTGTAGTCTCAGCTACTCAGTAGGCTGAGGCAGAAAAATGGCATGAACCTGGGAGGTGGAGCTTGCAGTGAGCCGAGATCACACCATTGCACTCCAGCCTGGGCAACAGAGTGAGACTCTGTCTCAGAAAAAAACAAACAAACAAACAAAGAAAAAACATCATCTTGGCCCCAAATCTCCTTAAGCTGATAAGCAACTTCAGCAAAGTCTCAGGATACAACATCAACATGCAAAAATCACAAGCATTCCTATACATCAATAATAGACAAACAGTCAAATCATGAGTGAACTCCCATTCACAACTGCTACAAAGAGAATAAAATAGCTAGGAATACAACTTACAAGGGATGTGAAGGACCTCTTCAAGGAGAACAAACCACTGCTCAAGGAAATAAGAGAGGACACAAACATATGAAAAAACATTCCATCATCATGGATAGAAGAATCAATATCATGAGAATGACCATACTGCCCAAAGTAACTTATAGATTCAATGCTCTCCCCATCAAACTACCAATGACTTTCTTCACAGAATTAGAAAAAAAACTACTTTAAATTTCACATGGAACCAAAAAAGAGCTCATATAGCCAAGACAATCCTAAGCAAAAAGAACCAAGTTGGAGGCATCACACTACCTGACTTCAAACTATACTAGAAAGCTGCAGTAACCAAAACAGCATGGTACTGGTACCAAAACAGAGATAATAGACCAATGGAACACAACAGAGACCTCAGAAATAATGCCACACATCTACAACAATCTGATCTTTGACAAACCTGACGTAAGCAATTGGGAAAGGATTCCCTAGTTAATAAATGGTGTTGGGAAAACTGGCTAGCCATATGCAGAAAACTGCAACTGGACTCCTTAAGTTAATACAGAAGCTAACTCAAGATGGATTAAAGACTGAAACAAAAGACCTAAAACCATAAAAATGCTAGAAGAAAACCTAGGCAGTACCATTCAGGACATAGTCATAGGCACAGACTTCATGACTAAAACACCAAAAGCAATGGCAACAAAAGACAAAATTGACAAATAGGAGATAATTAAAGAGCTTCTGCACAGCAAAAGAAACTATCATGAGAGTGAACAGGCAAGCTACAGAATGGGAGAAAATTTTTTGCAATCTATCCATCTGACAAAGGGCTAATATCCAGAATCTACAAGGAACTTAAACAAATTTACAAGAAATACCATCAAAAATGAGCAAAGGATATGAACAGACACTTCTCAAAAGAAGACATTTATGCAGCCAACAAACATATGAAAAAAAGCTCATCATCTCTGGTCATCAGAGAAATGCAAACCAATAGCACAATGAGATACCATCTCATGCCACTTACAGTCATTAAAAAGTCAGGAAACAGCAGATGCTGGAGAGGAGGTGGAGAAGTAGGAATGCTTTTACACTGTTGGTAGGAATGTTATTAGTTCAACCATTGTGGAAGACAGTGTGGTGATTCCTCAAGGATCTAGAACCAGCAATCCCATTTAACCCAGCAATCCCATTACTGGGCATATACCCAAAGGATTATAAATCATTCTACTATAAAGACACATGGACATGTATGTTTATTGCAGCACTGTTCACAATAGCAAAGACTTGGAACCAACCCAAATGCCCATCAGTGATAGACTGGATAAAGGAAATGTGGCATGTGTACACCATTGAATACTATGCAGCCATAAAAAAGGATGAGTTCATGTCCTTTGCAGGGACATGGATGAAGCTGGAAACCATCATTCTTGGCAAACTAACACAGGAACACTGCATGTTCTCACTCATAAGTGGGAGTTGAACATAAGTGGGAGTTAAACAATGAGAACACATGGGCACAGGGAGGGGAACATCACACACCAGGCCCTGTCGGGGGTGGGGGCTAGTGGAGGCATAGCATTAGAAGAAATACCTAATGTAGATGACAGGTTGATGGGTGCAGCTAACCACCATGGCACGTGTATACCTATGTAACAAACCTGCATGTTCTGCACATGTATCCCAGAACTTAAAGTATAATAACTAAAAAAAAGTAATGCTTTTTATGGCAAAAACCACACAAAAAGAGAAGTTCAACATGGGTCTCACTGAGTTAAAATCAAAGCATCTGCAAGGATGTGTTCCTTTTCGGAGGCTCTAGGGGAGAATCCATTTTGTGCTCACCCAGGTTGTTGGTAGAATCCAGTTCCTTGCATTTGTATGACTAGGGTCTCTATTTTCTTGTTAGCTGTAAGTTGAGGGTTTTTCCAAGCTTCTAGAGGCTGGTGCATTTCTTGGCTCATGGCCCTCTTGCTGTATCTTCAGAGCTTGCAATGGCAGATTTTCAGGTCACATTCCTCTGATTCTCTGATTTCTTATATGTAAAGATGCCATAGTCACTCATTTCCACATATTCAGTGATCTCATCATTTTTCTTTCTTTTTAATCCATGGGGAAATTTGAAGCCTGTTTTTAAATTTTTCAAATGGTTGGACTTGGGAACGTGTGTGCGTATGTGTGCGTGTGTGTGTTTTAATTGCAATACGGTCAGAGAATGTATCACATGGTTTCAACTTTGAGAATTTTTTGAGATTTTCTTTGTAGCTTAATATATGATCAGTTTTTATAAAAGTTCCATAGATATTTGAAAAAACTATATACTTTCTGTTTATTGGCTATAAAGTTTTATATATATATGAGATTTAGTTTTTGAGCTGTATTCAAGTTCTCTGTCTTCATTTATTTTCATTGGTTTAGTCTGTCCATTTTTGAGAAAGATGTAAAGTGTGCCTTCTATTTCAATTGTGAATTATGCTACAATTTTCTGAGAAAGAAGAAACACTATATAGACCTAAATTGTGTTCTATTTAACCAGTGTTTCTGAGTTGAAATATAACTAGTGAAATCTGGAGAAATTTATTTACATGGGATCACAGAAGCATCCTATGAGGTTTCTGCCATTTTCTCTTTCGGCATGGAATGCAATCAGTTGCACCGACCCACTGACACCCAAGAACTAAGTTTGTTCTTCTTTATTTCTCATCAGTTTTCCTAATCATGGAGTACTTGTTGCTTCCAGAGATCTACAGCCTAGAAATTTGGAAAGAATAATGGCAATTCAGGAAACTGGTTAATCATTCTTAGAGTGATGTGGGATTCTATCGCCAGTTTAGTGCCCACATCCCAAGTGAGGAAAGGTTAGAGACAGAAAAGCTTCCAGGGGTTATGTCTCTACTGTGCTTGCAAACTTTAATATGGAATAGGCTTTCTATTGACCTGTGTGTTGAGTTTGGACAGTAGTTCAGTACTGACCTGATGAATTAATTGTCTATATTTGTTGGCTGATTTTTGTTTTAATTTTAAATCTTTTAGGTTAGTCTAGTGACCACCACCATAAAGAACTATGGAATATAATTTTCTTAATGTAAATTAATATCTCAAGTGCCACTTTTAAGAAACTAAATTTAAAAAAATCACATAATCCTTTTCCTAAATGTAGAGCACTCTACCTTCCTATGTAAAGACGTATTCTGAAGACCTAATGAGGGTACACCCACAAAGAATAGCTCCCATTTTCTTTTAAAGAAAAAATATCCTATAAAATTTGTGGTTTCCATTATAAAAGTATTTTTTCTTAACTTAATCTTAAGGACCTTAAGTGTCCTATACTTAAATATGCTTAGTTTGGAGAGTTAAGAAAATGTAAAACCTATTTTAAGAACCACAGTTTGCTAACTGACTTTTTAGGGAAACAAATTCAACAGGGTTTTATGTGATAATAGGCCAGTGAAGATTTACTGTCTTCGTTATTTCAAGGACCAAACCTCTTGGTTTTCTATGCCTTACTAAGCTAGTTACTCTGCTGAACTTTGAATTAAAATAAAAACCATCTGCAGCACAAAAGGAAAGCTGCTGCAATATCCTCTTATCAGAAAAAAGAGATAAGGCATAAAATCTTCAGCCTTAGGAACAAATAGTAAATCATTTATGCAAGAGAGATTTGGGAGAGGAAATGTGGCATCAGGACAAATAAATAAAATACTGACAGTGCAGTATTCAAATGAATTTAGCTGGCATTTAACCAATGAGTGAAAATAGCCTGATTTTAGCTTCAGGCTGGTTGAAGAGCACAAACTTCTTAGGCTGTACACACTGACCTGCAGACAGAATTTTTCTGTCAGTTCACATTTCACAGGCTTTCCTGAGAAAAGCAATGTCAGATTTTAGATGCCTCAAGATTGTGGTTCAAGATTGTGGTGATACATATTTCTTCACAGGAAGATATAAAAAAGGTCGTAGTAAAAGTTCAGTGTAAACAGTGAGATTTATCTGTCCATGTCCTTTCTTGTCAGCTGCTCATTAGTAGTCGAGCTGTAAAATACCTTGTCTTTCTTTTCCTTTTCTGAACTAGAACCCTGGACACCCCACAAAAGCTCAAGTGCAAACCTTCAACTTTCCCTGACTAATTAACAAACCTGAAAAGTGCCCCTGACCTTGCTAGCTGGAAGTGGTCTTTCTCTCCTGCTTTTGAATTTTTGTCCAATTAGTACCCATGCATTTACCCACGTAATCATGTGCTGGCTTGTGATTTTTCTTCTACTGTTTTTGAAAACAATTCTTTACTTCTGTTATGAACTTTTAATATCTATATTTAATCATTCATAGTCATTTGTAAATTTCTTGAAGTCACAGTCCATGTATTATTTGATCAAGATGGGAAGGAAGGGGATTGAAAAGATGTTTACCTCTACCTGCATTAGGGCTCTCAGCTACTGCAAATCCATGATGCCAAAGAAATATATTCTTTTTAAAATGACAATGTATAGCCAGGCTGTATGGGACAGCATGGTCATTATCATGATTACTACTATCTTGGAGATAACCACCAGTGGTCTAGCAGTCATGTCCTGTCAAATACACCTTGTTCGGGAAGCTAAGGGACAGTAAATAAAAAAGGATAAGGTTTGAAAGGTCAGTAAGGATAGAGCAGAGGGGCTGAAAGCCTCAAGCAGAGTCCAGGGGATGGGAAGCAGGGCCAGAGAATAGCTAGTCAAGTGAACAAATAGGAAGTGAGCCTAGGGAACATCAAAGATAAGAATGAGGACAGGGTCTGCTCCCTGCACAGTGATGTGTAACTGGATCAACTTAGATGAAAGAACTAGAGACAAAGCAGACATATCCGACCAACAAAAGCAAGTTCAAGGCTTCAAAAAAAAAACTGTTTCTTCCTATCTACAGAACTTTTATGCTTTAGTTGAGAATAAAATCTGTTCCAGAACATATGACTCTCTCAGTTCAGGTACCATTTAGGCTACTAAGAAAGGTCCCTTTTGCTCTTTCTATTCTTTCTGTACTTTCTGGCAGCCTTGTACTTCCTCGGGTCCCTGGAATGGTCCAAACTTGTTCCCATCAACTTCATCTTTCACACCATGTCATTTATTTATATGCTCAGCCTTATTTGAATGCTTCTTCCTGTCTCCTCTACATTCAGGCTGCCAAAACGAATTCCCTACTGCAGAGAACTACATTCTCGGGCACTACTGTGTTGCACTGTAAGGCTCCCAGCTTTTGGTTGTCTTAGCCTGTGTTTGCAATATCAGTGCCTGGGTGGCTGTAAAGCCCTATTCACAGAAGATGCCTTGTCAGACTCCTACACTGACTTCTTTTATTCCAATCCTTTGGGCTATGTTAAAGGGCTTTATCTGTTCCTCCCACTTTCCCTAGCGTTAGCCATGTGCCCATTTCTCCTGGCTATTTGTTTAAGTAGAGTGTACCTGTTTGGTCTGTTTGAACAGGAATTATGAAGTCCTGTTGATGGTAGCTTACAGGGTTACTTGGGGCCTGTACAGACTTACTATTTCTCAAATTATTTATACAGTTTATTTGTCTACATTCTCTTACCTCTGTATCTCTAAAATCCATCTTAATGCAATAAAGCCCTTAGTCCCAAACCAATTTTTTCTAATACATGTTTCCCCTAAAGCCCCAATACCTTCATTCCTTTGTTCTGATTTATTGCTGCTGCCTAACCACAGCTAGGAGGCAAATATAATAATGATAATAATAATTTAAAACCCTAGTAACAAGCACATCAGGATTAACATACTAGGTCTACTTTAAACCACACAACAATGAACTAACTCATCTTTAATTTATTAGCTTGATTCTGATATAAATTCTGAATGAAAAGTCAAAGGTTTTGTAGATTAATAATATTAAAGTTGCAAAACAAACCCCTGAAAAATAGGAAACGTTAAGCAAAGAGAGCTGTGCCATCTTTAATTCATTGCCCTGTTTCTAGGTAATTCCTTGCATGCAGGAGGCAGACTCATGACTGTATTTTAAAAAAGAACATGCAGTACCAAAACCATCAGTACAAGGTATAAATCATCACAGCATACTACTCCACACTTTAGGGCCTAACTCACATGTATTCTGTGTGATATTGGCCTAAAAAACATTTCATTGTGACCTTTAATTAAGTATCACCTGCTTCTGTAAGTTCTACACAGATAGGTCTATCATTCTAGAGACAAAAATTATAAGTCCCGAGACTTTGCTGAAGTTGCTTATCAGCGTAAGCAGATTTTGGGCTCAGATGATGGGATTTTCTAGATATACAATCATGTCATCTGCAAACAGGGACAATTTGACTTCCTCTTTTCCTAATTGAATACCCTTTATTTCCTTCTCCTGCCTGATTGCTCTGGCCAGAACTTCCAACACTATGTTGAATAGGAGTGGTGAGAGAGGACATCCCTGTCTTGTGCCAGTTTTCAAAGGCAATGCTTCCAGTTTTTGTCCATTCAGTATGATATTGGCTGTGGGTTTGTCATAGATAGCTCTTATTATTTTGAGATACGTCCCATCAATACCTAATTTATTGAGAGTTTTTAGCATGAAGGGTTGTTGAATTTTGTCAAAGGCCTTTTCTGCATCTATGGAGATAATCATGTGGTTTTTGTCTTTGGTTCTGTTTATATGCTGGATTACGTTTATTGATTTTCATATATTGAACCAGCCTTGCATCCCAGGGATGAAGCCCACTTGATCATCGTGGATAAGCTTTTTGATGTGTTGCTGGATTTGGTTTGCCAGTATTTTATTGAGGATTTTTGCATCAATGTTCATCAGGGATATTGGTCTAAAATTCTCTTTTTTGGTTGTGTCTCTGCCAGACTTTGGTATCAGGACGATGCTGGCCTCATAAAATGAGTTAGGGAGGATTCCCTCTTTTTCTATTGATTGGAATAGTTTCAGAAGGAATGGTACCAGTTCCTCCTTGTACCTCTGGTAGAATTCGGCTGTGAATCCGTCTGGTTCTGGACTTTTTTTGATTGGTAAGCTATTAATTATTGCCTCAATTTCAGAGCCTGTTATTGGTCTATTCAGAGATTCAACTTCTTCCTGGTTTAGTCTTGGGAGAGTGTATGTGTCGAGGAATTTATCCATTTCTTCTAGATTTTCTAGTTTATTTGCGTAGAAGTGTTTATAGTATTCTCTGATGGTAGTTTGTATTTCTGTGGGAATTGGTGGTGATATCCCCTTTGTCATTTTTTTTTTTTTTTTTTTTTTGAGAAAGAGTCTCGCTCTGTCACCCAGGCTGGAGTGCAGTGGTGCAATCTCGGCTCACTGCAAGCTCTGCCTCCCAGGTTCACACCATTCTGCTGCCTCAGCCTCCCAAGTAGCTGGGACTACAGGCACCTGCCATCACGCCCGGCTAATTTTTTGTATTTTTAGTAGAGATGGGGTTTCACCATGTTAGCCAGGATGATCTCCATCTCCTGACCTTGTGATCCACCCACCTCGGCCTCCCAAAGTGCTGGGATTACAGGCGTGAGCCACCGCGCCCAGCCCCGCTTTGTCATTTTTTATTGCGTCTGTTTGATTCTTCTCTCTTTTCTTCATTAGTCTTGCTAGCGGTCTATCAATTTTGTTGATCTTTTCAAAAATCCAGCTCCTAGATTCATTGATTTTTTGAAGGTTTTTTTGTGTCTCTATTTCCTTCAGTTCTGCTCTGATCTTAGTTATTTCTTGCCTTCTGCTAGCTTTTGAATGTGTTTGCTCTTGCTTCTCTAGTTCTTTTAATTGTGATGTTAGGGTGTCAATTTTAGATCTTCCCTGCTTTCTCTGGTGGGCATTTAGTGCTATAAATTTCTCTCTAAACACTGCTTTGGCTGTGTCCCAGAGATTCTGGTACATTGTGTCTTTGTTCCTATTGGTTCAAATAGCTTATTTATTTATGCCTTAATTTCGTTATGTACCCAGTAGTCATTCAGGAGCAGGTTGTTCAGTTTCTATGTAGTTGAGCGGTTTTGAGTGAGTTTCTTAATCCTGAGTTCTAATTTGATTGCACTGTGGTCTGACAGACGGTTTGTTATAATTTCTGTACACCAATAACAGACAAACAGAGAGCCATGAGTGAATTCCCATTCACAATTGCTTCAAAGAGAATAAAATACCTAGGAATCCCACTTACAAGGGATGTGAAGGACCTCTTCAAGGAGAACTAGAAACCACTGCTCAATGAAATAAAACAGGATACAAACAAATGGAAGAACATTCCATGCTCATGGGTAGGAAGAATCAATATTGTGAAAATGGCCATTGTGCCCAAGGTAATTTATAGATTCAATGCCATCCCCATCAAGCTACCAATAACTTTCCTCACAGAATTGGAAAAAACTACTTTAAAGTTCATCTGGAACCAGAAAAGAGCCTGCATTGCCAAGTGAATCCTAAGCCAAAAGAACAAAGCTGGAGGCATCACGCTACCTGACTTCAAACTATACTACAAGGCTACAGTAACCAAAACAGCATGGTACTGGTACCAAAACAGAGATATAGAGCAATGGAACAGAACAGAGCCCTCAGAAATAATGCCGCATATCTACAACTATCTGATCTTTGACAAACCTGACAAAAACAAGCAATGGGGAAAGGATTCCCTATTTAATAAATGGTGCTGGGAAAACTGGCTAGCCATATGTAGAAAGCTGAAACTGGATCCCTTCCTTACACCTTATACAAAAATTAATTCAACATGGATTAAAGACTTACATGTTAGTCCTAAAACCATAAAAACCCTAGAAGAAAACCTAGGCAATACCATTCAGGACATAGGCATGGGCAAGGACTTCATGTCTAAAACACCAAAAGCAATGGCAACAAAAGCCAAAATTGACAAATGGGATCTAATTAAATTAAAGATCTTCTGCACAGCAAAAGAAACCACTGTGAGAGTGAACAGGCAACCTAGGAAATGGGAGAAAATTTTTGCAACCTACTCATCTGACAAAAGGCTAATATCTGGAATCTACAATGAACTCAAACAAATTTACAAGAAAAAAACAACCCCATCAAAAAGTGGGCAAAGGATATGAACAGACACTTCTCAAAAGAAGACATTTACGCAGCCAAAAAACGCATGAAAAAATGCTCATCATCACTGGCCATCAGAGAAATGCAAATCAAAACCACAATGAGATACCATCTCACACCAGTTAGAATGGCGATCATTAACAAGTCAGGAAACAACAGGTGCTGGAGAGGATGTGGAGAAATAAGAACACTTGTACACTGTTGGTGAGACTGTAAACTAGCTCAACCATTGTGGAAGTCAGTGTGGCGATTCCTCAGGGATCTAGAACTAGAAATACCATTTGACCCAGCCCTCCCATTACTGGGTATATACCCAAAGGATTATAAATCATGCTGCTATAAAGACACATGCACACGTAAATTTATGGCAGCACTATTCACAATAGCAAAGACTTGGAACCAACCCAAATGTCCAACAATGATAGACTGGATTAAGAAAATGTGGCACATATACACCATGGAATACTATGCAGCCATAAAAAAGGATGAGTTCATGTCCTTTGTAGGGACATGGATGAAGCTGGGAAACATCATTCTCAGCAAACTATGGCAAGGACAAAAAACCAAACACCGCATGTTCTCACTCATAGGTGGGAATTGAACAATGAGAACACATGGACACAGGAAGGGGAACATCACACACTGGGGACTGTTGTGGGGTGGTGGTGGGGGGAGGGATAGCATTAGGAGGTATACCTAATGCTAAATGATGAGTTAATGGGTACAGCACACCAACATGGCACATGTATACATATGTAACAAACCTGCACGTTGTGCACGTGTACCCTAGTACTTAAAGTATAATAAAAAAAAAAAAAGAAAAATTATAAGTCAAGTACTAAATAAGTCCCTAGGTGGCCTAAGGAAGGTATTCCCTGGCATCCATAGTATTCAACCTGCAGCCAGGGATTGAGTTCTGTGGAGTTGAGGAATCTAAATCAATAATCTTAGAATGAAAAGGGCATCACTGTTGATTGACTTGGGCTTTCTCCAGTCTTTTAGTATTCAGCAAAACCTTGTTTATTTAACCTGATTAGAAAGGTCAGCCGAAATCTATGAGAAGGGACCAAGACAAATAAACAACTTCTAGATAATGGAAGTGATTTATTGCTTTCCAGTATGGACTCCAATTTAAGTTCTCAGTACTACCAGATTGGGTTTCTCTTCCTCCTACTGAAACTGACAAGAAAGAGTGAAATTGGTAGGTTAATTCTGCAAACACCAGAAAATTCTTATAAACAACTTAGGTAATAATTAGCTCTAACATTCTTCCTTCAATATTTACATCTGCAGGTCTCAACAGGACACACGGATATGTTGCAAGCAACTTCATACCAATCATAGTGGAAGTATCAAAGTTCGCAAGTGATTGACTTTTAACGATAAATCCGAGAAGATTTAAGGTTATCACAATAATATCACAGTCACACGTTTGCATTTCCATGTGCTTCTTAAGAGAAAAGGCAGGGGTGGGTTACAGAGATGGAGTCAGGAAATGCACATGGTTCTGTGTTGTTCATGCCAACACTGTTCTTGTATTGTCAGAAAAAAAAAAAAAAACAGGAGAGAACTGCCTTACGTCATCAATTTTATTAAAACCTTTTATCATATGAAGGTAAAATTAAACCTTGCTCACTTAACTTTCTAATTTTAGGCAATGATTGGAATTAAGTTTTACTTACTGTCTAACCCTCATATAGCAAGGAATGTGGACCTTGGAGACTTATTCACCGCTAAGGTTTTATGAGTATTGTGGTGAAATGGGGCATGGCAGGGAAGAATAGTATAATCTGGACAAACTGTGGCATTCCTGGTAAACCCCAAAGAGTGGCACCACCTTGGTGAGGTCACCTCAGGCCAGTCTTGCAGACTGAGAAACTCACCATTGCTAGGGCTCTTACTCTTTTCAGACTGAGACAACTGACTTGAGCTGCTGTCCAAACTGTCAAGAAGTTGCTGTATAATGTTATTCACTTACAGATGTTATTCACTTAAAATGGAGGATACTTCTTTCCAATTACTAAAGCTGCTTCTTTCCTGATCTCATAATACCCGGAGAATTGAATTTATGATTGTAAGGTTGGGTGGGAAATACGGAGTCAGAGAAAAAAGTGCAGAATGGTCTTAAGAATATCGTCCAGACCATGATGAGGTATGTAGAATTATCCTTGACCCACAAGAGAGAATACTTCTTCAGTTACCAGACTGAGTGAGTTCCCAGAAGCTGAGCACACTCTCCTCTGAAAAGTGCTGGACAAACATTGCCAATTTCTAACTCTTAGTGTCTCCTTTTTTGTGCTCTGAGCTTCCTGAGTCCCTTCCATTCAAACAATTGGTTCAGTTTCAGGAAATTACTGTAACAGTTTGGGTTCTGTGGTTATGTAATAGAAAGTGACTTCGGCTAACTTGAGCACAAAAGTGGAATTCATTGGAAGACGCTGAGAACTATTACAAAATTGAATGAAAAGCTGAAGTCCCGGATCTTTAAAAGAATCCATGGAGCTGCTCTGAGGATGCTTGCTACTTGGTAGGGGGAAGCAGACACTTAAATAAAAAGAAGTGCAAGGTAGGTGAGTGCAGTGGCTCATGCCTATAATCCCAACACTCCTGGAGGCTGCTGTGGGAGGGTCACTTGAGACCAGAAGTTTGAGACAAGCCTGGACAACATATTGAAACCTCATCTCTAGAAAATTTTTAAAAATTAGCTGGATATGGTGGTGGAGCTATGATTGTACCACTGGACTCCAGCACTGTAGCCTGGGTGACAGAGCAAGACCTCATCTCTTAAAAAAAAAAAAAAAAAGCAATGAAATGTGGTAGTATCACTATAGAAATATGCTAAAAATAAAAGGAATTACAAAGGAGGGATTGGTCAATTGTCCCTGGTAAGGGGTAGGGATAAGTTTCAAGGTAAAGAAAGGCTTCATAGTGGAGGTAATATTTGAGTCAACTCTTAAAAGTAGATTACTTTTAAGTAATCTTATGAGTAGAGTTCATGTTTGCTTGATGGCCAAAGAAAGAAAAGGTATTCAAGGTGCAAAGACACAGAGTTGTGAAAGAGTGTGGCATATTCAAAAACATGAATGTCATTCCATATACCTTCAGCATGGCTTGGTGATGTGGAGTTTCATGAGAAAAATGAGATTGGAGAGGGAGCAGAAGACTGACCAATCACAAAGAACCATGTAGCAATAAACTGTGGTCGTAAAAGAGCAGTATCAGATCCAAAAAATAAGTTTTATGTATAAAACTTCTACAAACAAGAAACTTAAAAAAAAAGTACTCATAGGGATTATTTTTCCCTTCTTTCTTCCTTATTCCTTCCTTCCTTCTTCCTTCTTCACTCTGACAACTGATTCCCTCCCCACCAACCTTCCTGTTCCCCATACACACAAATCTACAATCCTCCATGATATTTCATGCCCACAGTTGTTTTTAAAATCTTAGAATAAGGCCATCCTTACAAAGTAATCTCATCAAGACTGATCAGACTTCATCTCTTTGAGAACCATTCTCTGAAAATCTTACCCTGGTAGCAGAAGATTGTGACAGTAATAAATTGAGCAATTTCCAGTAGCTTATTTCCCTTGGTAAAAAAAATATTAAACCTGCTTCTCTAATCCATACTTGGCCTTCAGATATGTTCAAACTAGTTCTTCCAGCTGGAGCTACAGAGGGTAATTCATAGAGCCAAAACTAAGTCTCAGACTATTCTGAACTCTTTTTCCATCATCCTCATGGATATAGTAATGTAACATGTGGCACATCCAGACATAAATAAAACTTGGGAAGGAAGAATTCTGAAGGATTTTGTCCATTCTGGGCACAAGAATCGTGACCACAATAGTGAGTGTGCATTCAGCTCAGGTACCTATGAAATCTTAGAGTCTTTTAATTTTGGAATTTATGAAGACAACCGATGGATTTGTTGAGAACAACTAAGTCTTCTTTCTGAAATGAGAATTTAATACTTAAATATTTTCTCATATACAGTTAAATGTAGTAAACGGTGTTTTGTATTTAATATGTTATTTATGTGTATTCCACAGTCTTTGTCCTTTCGTTACTAAGGAACTAGAGAAAGCCCCTAATTAGTATGGCCTAAGAACTGTTCTTGTTCTTATAGGTTTTAGAAATCCTCTTGTCCCAGCTCTCTGTGCTAGTATTCCACTTCTCTTTTTGAGGCCTTCAGTTCTTTTTATTTTTTCTCTTTTATAAAAAGAGAGAGGGTCCTGCTGTATGCCCAGGCTGGTCTCAAACTCTTGGCCTGAAGGGATCCTCCTGCCTCAGACTCCCAAAGTGTGGGGATTACAGAGATGAGCCACTGTGCCCAGCCCAGTACTTTAGTTCCAACGGCAGATTTATAGGTTTTGTTTATGGGTTCTTCAAAGTGCAGTCTTTAAGTTTTTGCTGGTTGTTTTCTACAGAAGGCTTTGCTTTCTTTAAAAATGCTCTGCAAAACGCCAGCTGCCTGCTTTATTGATTGGCAGGAATGGTTACATGTTGCAGCAGCTTTCTTTCGATCTGTCTCTCTAACCTGAATGTTCTGGGGTCACACTGTGTCTGTACCAGTCGTGTTCCGTGATATAGAAAATAGGGAGCAGGATGTGCTGTGTTTCAACACCATTGATGTCCCTATTTCCCTTTTTTACATTGCCTCTCTTCCCCGAATAAATAGCAGCTCATAACATTTTGCCCAATAGGATATAACATTGATATCTCTGCTAATAGAGAAAATAAAACCAAACACTACTTTTAATTTTGTACATGATTATAATTAAAATCTCTAATAAGGAAGGGATTTTTAAGAAGACCCTATGATTGTTTGTACATTTTGATTCTCCACACTATTTCAGATCCTTATTACAATAGTGCTTTTCAGCTGTGGCAGATGGCATTTTCCAAGCATGGCTGCAGCAATATCTACCATCCCACATGTTCTTCTGTAATGTGGCATTGCTACCTTCCATCAAGAGGTGGCTATTTTTCCACCCCCTTGAACCTGGAAGGCCCCATGGTTTCTTTGACGATGGAATACAATGGAAGTTGTGGTGTACAGGTTCTGTGCATAGCCATGAATTGGCCTGGCAGTTTCAATTCCTGTCTCTTAGAAGACAGCTGCTGTGTAAGAAATGTGACTATCCAGAAATCACCATGCTGTGAGAATCACAAACTACACTAAAAGGCCTTGGAGGATGAGATGCCACATGGAGACAGAAAGAATCCAAGGATACCTGAAGTGCTGGACAAGGGAATGAAGAGGCCATCTTGGACGTCCAGCCCAACAAAGCCTTCAGATGGCATCATGAATGTTACTGCATGAAAGACCCCAAGCAGGAACTTCCTGGCTAGGCCTAGTCAACCAGCAGGACCAAGAGAGATAATAAAGTGTTGTTTTTAGCCACTAAGTTCTGGGGTGGTATGTTAAGCAGCAATTAATGGCTGGAACACAACCCATGTTGTCTACAGTGGAGTCTAAGGGGAATCTTCTTCCCAAAGTTTAAATGGAATATCTCTGTTTTTAATCTATTTCACATTTTGGGGCTCTTCATAAGAAATTATTTATAAAAAAGTAGCTCCATGTCTCAAAAAGTTTGACTATCACTCCATAGATAATTGAGAGTTGGCTAAATAAATATGGGCCACCCTTGCAGACCATAAAAAGCATATTGTGACAGCAAATATTTCCTGACTAGATTCCTTCAGACAAATATATTTAGGCCATTCTGAATGGATGTGTATTTTTATGTGATTTCTAAAGCCCTATCAAAGGATTCCAATCCCAGTTTCTAACACTCCTCACCATTAGGAAATCCTTTTTCAGAGACTCATAGACTCTCAACTATGCTCTATTCCAACCCCTGCCCTTGTTTGAGTTCAAAAAAAAAAAAAAAAAAAAAAAGCTCATGGCATCTCTCTTAGTGATCTGGACTGTAGCTCTTGGAAGAGAGCAAAAACTACTTTCCTTGGTGTCATTGTCTTGTGTTAGGCACAAGATGATGAGAAAATATGTCTTAATATTATTTTAATTGGAAATAATTTCTTGTAAAATTGTACACCTATGGCCCTGAGCTTTGCCTAAAGCATTTGAAGTGCCCTTGCCAATCAATACCATTTTTACTTCAACACTTAACAACGCTATATGTAGAAAGAGTTCCTTAAAGGCTTTCAGCATGCTCAGCTAAGGGCGGTGTTTTTAGTCTTGCTACACTAGTGTGCTGGTTCCTTTTATCATTCAGACCATCTGTGATGAAGTCTATTTTGTTAACTCAGAAAACCTCAATTTCTGTAAGACTTTAAAATGAGGCATTAACATATTTTTATGGATTGTGCTACCATTATGGTTTTGGAGACTTCTCATCTCTGTTATTAAAAAGAAAATTCCTGCCATCTAAGCTTCTCATAAGAAACTATTTTTACATTCATAATCTTTAAAGATGCTTATGGAAAGAAGTGCTTTGAACTCTTTCAGTAAGATTTTAGTTCAGCCTAAAGCTTAACAATAATGTAATTTGAGTGAGGGTGGCTGATCCCCACCTGTCAGTGATGCTTCAGGAAGATACATAAATCACAGCCAGCATTTCAACTGAAACCAGTTTAAAAATTCATGTGGCTAAGTCATTCCTGTGTGATCTGGTTTCTTAATACCTTATTACACCCTGCATACTGGGATTTTAGGCCTGGAATGTACCTTTAAAATTATCTTATTATACCTCTTTCTTCTATAGATGAGTAAACTGAGATCACAGATTGTGACTGGAAAGCATACTTTCTTTCCACTATCCCTTTGCTGGTCAAAGTGCACTTGGACCAGTAGCACCACGTAGGAGCTTGTGAGAAATGCAGGGTCTCAGGCATCCCACCAGACCAACTGCATCAGAATCTCCATTTTTATAAGGTCTCTACATGATTCCTATAAGTGCATTCATGTTTGAGAAACCCTGCTTGATACCACATCTGTTTCCCAAAAGCAGTGCAAAGCTCTGTAAGCCAATCGATCCAGATTCAAAATCCAGATTTTCCACTTTCTAACTAAGTGAAAAAATTACATAACCTCTCTGGTCCTGCTTCCTCAGTAGTGAAATGTGGGTATTAATACCTACTCTGAAAGGTCATCATGGGTTTAAATGAAACAGTCTTTATATAGTTCGTATTCAAGTGTCTGAGGATAGACTGCTCAATAAATGGAAACTGCTGCTATTGCTGCTACTATGACTACAACTATCGCTGCTTTGCTACTATTGCTGCTGCTGCTGCTACTGTTGCTCTTGCTGCTGCTGCTCCTGCTGCTATTACTACTTCTACTGCTACTATTGCTATTGCTACTAGTACTACTGCTGCTACTAACATGGCTGTTTGTATCATTGCTGCTACCACTGCTGCTTCTGCTTCTATCACTAATTCTACTGCTATTACTGCTAATAGCTGCTGCTGCCACCACCATGGTTATTAATATCTCAAAAAGGGAAAGTAATATTTCAGACATTGACAAGTGTCCAAAGTGAAACTGAAGCCCAGGTACACCTCCTAATTTCCCATCTGCTTTAAGTATAGCTAAATACTAGAGCCAACATTCTTGTTTAAGGCCTTTTCAATCCTTGGAGTAAAATGTAGAAAAAGGAGACAGCTTTTTAAAGATTTCTATTTAAACCTCCTGGAACAGTAAAGTCAATTTGCTCAATTCTGTGTCTTCTCAAACTATTATAGCTTCAGTGGGTCTGAGTTTCTTCTAGGTGGCAGCTTCTGTTTCCTTTAACTATGGAATACTGCCTTTCTCTAATTTTGCTTCTGGCTTCCAAAATATTTTCCACAGAAAGTTTTACTGGATCTGATAGTACATTTGTTTTCTTAGAAAACAGGATATATGTTAAACTCTGAGGTGACCTGCTAATTTCAGTCTTTGTCCTTTCAGCACTCAGCCCTATGCTTAGATATACTCACCTTTCCTTGCTTACATGACCCCATTTTGAATAATTGTAAAGGGGGAAACACCCCCATTGTATACAAATAGAATTTTGCCATTTTGCAAACAGAAATAGATGTTGATTTTCTTTGAGGTCCCAGAATGACTTCTAATCCTTGTTCTTAGAACTGAACATATGTGACTCAATTTGGAAACAATGGCTAAAATGTTAACCTCTTAGCTCCAGGTAGACTGGATTCCAAAAAGTTATAGATCCTCTGGGTAGCAGAATAGCATATTTGTTTGGAATGCACCCAAATATCCTAACAAGATTTGCGAAAGCATTTTGCAACCATTGACACCTAACCACAAAACGTCTTCACATACTCAACTAGTGACATGTAAACAGAAGAACAGGATTGTATAGTAGAGCCAGTTTCAGGCAGCCCCACAACAGAAGATAATGCATTTCCACACTTTGTAAGAAATGGCATGGCCTAATATGAATGGACACCATGAAAATTGTGCATCTGAGCACACGAGTGGGCTCTTCAGTACCAATGGAGATCTAGGATGAAATGGAAAGCCCTTGAACAAGCCATGGTAGAAATGATACAACCCAACCTGTTACGGAGGTGAAAAAGTGCTGGGCTTTCCATCCCTAGGAGGCTGAGACTGCTTGACTACTTCTAGAGAGAGTACAGCGATAGGTATCTCAGCATGGGGTGGCATCTTATGCTTGCTCAGTTTAGCAAGCACTGTGCCTTGTGCTTTTAATGAACACTTAAGCATTTGAAGAGATCCAAATGAATCAGAAGATCCAGTATATATTTCTCAAAGCCCTCCCCCTTGCTCCCTTACAAATTGGCTAAATTCACAAACAAGCTGCTTTATCAACTCGAGGAGCCTTGCATGACTCCAAGTGGAGTTACAAGTCTTAGATGTAAATAAGAAGTTTAACATTTTCTGAGTGGGAATATACATATAGAAATACACTGTGCTGTCCTGAATTCCAAAGGTGGCATTTCCCACTATCAAAAACGGTTTAAATTGTTTAAAAAATAATTTTAAATTATTTATTTATTTACTTATTTATTTTTAAGCACTTACATGATACTAACCAAACACTATTTTAAGCACTTTACAAATATTAATTCACTTAATACTCACAATCATCTTTACTAGGAAGGTATTACTCTTGTCATCATTCTATAGAGGGGAAATAAAGTCATAGACAGTTTAACTTGCCCAAAATTACACAGCTAATAAATGTCAGGATTGGAACTCAAGCAGTTTGGCTCTAAAGTCTATGCTATCACTTACTATGCTACATTACAACGTTATTATTTTGGAATTTTCTTTATACTTAACTAGTAGATAAAATTTTTAGCTTGCAATACTAATGAAACCATGATGGTGAATTCAACAGTTGAATGTGCTAATTATGGGAGCTCTGTATGTATACTATATAAGCTATAGGCTGTATTTTTAATATCAAAGTCTTTATTAGCTAACTTTTTCAGTTTACAAGATTATTATAGCTTTTCCTTTTAGGATCATGTGTTATTATAAACTACAAATATAAAAAGCAAGCCAAGCATTATTTTAAAAAACATCCTAAAGGTACAATCCAAGGGACCAGGTACAAATGCCCAGAACCTTCTAGAGATTTGTAAGAAATCATTTAAAAGAGACTGGAAATACATTATTTGCCTGTTGAACACCTCAGTGCTTCCTTTCCATGCTGCTATTTGCATGAAAATTTGCCGCTTAGGTCAGGGCTTATGATAGGTTGGAAAAGTTTCCAATAGCCGAACACAAACCCAGGAATCAAAGTCCCCCAAATATACACAAAGGAAAAAAACACACAACCTACCTAATCTGTAGCCAGAGTGCTTCTGGGCCATGGAACCACCCCATTGTGCCTTGGCCACTCCAGCTCAGACACCAGAGTGTTGCCATGGTGGCAGGGACCCAGCTGTGAGGGCTGGTTTCAATACCTAGCAGCTGTTCACTTCAGAAAAAGCAGGATGGCAGCCCACTTCTGAATGAGCATTTTTCTCTAGGCTTTGACCTGACCTGAATATTGTTTCTCATTGAATTTCCTTTCATTTATTTCTTTTTAGATATCAACTTTCCTTGAACTTTTCCTGTCATTTGTGTTGCAGTTGGCAGAACTACAGAACTTCTCCCTTCTGCAAAAAAAAGTGTTTTTTTTTCTTTAACCATTTCTTAGGTTTTCCCTGTGTTGTCTTTATCTCCCCACTTCCATATTTTACACACACACCTGTGCCTCATTATATGAAGACCCAGGACAAATTCATCAGGTTTGTTTATTCCAAGAAGTGGGAAGGCCCCAGATAGCCCCCCAAAAAATCCCTCTGTGACTTACCTGACAGCAGAAATTTGTCCTATGAAACTTTGGAGCTGTAGTAGAAAATAAGACCCTTTACTCTCTTCATTCTGGCCATGGTCATAGAATCTGTGTTTAATCCTAAACACATTCTCAATTCACAGTTGATTCATAACCTGCTTTTTTCTTCTCTTTGTTTACATGTTGGCAAAACATAAGGAATGTAAAAATATAAAAACTATTATGAATTATGACTCCTGCTCACAAGGATTGTAGAAAAACTGTTCTTGATGCAAAAAGGAGCTGCACTATATTTAAAGTGAATTTATCCCCCTCCAGCTCTAAAGGAGTTTGGAATAATTTATAAATGAGGTTGTACTGCTGTTGAATTTTTTTTTACCTAGAAACAATTTGTTTACAAGTTGTTACTAAAGACTGTCAGAAAAAAATGTTTGTGGACGTGGTATCCAAAAGGCTGACAGAACCCAGAACTTGCTTGGTATTCAAAGGAGAGCTCATCCAACATTATCCTGCACAGTGTATAATTACTTGCATGTTGGGAGCCAAAAAAGGGAATGTAACCCTGTGAGTGTGTGTTTATACTGAAAAGTTGGAGAAGCAAAACAATTCAGCAGCATTCTTCATCCCAACATCTGGGAATAATTAATTTGCTTGCTATGATGTATAACATGAAGTTGATAAAGTTGCCAGAAGCTCTGCATTTAGACCATTTGCCTTATTTAAAGCTTTCTGCTTTAGGGTTTAACATTGTGGCTAATTTTAGTAAATCTTTTTCTTTTTATTCCTGAAGTGCTATGACAAGGAGAAACCTTCTGCTTATAGTTTCTTGATCATTTTCTTTTTGCTCTTATTGTCAATGTGTTCAGGAAGCTGACACAAACTTTGCCTCCTTCTTCCTTTGCAGTGCAATGCTGCAAGAAAGAGTTCTAGAAACTGAGACCCTGGAAAATGTCATTGGGTTTTTACATCTCTCTTCCCTCTCTCTTCTGTCTCTCTTTCTCTCTCTGTCTCTCTTTCTCTCTTTCTCTCTTCTCTCTCTGTCTCTCCTAAACACATATTTGAGCTCTGAAGAGTTTCTCTGGAATAGAGATTGTGTTTTTGTTCCATTTTACAAATCTTAGGCTGGGATACTGGAGACTGTCATGTGAGACTCTCAGTATATTACATATGGAAGGTATTGTGACAAGTTCTGATGGTTTATGTTAGGTGCTACATTCCCTTGATTGTGAGTTTTAGAAAGAAAGCACAATATAAATGCAATGTCATCTTATTGAATCTAACAGTTCAAGGTGGTACAGGGGGCTTATCAGTCCCAGGGCTGTCTCCTCCAGTTTTTCACTGAGGCATGCTAGAATGAAACGCAGTTGTTACTCTGACCTTAGTTTGTTTAATTTGGGATTTCAGAATAAGAGCAAGTATCTTATTTTTATTGGCTGAGTGCTCCCAGCTTTGAACAGTGCTAAAAGTTGTCTATAGCACTTTTGAAAGCTCATATTTCACAACATCCAGCTATTTTCTTTGGAATCCTGGTGAGAAACAAACTGAGGAACTCCCGATATAGTCAGGCTGAGACTATCTCATTCCCCTCTGTCTTTTCTTAAGACTTGTCTCCACACTTTGACAACTGTTTCAAATCACTTGTGCCCTGTATTTTGGGATTCTTTGGATTAAATTATATGTTGTTGTCCTTTGTGGTGAAAAATGGTAACTTCTAGAAAAATGATAATTTTCTATTTATATAGGGGTTGTACTCACAAAGAGTAATGGCCTGAGGGCTTGTCCTCAGCCCAGCACGCTCACTGGCCCGAGGGAGAAGATGCTTGGGCAGAGTTGCTGCTTTTGCTCATCTGCCTCTACACTCCCAGTCTCTGCATATTGTGACAGCTTCCTGCTCCTTTCTTCAGAGCTTAGAAGCAGGGACTGGACCTTCTTATCAGTGTCTAAGTAGTCATGCCATAGCTCCCAGATGCCTGTGCATGGGCCAGTGACTGGGTTGACACTGGTTGGTTATGAGGTTTCCATGACCTGTTTTCTGATACGAAAAGAAAGAAAGAAAGAAAGTAAGCTCCCTGAATACAGGGAGCTTCCCTGTCATGTTTACCACCTAGAAAAATTTCTGGTGCATATCACTTAATAAATATTTGGCTAATGAATGAAAAAACAGATAAGTGGAAGAGTAAGGTGAGTTTTTCCTGATATTGAATGTATTCATTTTCAGAATATAAACTTCTGATATTGTGTCCTTCCTACCTTTTTGCTTTTACAATTTATTTATTTTTGTTAACAAAATGATATAAGGCTAAAGAGTTACTAGGAAGATTTTGGGCAAAAAGGAAGTATTAAGCAACGTTTCCAAAATTCTTGCACTGGCCTATAAAATTCAAAATGTGCAAATCACTGCCCCTATGCATGCCTTTTCTTGCTATCACCTTATCTTTCACAATGTACATTTTCTTCATAACATTTGCCTATGAAGGGGAAATAAAAGGTTAATGCCTATGAACCAAAATGAAAAACATAATTTTAAATCCATATCACCAACACTGAGCATCCACTTTGTGCCAGGCCCTGAGTTATGCACATTCACATGCTATCCCACAAAAGTCCTGGGAGGCATGTGTTATTACTTCCCTTTTACAGATAAAGTGACAAGTGAGCCAGATTTTGGATGATCCAAGGAAGTTATGGGTGGCTGAGGAGATCTAGGAGAGGTTAATGGAAGATGTGGGACTGAATTGAGTCTTGCTAGTCAAGGGTAATTTGGCTGAAGAAGAGAGTGGCATTCTGGCAAGAATAAAGATGAGGAGAGGAATGAGCACCACATAGTTTGGAACAGAGTCCAGACTGACCTGAATGGAAAGCAAGCTGCAGATGGGAAGACTGTGCGCACATAGATAATTGGACAAGATCCTCATTTTGCAGGTATTTGGTTGGTGTCTTAGTCCGTTCAGGCTGCTATAAGAAAATACCATTGATTGGGTGGCTTATAAACAATGAAATTGTATTTTTTACCGCTCTGGAGGCTAGGAAGCCTAAGATCAAGGCACCACCAGATTCAGTGTCTGGTTCATAGGCAGCTTCGTTGTGTTCTTACATAGCAGAAGGTGGTGAGGATGCTCTCTGGGGCCTCTGCTATAAGAGCTCTAATCTCATTTATGACAGCTCCAGTCTCATGACCTAATAACCTCCCAAAGGCCTTATCTCTAAATGCCATCACACTGGGCATTAGGATTTAACATATGAATTTTGAGGGGACACAAACATTTAGTCTATTTGTCTAAAACTTGCTGACAATTTGGCTTCCCATTCAATGAGTCAGTGTCCTTAAAGACATATTTGTCTCTTTGAATTTGTTTACTTGACTGTTTTGGGCTCCAGTGATGCTGCCTGGGAATATCCAGAAGCGGGGTGATTGTGCTCTTAACTGCCAAGCATGTTTTCCTATACGGAAGATTCTCTTCAGACCTTAGTACACAATCTGAGGGTCTTTAAGCATAATCAAGCAAATAGCTCTGTTGCTGAGTGTGCAATGTATTCTTAGTTTTCTAGAAGAGCTCAGAACTTTCCCAAAGGAGCAGAAGCCTAGCCTATTACAAGTTTCAACCCCACTAATGCATGCATTAGCTTAATGTAAATATAGTATGAGGCCAGGTGCAGTGGCTCACCCCTGTAATCCCAGCACTAGTTCTTTGGGAGGCCAAGGCAGGCAAATCACCTGAGGTCAGGAGATCAAGACGAGACTGGCCAACATGGCAAAACCCTGTCTCTACTAAAAATACAAAAATTAGCGGGACACGGCTGCAGGCACCTGTAATCCAGCTATTTGGGAGGCTGAGGCACAAGAATCGCTTGAACCCAGGAGGCGGAGGTTGCAGTGAGCTGAGATTGTGCCATTGCACTCCAGCCTGGGCAACAGAGCCAGACTCCGTCTCAATAAATAAATAAATATTGTGTGACACTAATCTTACTAGAAAGTCCTATTTGTTTCAATGGTGATAGCCTATGCATTTAAGGATATGCTCATCTTATTAACTCTATGTCATCTCACTCATTGAAGAATGAAAAGTTGGTAAACTTGGCAACATATGTATTTGTAAAGCACCTAGCTCAAAGCCACGTGGTAGGTGTTGAAGCTACAGTAGATTCTTATTATTCATGGATTTCATATTTAGGGATTTGCCTACACACTAAAAGTTATTTGTGGGCCGGGCATGGTGGCTCACGCCTGTAATCCCAGCACTTTGGGAGGCCGAGGGGGGTGGATCACAAGGTCAGGAGATCGAGACCATCCTGGCCAACAAGGTGAAACCCCGTCTCTACGAAAAACACACAAAAAATATTAGCCGGGCATGGTGGCGGGCACCTGTAGTCCCAGCTGCTCGGGAGGCTGAGGCAGGAGAATGGCGTGAACCCAGGAGGCGAAGGTTGCAGTGAGCAGAGATCACGCACCACTGCACTCCAGCCTGGACGACAGAGTGAGACTCCGTCTCAGAAAAAAAAAAAAGTTATTTGTAACCCCAAAATCAACACTCATGGTGCTTTCATTGTCATTCATGGACATGCACAGAGCAGTGAAAAATTTGAGTCATCTGACATACACATTCCCAGCTGAGGTTAATCAAGGTGATGCTGTGCATTCTTGTTCCAGCTCTCATCCTGTAAACAAGTGTCCTTTTTGCAGTCTATTTAATGCCATGTTTTTCACATTTGTATTTTTCTTGATAGTTTTGCTTTTTTTTTTTTTGAAATGGAGTCTTGCTGTGTTGCCCAGACTGGAGTGCAGTGGCACAATCTTGGCTCACTGCAACCTCTGCCTCCCAGGTTCAAGTGATTCTCCTGCTTCAGCCTCCTGAGTAGCTGAGATTACAGGTGTCTGCCACCACGCCTGGCTAATTTTTGTATTTTCAGTAGAGACGGGGTTTCACCATATTGGCCAGGCTGGTTTCGAACTCCTGACCTCAAGTGATCCACCCACCTTGGCCTCCTGAAGTGCTGGGATTACAGGCGTAAGCCACTGAGCCCAGCCGATTTTGCTTTTTAAGATGGACCCCAAGTGTAGTGCTAAAGTGCTATCTAGTGTTCCTAAGCACAAAAATCACCTTACAGAGAAAATATGTGTTAGATAAGCTTTGTTCAGGCATGAGTTATGGTGTTGTTGGCCATGAGTTCAATGTTAATCAACAATATATATTAAAGTAAACAAGGCATCTTTAAACAGAAACACACATAAAACATGATTATGTATTGATTGGTTAACAAAAATGTCACAAGAGGCTTGCAGGAATCTAATCCTCTATATTCCCTAGGGGTGTTGGCTCACTATTTGCTAATCAGTGTTCTCAGTGACTTTATAGAACATAACTTTTTTTCCAACTATCACGAATAGTAAGAATATACTGCATTTATTATTATAGTAGTTCAAGAAAGCCAAACTGTGTGATTGCTCCCTAAGCCTAATCTAGAAAGCGTGTCAATGGTATTATAAGGTTATGGCTGGGTGCGGTGGCTCATGCCTATAATCCTAGCACTTTGGGAGGCTGAGGTGGGCAGATCACTTGAGATCAGGAGTTCAAGACCAGCCTGGCCCACATGATGAAACCCCGTCTCTACTGAAAATATAAACATTAGCCAGGCATGGTGGCAGGTGCCTGTATTCCCAGCTACTCAGGTGTCTGAGGCAGGAGAATCGCTTGAACCTGGGACGCAGAGGTTGCAGTGAGCCAAGATTGTGCCACTGCACTCCAGCCTGGGTGACAGAGCAAGACTCCATCTCAAAAAAGATTATATCAGGTCCTACCTTCTTTCTTCTGCTTCTGCCTTACCTGTTTCTCAAGGTAATGTCTCTTCACAGTTCCCATTCAATGTAATATTTCTTCAGTTCTTGAGCTAATCTTGACTAGGGTAGAAAATTAATAATTCCTTGGGCCTACCATTCGTTAAGCTTGTTATGAAGTCAGAACCTCCATCCCCACTCTTGTCAGACCTAGAGGCCCACCTCAGTGATGAAGCTCTCAGGCCAGAACTTTCAGGTGTACATCACAGTCCATCATCCTGGGGATCTGTATCCAAAGATGATCCCTGAATGTCTGCATCATCATTGAATCTCATTACCTCAGCTTTTCCTACAACTGAGCACCCACTGTCTAACCGGTATTAACCTAGTCAAGTTTATACTCTCACAGGGGAGACAGACCAATAATCAGATGCACTATAATGTGTTCATTCACGTGCAGATGATGCCATGAGAGTATGAAGGAGCGATATTAAGTCCAGCAGTAAACCTTCTCAGTAAAGGTGGTTTTAGAACATAGTCTGGAAGAATAGGAGTTAGCCAGGCAAAGAAGAGAGTGAAGGGTATATAAAGATGTCTCAGATAAATGGAACAGCATGAACAAAGGCATGGAAGCATGAAACAACATGGATTATTCTGGAAATCACAAACATTTGAGTATTGCTGGTTATAAAATGGAAGGAGACGAGAGATGGGAGATGAGGCTGGCTGGAGAGAAGCCCTGTCATGTGGCACTATTCATCATGCCACTGTCAGGAAGCCAACAAAGCAGGGTAACCCAAGATACATGATTAGATTTGAATTATACAAGGACCATTCTAGTGTGTCTGGAGACTGAGTCCGAGGAATGTCAAACTGGAGGCGAGGAGACTGTTTTAAAACTTTTCCACTAGTCCTGGTGGGAGATGTTGAGGTCCTGAGCTACAGCAGCAGAGATGCTGTAGAGGAGAAGTTGATTCAAATAATATGAGGTAGTAGAATCAACAGGCTTTCGTGATTGTACTAGTCAGGATGAACTGGATTATGCTATAGTAGTAAATGATCCCATCTGAGTGGCTTAACACAAAAGTTTATTTCTTAATCATGCAGCATCTGCTGCAGGTCTAAGCATCTCTCCAAGGCAGCCACCCTCCATGACTGCTATCCAGGCTTCTTTGATTCGGTGATTCTACCACCTCAATATAACCTCTCTGCATTCAACACAACAGTAGAAGAGAAAAGTCTCAGATAAAGAGAATCAAGAAAGAGCTTTTCACCGCCTTAGACCAGTAATAATAAATGAATTTCCATTCACATTTCATTGGCCCAAACTAGTCTTATGGCTCTGCCTAACTGGAAGTGGGTCAGGAAGTAGAGTCTCTTGTGTGCCCAGGAAGAAATGAAGAATTGGATATAGGTAGGCACTGGTGATGTCTACCACAGCCCAAGAGCATTGTGGAATAGAGATGGGCTAATCACCAGAGTGATAATGCACATGGTGGACAGAGAGGTACGACCAGACTATGATAACCCTCGGCTCTCTAGCTTCAGTGTCAGTCAGTAAAACAGGGAAGACTGGAGGAGCAGTAGATTCAAGGGGGAAATGATGGGTTTAGGGCACGTGAAACATCCTAGAGTAAACATTATATCCAGAGATGAGAAGCAAAGGTAGAGTGGGGTGGAGGGTAGTTGTCAGGCAAAGCTGAAGGCAGCTACAGGGTTTGAATATTTTAGGAGGGGCAGCAAACCAATCATGGTCATGAGTGGCAGGCAAAGCAGACAAATAATCAGGAGAGGGTGTATGAGGAAGAAATGTAGACTGGTGCTCAAGCTACTCTCAGCATCAGGTATACATTTGCCTGATGCTGTATTTTAAAATGTGTTGTTGAATGCCTGACCCTGCTCACAACTTTAGCTAGTAATGGGAGCCCTAGTGTTCTGTCTGTCTTCACCTATTCAGCCTGGATCCTGCTCCCATGAACAAGCCTTCTGTCTGGAGCCCGGCCACATGTAGGCAACCTCCATTCATCCCTTACCCCCAGTCTAATCATACCTTTGAATATCTTCTGCCTTTCACTAGCAAAGATCACACCATAAGACAGCTGGCTGCATCCTTTAGACTCTGCTTTAGACCCTTGTCCCAGGTCCAGATTCTCATACAGGAAAGTTCCTCCAAACTCCATCCTGAGCCCCTACACACAAGACTGGGCCTGGCCCTCACTCACTAGCCTCCCTGCCAACTCAAGAGAGCTGTGGTCCCAGCTTGTCATGCCCTTAGAAATTCAAGAAGATCAATAAAAGCAATGGTTTCGTGTGTTTTCCCCCAAAAAAACAATGTGTCCTTACTACCAATAAAGGTTGAAATTTCTCTTAGACTTACAGAGTGGGAGGTAAATGGCATATAGGAACCACCCTAGAAGCATTAAGGCAGTCAGTGTAGGATTAAGTTTGCTCCCAGCTGGACATGAGGCTCCATGTCTAGAGTCTATGGCTGATATTACAGAGGGACCTAGGCTGGGGAAGAAAGAGTTTCCAGGAAGTTCATAGTGGCTTTAGGCAATAGGTCAGAGCTGCATCGTCATCCCCACTAGGAGGAAGCTGAAAATCCAAGATCAAGTCTATAGAAAGACTCAACAGGTTCTATCTAATTGTATGAGTCCAAATTCAGGGTCCAGGGAGGTGAAGCAGTGCCATGACCTCAGGAATGCCAAGCATCATGGTCACACTGAAGAGCAACATTGTTCCAGGAGTTCTTGTCTGAACAAGAAAGGGTTAAGATAGATAGAGTCCTGCCTCCCCAACCCTTTTTCCAGGAAGATTGGCAGAAGCAAAGCAGCAGGCAAGGAAAACCCTGTTAGGGGCATGGTGCAGGACAGATCTTCTCCAACTCATGGAAAATTTTGAGACCCAGGCTTGAGGGGATCAGATAGGCAGGCTGGCTGTTCCAGAGGCTGCTTGAGGGCAACCTTACCTGACAGAACCCCTGAAGTCTTTGAGCCTCTCTCTGACTTTTAAGAACAACTTCTTCCAAGCTCCCACTATTGCCTGGGTGAGAGTGGCTACACTGGTTCAATGCTAGTGTGCTTGAGAAAAGCAGCCTGCCTGTGACTGGCAGCTCCCTGAAAAAACCGTGACAGGGGCAAGGTGTGGGTAAGAGCTAAGATGAGGCCCTGCGATAACTGCCAAAGCTGACATCTTATTATTTGTTCCAAAAGAGTAACATATCTACAAACCATCCCAAGAGTGTTCAAGTTTATACCATTGCTTAATGCAATTAAAAAAAGGTAACAAATATGAAAACACATTGTATACTATAACACTTTGAATAAATGCAGGGTATCAAGACTCTTTAAAAGTTAGTCATGTAAAAATAGGCTTTATAGCCCAAAATTATGGAGAGGCACTGTGAGAAGTATTTTATGTACATTATTTTATTCAATTTGCCCACAACCATAAGAAGTAGGTACTGTTATTATCACAGAGTGTCTAACCCCAGTCATGCAGCTAATTGGCAGATGGCAGAGCCCATGTTCAAGCCCATATATGTGTTGATCCAAAAAATCCTCTGCAATAAAAAAAATCCTCTGCCATATACCATGACCATGTACTTTCCCCAAAGACTAAAAACACTGCCGTTCTTTGTTTCAAACATCCAGCTGA
Organism: Hylobates moloch; assembly: GCF_009828535.3. Taxonomy (NCBI): domain Eukaryota; kingdom Metazoa; phylum Chordata; class Mammalia; order Primates; family Hylobatidae; genus Hylobates; species Hylobates moloch. Next base: position 62,157,956 of record NW_026652290.1, on the reverse strand, counting down.
GCTGTCTCTTCACTTACTGGCTGCAGAGCTTATTCCTGCATCACCAGCTCCTGCCTCCACTGTCAGCCTAAGAGCAGCCTCTTGGGGGTGTTGAGGAGGGCCTGATTCTAGAGGAGGGCTCTTTCCAGTAATAAGTCCACAGTCCCCTGCTCTGACTGCTTCAAGAGCTGGGGCTTATCTGGCAGCCCTCACATTCCTTCTAAGTTCCCTAGGCAGGACACATTCCTGACTGGGTGGAAGGAAGAATTCCTAGCATTCCTCAGCCACTGTCCTCTTGGAGCTCTGAAACTCACGTGGGATGAAGGAAAAGAAAAAAGAAAAAACCAACCTTCATTTCTAGTGTTTGGAATTAATCTGAATTAAGTCCTGCTATCCAAGCCATGAGAAGGAAAAAAAGAAAGGGATTCAGGATCACTGAGACATGTACTTGTGGAATCAGGAATTCTCAACTCTTTCTCAATAGTTTGTAGGGCCTGTGCAGTCTTTGAATTTGACCTTCATGGTTGACAGTTTGGATTGTTTGTCATTATTATAAATGATTGCAACCCTAATTTCAGGCATACTTTGTAAATAGAACAGTCAAGATGCTTGCGTGAACATTTCCTCTCTGCAACAATAACAGATAATGCTTTTATAAATGGATTTATTTATTTATCACTTACATTATCTCATTTGATCTTCACAAGAGATCTATGAGGTTGGTATTGTTACAGTCATGCTTTGCTTATCAGTGTGGATAAGTCATGAGAAATACATCATTAGGCCATTTGTCATTTTATAAACATCATAGAGGGTACTCACACAAACCTACTACCCACCTTGGCTATATGGTATAGTCCATGGCTACACACCTATACACCATATTTGTATACCGAATACTGTAGGCAAATGTAATACAATGACAAATATTTGTGTATCTAAATATAGAAGAGATACAGTGAAAATACAGTATTATAATCTTATGGGATCACTGTATTATGCAGTCCATGACTGACCAAAATGTTGCTATCAGTGCATGCTGTGTTTTCATTTTTCAGAGGATAAATGTGAGCTGACAATTGAGGTGATTTGCCTGCTGTCAAACAGCTGGCAAGGCAGAGGTGGTCTGTGACCAGGTCTTCTGACTTCCCTCCACCATGTATCACTCAAGGCCTCCCATTATGTCATCACAGATACTCCAGGGTGTTAACTGGGAGGCTCCCCAGTTAGTGGGTAACATCTGACTCTCCCTCCCCAAAGAGAGACTCCAGCGAGAGACTGGAGATTTGGAGGTCCAAGTCATGGCAGAACTGGGTTGCTTGCTGCGACACAAGGTTAGGATGCCCCTTTAGCAGCAATTTGAGAATCAGAAAAGGTGACTGTGCATCTCAAGAAGCCGAATCAAAAAGCCAAGACAACCACCTAACCAGTGATTTTCAAGGTATGAACTGGTAGACCACAAGCATCCTCCTAATGTTCTAGAAGCATCCCCAAATATGTCTTTTCTTTGGATCTTACTAGCAAATGGTCCTTGATAACCTAGATTTTCGTGTGTGTGTGTGTGTGTGTGTGTGTGTGTGTGTGTATGTGTGTGTCTAAAAGCTACTTAATAACTGCTGAGTTGTTAATAGTAGTATTTCATATTCATAAATAAAAATTTAGCACGTAACTAGAGTTTACTGGGGGCTTACCTGAGCATTCACCTGGCTGCCAGGCAATACTTGGCAATATTTGAAGAGCTCCCACTAAAAACATGCATGAGCAGATTGTTGAAATATCCTCAATTTGGGGGAAGTTTGCTTTATATTAGCATCAGTGCTGTATCGAGTTGGTTGTGCTTTTTGGTGGTTTCTATTCCTGCTTTTTAATTATAAATTACATTTCATTTACCTTCATCACCCTCTATGTTGTTTGAAGTGGGTTGTTTGGTTAACCCTACAGTAGGATAGTGATGCCTGTATAAGTTGACACAATTTATGACCTATAAGTTTCCTATGATAAAACTTTAAACCAAATATGGATTGTAGTACACATAGGAATCATCCAAATGAATATTGCTAAAGCAGATATTCACATAATCCTCACAAAGTGTGTTTGTGCAGCAACAGTTTATTGTTATCGAGAACTTTTTGAGAAAAAAAGCAGGAAGGGCTGGAGTATATGAGTCTTAGAGCCTTTCTTTAATTTTTATTTTTAGAGACAGGGTCTCGCTATGTTGCCCAGGCAGATCGCAAATTCCTGGCCTCAAATGATTCTCCTGCCTCCGTCTCCCAAAGCACTGGGATTCCAGGTGTGAACCACCATACCCAGCCAAATCTTAAGAGCCTTCTGCTGACCTAGGTTAACCTCGGTCAAAAAAGTTTGAGAATTACTGGCCAGAGAGGGAGAACTTTAGTTCCTTTCAGTGGGATTTCAGTGGGATGGAGAGAACTAGAGAGAACAGAAGAGAGTGAACATTTGAAGGAAACCTGGGAGGCAGAAACTGGAGAGATTTCTGGTGCTGAAGAAATGATGCCTACCGTCTCTTTTCAGGTAACTGTGGCCTCAGGCATGCTTAGAAAGGAGCCATTAAAAGTGAGCATGTCTCCAGAGCAGCCTGTAGGGTAGTCTGTGCCCTGTGAAAAAGTGCCCCTCCAGGTACCCAGCTGTCCTTCACTGACCATGAACCCTAGTGCCAGGGAAGAGGAACCTGTTTGTAATTCATCTGCCTCTACAGAATGCATTTTACTAAGTGACTTTAAAGTGTCTATATGTGCAAGTCATGGCCCTTGAGGTACTCTAGAAAGTCCTAGAGTACTGCTTTTTGTGAATATACTGAAGGTGACAACCTCCTGCTCCCAACCACAGAAAATGGCTGAATATACTAAGGATATTGAAAAGGCATTGAAATAGTCTTGAAACTTTGAGGAGAGCCAAATAGTATGTTTCCATTTTTGGCAAAGTTAGAACATGGGGAAAAAAGGAAGCCTAGGGACAAAATAAGGCCTTTCTTCTGTTTCTTGAAATACTCCCAAGAAAAAAATTTTCAATGCTGCAAAAAAAGGCCACATAGAAGGAAGAACCCATGGAGAGGTATCTTCCTGTCCTGGGAATCTTTGAGTTTGAATCTATGCAGAAGGAAATTGTCTAGTTATTATTATTATTGTTGTTATTATTTTGAGATGGGTCGTGACTCTATCACCCAGGCTGGAGTGCAGTGGCACAATCTTGGTTTACTGCAGCCTCCACTTCCTGGACTCAAGTGGTCCTCCCACTTAAGCCTCTCAAGTATCTGGAACCACAGGTGCGTACCACCATGGCCCCCAATTTTTTTTTATTTTTTGGTAGAGAAGGGGTTTCACCGTATTGCCCAGGCTGGGCTTGAACTCCTGAGCTCAAGTAGCCGGCCAGCCTCGGGCTCCCAAAGTGCTGGGATTACAGGTGTGAGCCACTGCACCCGGCTTTGTTATTATTAAGAATTAAAAGTTTCTTAATTAAGCAGGCCAAAATAGAGCTGCCCTCTTCAAAAAGCATGGTTATGAATACTTTCTTATAAGCTTTACACCATAGTTAATCATTGTACATGGCCCATTTTATAAAGTGATAATTATCTTAAAGTAAACCTTAATGACTAGTAAGATATCACTGAAGATACAGATGTAAAATATTTCATTTGGCTTTTAAAAGTTACTCATTTCAGTTTCTTGCCTAGTAACTACTGAGGGAGATGACCTGACATTGTGCTTTATTTCACAGACACAGTTTTGCTGACTGAATTGCCATATTCCTTTCAGAATTTACATTTTAAAAATGGCCAGCGATGGTTACCTAATTTGACTCCCTCTGGGGGACTGTTTATTTGGTATGAATAGAGCCACGGGTTAGCCTGTGTCTTTGACACATCAGCTGTGATCCTGCGGGACTGTGTAGCTGGGAAATTCCTACATGTGGGTTGTCAAATTATATAAGCTTTATTATTTTCGTTTTCTAGGGATTTATCAAGCCACAAAAGACCAAGCCATTGTTTTGCTGGAAAAGCAGGCAGAAACCATATTACTTTTTTTTTTTCTTAAAGGGCCTCCACCAGTCAATGGAATTTAAATTCCCAAGGGCTATGGCCAAGTGCCATAACTTGCTTCGTTAAGTTATGGATGAGCAAGTCTACAGCAATCATTGTTTTTCTCAGTTCTTAACATGAGCATAAGGGGATAAAGATCTCTAATATAGAAGCCTTTGAAGGATAGCCAGGTGTGGTTCCTCATGCCTATAATGCCAGCACTTTGGGAGGCCAAGGCAGGGGCCCAGGAGTTCAAGACTAACCTGGGCAACATAGTGAAACTTTGTCTCTACAAAAAATTTAAAACTTAGCTCGGCGTGGTGGCACATTCTCGCAGTGGTCGGGGAGGGACAGGTAGAGCTGGGGGGCAAAGGGAAAGAGAAAGATCACTTGAACCGGGGAGGTTGAGGCCACACTGAGCTGTGATTGTGCCACTGCACTCTAGCCAGGTTGACAGAGCAAGCCTGTCTCAAAACAAACAGACAAAAAACCTTTGACGAATAAAGCCAAAACAGTAGATGAATACAGCATTTCAAAGACCCATGTCAAGTAAGGAAAGGGAAATACAGTAAAAGTAATATAAGTAATATTCATTGTCATTTCCCCCCCAAGCAAGTTGGTTTTAAAATTTTTTAATTTTAATTTTTAATTTTTATGGGTATACAACAGGTGTAAGTATGTGTGGGTTACATGAGCTATTTTGATACAGGCATGCAGTGCATAATAATCACGTCGGGTAAATGTGTCCACCACCTCAAGCATTTATCCTTTGTGTTACAACAAGCCAATTATACTCTTCTAGTTATTTTTAAATGTACAATTATTTTTTACTATGGTCACACTGTTACATTAACAAATACTAGATCTTATTCATTCTTTCTATTTTTTTGTACCCATTAACCATCCCCACTTCCCCCCACCTACCCCACTACCCTTTGCAGCCTCTGGTAACCATCCTTATACTCTCTCCGAGTTTAATTATTTTAATTTTTACCTCCCACAAATAAGTGAGAACATGCAAAGTTTGTCTTTCTGTTCCTGGCTTATTTCATTTAACATAATGACCTCCAGTTCCAACCATGTTGTTGCAAATAACAGGATCTCATTCTTTCTTTTGGCTGAATAGTACTCCATTGTGATTAACTACCACATTTTCTTTATTCATCTGTTGATGGACACTTAGGTTGCTTCCAAATCTTGGCTATTGTGAACACTGCTGCAATAAATATGGGAGTACAGATAACTCTTTGATATACTAATTTCCTTCCTTTGGGGTATATACTTAGCAGTGGGATTGCTGGATCATATAGTAGCTCTATTTAAGTTTTTTTGAGGAACCTCCAAATGTTCTCCACAGTGGTTGTACTAATTTATGTTCCCACCAATAGCGTACCTGTTCCCTTTTCTCCACATCCTCATCAGCATTCGTTATTGCCTGACTTTTGGATAAAAGCCATTTTAACTGGTGTAAGATTATGATATCTCACTGTAGTTTTGATTTGCATTTCTCTGATGATCAATGATGTTGAAAATTTTTTCATATACCTGTTTGCAATTTGTATATCTTCTTTTGAGAAATGTCTATTCAAATATTTTGTCCATTTTTGATAGGATTATTAGACTTTTTCCTATAGAGTTGTCTGAGTTCTTTATATATTCTGGTTATTAATCCCTTGTCAGATGAGTAGTTTGCAAATCTCTTCTCTCATTCTGTGGGTTGTCTCTTCACTTTGTTAATGTTTCCTTTGCTGTGCAGAAGCTTTTTATAGGGTGTGTTTTATTTCCCCTTTTGATTTATAACCTAGGTCCAGCATTAGAGAATAATAACAGTAACTAGTACTTTAGAGTTTATAGAGTGTATTCATATACATTAGTTTATTTGAGTTCCAAAATAGCTATTATTATTCAACTCATTTTTTTCAGGATCTGGTCTTTATTATTAAAAGTTATAATTTT
>NW_026652290.1:61951703-62146985 GCF_009828535.3 Hylobates moloch | reverse complement strand
TATATATATATATATACACAAAAAACTGAATACATGTAAGATAGCATGACTGAAATGACTAAGCAGTGGTCTAAGTTAAACTGCTGAAGAGGCTTGCAATCGCACAATTCCATACTGTTGAGAGGCTTGATGATCTGAAGCCTGACAAATTTATTTGTAGAAAATCCGGCTTTGCCAGAAACATTGACAGGCCATTTGTAGCCAACCCTGTTGTGTTCAAGAGGCTAAAACTATCATGGGTATAAAATGCTGAAAAATGTTTTTCCCCCTGTTTTTTAGTTTTGCACCTGGAAGGAAATAATGTAGCTTCTGCATGCATACTAGTGGGATATCATGGGAGACTGTATCATATCATAAGGGGGAATTAGAAGTCAAGAAGTTAGGGAACTTGGGCCAGGGTAAGGAAGGAGTGAAGCACCTGAGTGTATTTATCCCAGAGAAAAAGTGTGATGGAAAGAACACAAATGCTGTCATAAAATATTGGAAAGAGCCATTACAGAGGAGATGATTAGATACTCTGTTCTGGAAGGCAGATCACTGGGCACAAAATGAAGTTGTTGGATTGAACGGTCTCTAAGTTCCCCAAGTAAAATTCTGGTGCTCTAAAGTTAGAGGAGAGAGGCTGTGGCCCAGCACAAGGGAATAATTTCTGTAAAAATGAGTTTGCCTTCAATGGACAGAGACCTCAATCCCTGGAGACATTTTGACATTCAGAAGTGGGCTGGATAGCCATTTGGGAGGATGTGGAGGACATGCCTACATTGTCAGGGAAATCAAACTCTATGACAGCAGAGGACTTTCCAATTTAAGATATCAAATGAAAGATTTAATTCTTTAGTAGGGTGTGTTATAAAAAGTAATAAATAAGGGATCTTATAAATCAGGGATCTATCTGTGTGTCCTTCATTGTCAGTGGGAATAGATACTATTTAAGTGGTGATCCGTTGTCATTTTCTTCTTTTCTCTTGCTTGGAAAGTGCTAGGAAGTAGCTTTTCTAGTACCTTTGGATTAATAGTAATATTTTCCAATTTATCGTCCTTTTTGTTCATTATAACCATCTGTGAACAGTTTTTAGAGCAGCTACACAACCAAAGTTGCATACCAGCTTGCACCAAGAAAATCCTATACTCAGCCTGGAATGAGGATATCATTGGGTTCTATTTTGCAGATAGCATGTGATAAACTGATTGACAAAGTCTAGAAATAAACCAAGATCATCTTGACATTTAAGAACCTGACAGACAGATGGTACCAGCACAATATTGACCTCTTAACGAGGTCATAAGCTTATAACAAGTTCTGATGATTTCTGATCTTCTGAGCAGCTATACTGCCTGACTCTAGGACAGAACATTGCTGGATTTTGGAGAAAATTTTCATTATCAACCAACTGTAAATTCTCCAAGTCAAAGAATAAGATTAGTAACAGTAAGCCCACTGGACCCTCCACTCACTGACATTGAAGTGAAGTTCATCCCAACACAGTTATGAAATGGCTAAACATGTAAATTTAATACACACAAATTAAAATAACTATTATACGTTAAGCAAGAGGTAGAAGACAGAAGAAAGGCCCGAAGAAAAAATGGCTATATTAGGATGCTTTCAGTTGCAAGCAGCAGAAAATTTATCTCAAAATGGCCTAAGCAAAGGGAATTTATTGGCTTGTATAACTGAAAATTTTAGGCTTAGCTGGCTCCAAGGAGGCAGATACTGTCAAAACAACGGTCCCACCCTCCTATCCCACCTTGATCTCTGTATCTCTCAGCTTGGCTTCATTCTCAGATTTTTCTCAGATTTCCTCTGCCTGGCATCCCCCAGAAGCTCCAGGTTTACCTTCTCCCAATTTCAAGTCAAACAGAGACAATACTCTTTCCCAGCAATTTTATCACAAGTTCCTAAATTGAATTTCATTGTCTTGGCTTGGGTCATGTGCCCTTTCTTTCACTAATGGTAGAGACCTAAAGATGAGTAAGTAGGCCGGGCTGTAATCTCCGCCTGTAATCCCAGCACTTTGGGAGGCCGAGGCGGGCGGATCATGAGGTCAGGAGATCGAGACCATCCTGGCTAACACGGTGAAACCCCATCTCTACTGAAAATACAAAAAATTAGCTGGGCGTGGTGGCAGGCACCTGTAGTCCCAGCTACTTGGGAGGCTGAGGCAGGAGAATGGTGTGAACCCGGGAGGCGGAGGTTGCAGTGAGCCGAGATCACGCCACTGCACTCCAGCCTGGGCGACAGAGCAAATCTCCATCTCAGAAAAAAAAAAAAAAAAATGATTAAGTAAGGTCAGCACTTAAACTACACAGAAAGTGGAAAAACTAGGAAAGAAGGGGGAATTAATGTCAGGTGGGCAAAACCACAGATGTCTACTTGCCTAGAACAGCTCAAGAAATGTGGTGACACCGTGGATGGCGGTGGAACTGCTAGAGCCCACAGACCCAGGCAGCTGCAGGACCAGAGTTTGCTGTTTTATGAACTGAAGCTTCAGGCTCACCCACCATGGATGAGGATGCAGCAGCTCTAAGAATATCAAGCAATTCTGGGGTATGGATAGTCTTTAGTCCAAGAATAGGTGTCAGGCACACTTGACAAAAGAAGATCCCATGTTCTCAGAGTGACCTGATCAAGTGCAAGTGCACACACATTGGAGTTTATTATATTATAGTATCATCATCTTAGGAAACAAAGGACAGCTCTGTGAGAGTATATGGGTGTGCACAGATGTTCAGATGCAAGTGTCAGTGACCTTGGTGCTGTATCATTGAGAAAGAAGCCCTTAGAACAGCAAATATAACGCCAAGCAATGGTCCTGGAAATACATCCTTCACATAGCAATGGGGAGAAAAGAGATGTGACAATAAGTATTAAAGACAGGTAGACTCCTTTCTGAGTGGAGGGATGGGGGTAGAGTAAGGGAGGTAGAATTACTCCTTGGGAAGAAGGAGAGATAGTAAAACACTGCTTCTGCTCCATTTTGGAGGTGAGTGAATAGGTCTGGGCAAAGTAAAGCTTTTCAGCAAATTGAAAAGTCAGTTCTTCAAGGAAGGGAAAAAGCCAAAGTGGGAAAAACAAGGGTAAAATTAGGATTCTTTAAAGGCCTGAAATGAGCCATTGAGTTTTAGGAGCCATGGATTTGATTTTAAGCACATGAAGCGGGCACTGGCATGTGTGTTCCTTGGGGTAACCCCTTTTGCCCATTATTACCAGCATTTGTCAAAATAAGGTGTGGATGTGCTTTAAAACAAGCATTTGTATTTTTTCATGCGATAAAATATTAAAGCCCATCAATGGCTTAGAAGAAAAATTATGTTCCTATCTTCCAGCCTCCTTTTCTTTGAAGTCCACCAGAAAAAGAAGGAAGAAAGGAAGGGAAGGAGGGAGACAGGGAGGGAAGGAGAGAGACAGGGAGGGAGGGAGGGAGAAAGGAAAAGAAAGAGAGAACGTTTATGTATTAGTTTGCAAGGGCAGCCATAACAAAGTATCACAAACTGAGTGACTTACACAATGAAATTTGTTGTCTCACAGCTCTAGAAGTTAGAAGTCTGAGATGGACTCACTTACATGTGGAATCCAACACAGTTGAACTCACAGAAGCAGAGAGCAGAACAGTGGTTACCAGAGGCTGGGGGTGCTAGGGGGAATGGGGAGATGAGAATCAAAGGGTAAAGAACTGTTAGAAGGAATAAGTTTGATTTTTTACAAGGTATATTGGACAGTCTCCCAAATATAGCTAATAATTGAGTACTGTACATTAGAATATCACTAAGAATAAATTTCAAATGCTCTCTCATCACAAAAAACATAAATATTTGAGGTAATGGATATATTAAGTAGCTTGATTTAATCATTCCACATTGTATTTATAAACTGTAACATCACTTTGTACCCCATAAATATATACAACTATAATTTGTCAATATATAATAAAAATAGAAAAAAAAGAAGTCTGAGATGGAAGTGTCAGCATTGTTGGTTCCTTCTGAGGGTTATGAGGGAGAATCTGTTTCATGCCCCTCCTCCAGCTTCTGTTGGTTTGATGGCTCATAGAAACAACACCCAAGTCTGTGCCTTCATCTTCACATGGTGTTCTCTCTCTGCGGGTGTCTGTGTCCCAGTGTCCCCTTTTGATAAGGATGTCAGTCATATTGGACTAGGGTCCACCTACTGACCTCATCTTAACAAATTACATCTGCAACAACCCTATTTTCAAATAAAGTCATACTCTGAGGTACTAGGGGTTAGGACTTTGATATATGAATTTGATGGGGGGAGCACAATTCAACCCACATCAGTCTATAATCTCTGTTCATAGTCCAGAGCTTATAAGCGGCAGCACCTTTTGCTCCAGTGTTAGAATGCTAGAGCTAAATATATGCTTATTACAGTGATTGGGGGTTGGGGAGGAGGGAGTAGGTTTCAGAATTCCCTTCTTCTCATCACTGAGATCATCATCATGATTACTAATGGATATAAAACCAGAATCTTCAGCTTGAAAGATTTATATAATCTTTTAGAGCAACAAATTGAAGAAAAATCAAAATTCTTTTTGTATAAAAGGGACTGATTCTTTAACTTTCCAATGGGAGAGAAAACCCTTTGTCACTTTACTTTCAATAAGGACAAAAAAAAAATAGTATTCTCTCCATTTCTCCTTTCTGAGGGAGGCGTATGGGAAGGGAGTGGGTTAATTCCTAGTTTGACTTTTGAGAGCAACTTCTCCTGTTGCTCATACAAACCAAGTGATCACATGCCATTGGAAATGCCCACTTGCCCAGTGTGAGTGAGGCTTTGTGCTGAACAAAAGGAAGACAGCTCTACATTAAACCACAGGTCCTTTGTGGGACAGACAAGAATAACATGCATGATTGCAACCCATAAATAATACACCGCATATCATCTGCATTTTGCCTGCTCTTTAGGACAGAAGCAGCTATTGCTCAACAAGTTAGTGTTAATACTTTACTCCTAATTCCAGGGCCAAGTCTTGCAGGGAGTGGTGTTTCCCTGCACTTCTTCCTCTCCCTGTATTTTCAGTCCAGCCAAGCATAAATAAGTGGGCAATTTCTATCCTGATCACTGAAGCTCTAAAGATAGGGCACTGAACCCACTAAATGATGAATACATGCCATATGGAGCTAACGGCAAGTTCCGATGCAAATTATCACCGTATTGCTCTCTGCAATGCAGATAAAAAGTCCCTTGTGTCATCTCTTTGTACTAGCTGTGTGTATCTGAAAACAGCTAAACCACTGAGAAAAGTGGAACATTTTATTTCATCTGAAAAGGACTGGGTATTGCTTGCATTAATGGTAAGTGAATGTTTTAAAAACATTATTTAATATTGCACACCATTTATTTCTTTTGGAATCTCTTATTTTAAACTCATGTTTGAATCCTTTTGGCCAGCTGTATTAACAGTGCAATGCAGTGTACAAAAGTTGTCAAAACACCCTGGTTTGGGTTCCTTTAATGACATAAATATTTGTCAAGCACTTACTATGTACCAGCAAGTGTTCTAGGTACTTTACATAAGTTACATCATTTACTCCTCATAACAACTCTAAAGACAGGTCCTATTATCCCCACTTTATATATAAAGAAACCATTCAACTGGTAACTAAAAGAGCTGTATTCAAATCCACATTGCCAACCCAAAGTCTATGCTCTTTCCACCACTTAATGCTACCTCCTGTCTTCAGCTGTTTTGACTTGAAGCAAACATAAATCCTCTCCAGGTCTCTTTTTCTTTGTTCTTAAACAGGAGGATTGAATTAAATATTCTCTAAGATCCCTGCCAGTTCTAAACACTGTCTTTCTATGATCATTTCCCCTTTAATTTATAAGATGAAAGTAAACTTTTTATTTAAATACTGTCTTTCTTCTTCAAACCCAAAGGCATTTTTCCTATTGATGGAAGGAGGTAGAAAACCTTCGTTTTGAATATTGGAAATAACAAAGTTCAGAAACTGTTTTGCCTTGAGCTCATCTCCCTTGGTCACCTATGTGAAGTCTTCTAGTAGTACGAAAGAGATGTAGAAAATCCCAGTTGTACTAGCAGAAGTCTGAAGTTCTCAGATAATCTATAGGTGGGTTGTAATAGATGGGTTTCCCATCTGTGTAGAAGTATAAGCTATTTAGGAATTCCAAGTAGCTACTTATTATTTGCCTAATTTTCTAGGTATTTCTATCTAGGTTCAGTACAAATGAATTGTGATTTGACATATCAATTTCTCAGTGAACTCTCCCAATTTTCTTTTATGGATTGACGTGCCAATCTAAATACAAGAGTCCAGCTATGTTCTATGAAATGATTTGTGAGGGTTCCAATACAAAGAAAAAAGATATTCCTTTAAAGATACTGCTAAAGACTCCAGAATCTACGCAGACCTGCCAAGAAAAGATCAAGGAGACAAGAGTTAGTGTGTCCTTATAAAGTATGAGGTTGAATAGATTGAAAGAAAGATAGCAAGAGTGAGTCAGTCCCAAAGTAGTTACTGTCAAAGTTTTCAAGTGAAATGAGCTGATAGATGGCTTCTTTACCATACTGGATAAGTACATAAAATATCAGATGTGCCTACTTTTGAAAGAAGAGAGGGACTTTCATAGAAAAGTAGACTCTGGAAAAGATTCCTCAGCTTTCTTTCTCACTGGAACTTAACTATCACAAAAGCAGCAAAGTGATATATCCAGTAGTAGATTTTTAAAAAGGAATTATCTCTGTTGGGCTCTGATTTTTGGTTTGAGAGAGAATTACTGAATAAAGTAATTGAATATTGGATGTAAAAATTGGATATTTCCAATAGCATGAGAGACTAATGCCATCTCTTTCCTTACACTTTGTAAATTTAATCAGCAATGTTATATACTCTATGCTCCCCTCAGAAGCAACAGAAAGGGAGGCAATCAGTATTTACTGAGTATCTTCTATGTGTTGGACATTTATTTTATTTTATTAAAAATTTTTTTTATTGACACATAATTATACATCTTTATGGGGTACGTAGTGATGTTTTGTATACGTATAACATACAGTGATCAGATCAGGGTAATTCACTATTATCTCAGACATTTATCATTGCTTTGTATTGGGAACATTCAATATCCTCCTTCTATTTAAAACTACATGTTATTATTAAATGCAGTCATCCTGCAGTGTTATAGAACACTAAAACTTATTCCTTCTATTTAGCTGTAATGTTGTATCCTTTAATAAATCTCTCCCTATTCCCCTCTTTCTCTTATGCTTCCCAGCCTCTAGTATCTTCTGTTCTACTTTTCACTTCTATGAGATCAACTTTTTTTTTAGCTTCCAAAGATGAGAACAGGCAATGTTTAACTTTCATTCATCACTTTGCCTTTCCTCCTACCCAGGCTAATCACAGAAAAAGCATAAGAAACCAAACACTTCTGAAATGGGCAAATCAAAATGAGATCATGTTTTTCATCTTCTTCACAAACTGGAAATTGTACATTAATCCCCCTTTTTTGTCGAGGAGTGATGCAAGACTACATGCAAGTTTTGGAATGACTCTTCTGGCTTTGCTTCATGAAGGGTCCTGGTATGCATACTGAGAAGGTCATTTTAATAAAACCCCAAGTGAGAATGTGTGCATCCCATTACTCAGGAGTCCCAGAATTGCATGCTTATGTTTGAATCATTTGAAGCCTGTTATTTTTTAATAGTCACTAAGCCAGCACAAATATTTTAAAAATTAGAAAGAACTTTCAAAGCCTATAGTTATTTTTATCAAAGTGCCTTTAAATGCAGTAAGTCAGTCGGTTTGGTTGAAACACAGAAACTTCAGTGCCTCCTCAGTGAGCTGTGGAAACAAGAAATATCAGTATGTATAACCTAAATAGAGAAAAAACCAAATATGACATAAATAAAAGGAGGCTGGTTCAGAATCTATTTTGATATATCTTCATGAAACAAAAATAGCTATTACTGACATAATTTTTTAGGCTTGGTGTGGTGGCTCATGCCTGTAATTCCAGCACTTTGGGAGGCCAAAGTGGGCAGATCGCTTGAGGCCAGGAGTTCAAGACCTGCCTGGGCAACACAGTGAAACCCTGTCTCTACTAAAATTACAAAAATTAGTCGGGCATTGGTGGCACACACCTGTAATTCCAGTTACCTGGGAGGCTGAGGCAGGAGAATCGCTTGAACCCAGGAGGTGGAGGTTGCAGTGAACCGAGATCGTGCCACTGCACTCCAGCCTAGGCAACATAGCAAGACTCTGTCTCAAAATAATAATAATAATAATTAAAAATTTTTTTTCATTAACAAGAATCCAAATCTTATGACTATATTATGATTACATTATTATCAAATTCTGACCTTTTCCTAATGAAACCATTTGATTGCATGTTTATTTGTTCTTGTGTTTAAAGTGAGGTTTTAGTCCTTAATGGATGAATGATAAAGTATACACAGAAAGCATTTATAGTTACTACTAAAAAGCAGTAGCATTTGTAACTTTAGGAAGTGAAAAAGAGTTATCAGGCTTTGTTAGTCTTTTGTATTTCTTCTTATGACAGAATTTGCATGAATGTTTTTAAAGTTTCTTGGTTCATAAGAGAACTGTGCTAAGTCCGCTTTTTAATCACATTTGGTATTGTCTATGATAGTTGAAGTTTCAGGCAGATGTGCTGAAGAGTAGAAGGACTGGCCCATCTTTCAGTAATCTGGGAAACTGTGAAAGCAGTCTAGTTAACAGACACCTGCAACATAGCACTTAGCAGACAAAGCCTCTGGGTGCCTCCTTGGGGTAGCAGAAAAAGCCCAACTGGGGATGATGGAGTATATGTGTCTTTAAAAATACGGGTTTTGAAGTGAATAAAATAATTGTTGTGGCTGGGCACAGTGGCTCACGCTTGTAATCCCTGCACTTTGAGAGGCTGAGGGAGGTGGATCATGAGGTCAGGAGTTCAAGACTGGCCTGGCCAAGATGGTGAAACCCTGTCTCTACTAAAAATACAAAAATTAACTGGGTGTGGTGGTGGGCACCTGTAATCCCAGCTACTTGGGAGGCTGAGACAGGGAGAATTGCTTGAACCCAGGAGGTGGAGGTTGCAGTGAGCCGAGATCACACCACTGCCCTCCAGCCTGGGTGACAGAGCAAGACTCCATCTCAAATAAATAAATTAATTAAATAAACAAAAAAAATTGTTGTACAAGATTGAATAAGACTGTTAAATACCACTTACAAAGCCACATAAGGCTCTCATAACCAAGAATGGATGGTTTTTAAACTTTTTCTCCTACCAGGGAGACAAAGTCCTTTGTGCCTCCCAAGAAACACTTAACTAACCATACCGATTTAGTCAAGGTCAGGAAACTGAGACAGAATGAAAAAGAAATAAGAATCCCACTGGACACCTATTTCAAAGGAAGGATTTTGCCCTCTCCCCATACACTAATCAAATTTGAAACCTGCAGTGTTTAGAATTTTGTGACTGATCTTAGCTGATATGAAAATGCCAGGGAGAGGAGACAGGTGCAGTGATGACAAATGCATTTGTACAGTTCTAGATATTTGCTATTGTTGGCAATCTTTTGGAAGATCAAATCAAGAGCCCTTGTGTGCTTTCAGGTTAACTTAGAAAGTTGTTCCATCTAGAAAGAGGGTTTTAATTTTTTGAAAGAGTGAACTCGCCTCCAAGCCAATTAAAAATGCCCCTTTCTTTTTACCCTTCGTAAGCTGACTGTGTTAGTTAGAATTAAATATCTTTATATGTGACAGAAAAAAATCCCACCAAAATAACTTTGTCTTATATGATTACTTACGTCTCATATGAAAGAAGTCTGGTGATAGGCAGTTCAGGGCAAATGTAGTGCCTCTACAAATTTGTGAGAGACCCAGGCTTCTTCCAGCTTCATACTTTGCCATCCCTTATCCTCATGGTCCAAGATAGCTGCTAGAGCTCTAGCCAACCCATCTGTATCCCGTCAACAGAAAGGAAAGGCACACTCCCTCCCTTGGAGGAGACTTTCTGGAAGTTATACACAAGACTTAGCCAAACTTAGGCACATAGCCATATCTGGTTGTAAAGGAGGCTGGCAGGTCATTAGCTGAGTGAAAATGGCTCACTTAGAAATTGGGGTTTTTATTGCTAGAGAAGAAAAAAGGAGAATGGGTATTGACAGGCAACTAACAATATTTGCCTCTGAACTCCTCCAGACCTCCTAAATTTTCCCCTCAACTGAAAATCCTATAATCCACTACCTTAATTTTACTGATAAATGAACAGAATGGTGTTAAACCTAAGTGACTTGTCCCAGGCTGCAGGTTGGAGGCCAGGAAAAACTAGAACCCACATCTCAAAACTTTAAGAGTAAGGAACATTCATATTTTAAATTTCTGTATTAGAATATTATATTTTGCTGAGCTCTAGCATATTCAGTTTTCTTGTGACTTTTAGTTAAATGTGGCTGCAGTCGTTTCTTTCTATATTGTTTTATTTTTCTTAATGGCTTTATTGAGATATAAATCAAATACAGTATCTCCTAGTAACAGTGTACAATTTAGTGGTTTTTAGTATGTTCGGAGTTGTGCAACCATCATCACTATGTAATTTTAGATCATTTTTATCGCTTCAAAAAGAAGCCCATATTTATTAGCAGTAACTCTTTCATGTGCCTGAACATCTACTAATCTACTTTCTGTCTCTGTGGATTTGTCTTTTATGGACATTTCATATAAAAATAATCATAAAATATGTGTCTTTTGCAACTGGCTTCTTTCATTTAACATAGTTTTCAAGGTTCATCCATGTTATAGCATGAATCAGTGCTTCATTCTTTTTTATTGCTGAAAAATATTCCATTGTATGATAATGCCACATTTTGTTTATCCATTCATGAGCTGATAGAATTTGGGTTTCTTCCACTCTTTGATTATTATGAGTAATGCCACCGTGAACACTTATGCACAAGTTTTTGTGTGGACATATGCATCCACTTCTTTTTGGTATTTACCTAGGAGTGGAATCACTGAGTCATATAGTAACTCTACATTTACCATTTTGAGGAACTGCCAAACTGGTTTTCAAAAGTGGCTGTTCCTTTTTACAATCTTGCCAGCAAGGTATGAGGGCTCCAATTTTATTGCATCCTTATCAATCCTTGTTATTGTCTGTCTTTGATCTTAAACCATTTTAGTTGGTGTGAAGTAGTATCCTACTGTGGTTTGGATTCCCATTTCTCTGATGGCAAATTATATTGAACATCTTTTCATGTGCTTGTTGGTCATTTATATATCTATCATCTTCAGAGAAACGTCAATTTAAATTCTTCGCCAATTTTCATTCTATTTTCTATTATAATTTTTTTAATTTTTGCGGGCACATAGTAGGTGTATATATTTATGGGGTACCTGAGATACTTTGATACTGTCATACAATGTGTAATAATCACATCAGGGTACAAGCATTTATCCTTTGTGTCACAAACAATACAATTATATTCTTTTAGCTATTTTAAACGGTGTAAAAATTATCGTTGACTGTAATCACCTGTTGTGCTATCAAATACTAGATCTTATTCATTTTGACTATATTTTTATACCCATTAATTATCCTCATGACCCCTACCCCTTTCCCCTACTACCCTTCCCAGCCTCTGATAACCATCCTCTATCTCCATGAGTTCAATTGTTTTAATTTTTAGCTCCCATAAATAAGTGAAAACATGTGCAGTTTGTCTTTCTATACCTGGTTTATTTCACTTAACATAATGACCTCCAGTACCATCTATGCTGTT
Source organism: Hylobates moloch (assembly GCF_009828535.3). Classification (NCBI taxonomy): domain Eukaryota; kingdom Metazoa; phylum Chordata; class Mammalia; order Primates; family Hylobatidae; genus Hylobates; species Hylobates moloch. Next base: position 62,135,220 of record NW_026652290.1, on the reverse strand, counting down.
GCAAATAACAGGATCTCATTCTTTTTTATGGCTGAATAGTACTCCATTGTGTGTAACTACCACATTTTCTCAATCCGTTCATCTGTTGATGGACACTTAGGTTGCTTCCAAATCTTAGCATTGTGAATAGTGATTCAATACACATGGGAGTGCAGATATCTCTCCAATATACTGATTTCCTGTGAATTTTTAAAGTGTATCATTTGTCTGTCTTTGAGCTTGTAATAATTCTTCATATATTCTAGATACAAGTCCCTTATCAGATATATGGTTTGCAAATATTTTCTCCCATCTGTTGGTTATTTTTTCACTTAAAATAGATACATAATAATTGTATTTATTTATTTATAGGATACATGTGTGTTTTTGACAGGTGCATACAATGTGTAGTGGTCAAATCAGGGCAATTGGGATATCTGTCACCTCGAATATTTATCATTTCTTTATGTTGGCAACATTCTAAATCTTCTCTTCTAGCTACTTTGAAATTTACTATAAATTCTTAGCTATAGTCACCCTACTGTGCTATCAAACAATAGAACATATTCCTTCTAGTGAATTTTATTTTTGTATCCATTAACCAACCTCTCTTCTCCCCTCCTGACTACCCTTCCCAACCTTGGGCTACTACCATTCTACTGTCTACCTCCAGAAAAATCAACTTTTTAGCTCCCACATATGAGTGAGAACATGCAATGTTTGTCTTTCTTCATTTTCTTGATGGTGTCTTTGAGGTATGAGATTTTAAAATTTTGATGAAGTCCAGTTTATCTGTTTTTTTCTTTTGTTGCTCTTGCTTTTGTTACTGTATCTAAAAAACCATTGCCAACCCCATAGCTATGAAGATTTATTTGTTTTCTTCTAACGGTTTTATAGTTTTAGCTGTTAACATTTAGGTTAATGATACATTTTGTGGTAATTTTTGTATTTGGTTGTTTCTGTACTCTTAATTTTCAGAGGACATTGAAGAAATTATTGCAGGTCATGGGTATCTCTCTCTTAAGGGCGTTCTTTTTCAGTCATACTGGAAAAGATTAAACTCTTTGGGCTCTAGCCCAAATCTATTGCCATTGAAGTTATCACCAATGTACTCTAGAAAGAGCAAAATGTTCTATTAATGCTTTTTAAATTGACCTATAGTTACTCTCCTTTTTAGCACTTGGTATAAACAATTGAATTAGGAATTGGTATATTTAGGAATGATATCTTATATCTTACTAAAAGACATCATTCTGCCTTCGTGTTTTCTATGGGAATTGTGACTATAAGCTTTCAATTTTTAGTTGATCAGAAAAATTAAAGCTAGACAAAAATAATCAAAAATAGCACTCCCTCCCATGACAAAAAAAAAAAAAAAAACCTTCTTAAGACAGCAAAAACTAGATCATAATGGAAACAACTGTGGAGAAACTCTTACTGCCTTTTAAAATGTCACAAACATATCCTTGTATTAAGGGTAGACATTTCAAAAAATGACCGAATTAGACCTGGAAAGGGTCTTAAGAGCTTATTTCTTCCAGCACCTCACCTCCAGTAGCCAACTGTCATTTTCCCATTCCCATTTTACAGATGAGGCAAATGAAGCAACTCTCTCTGCTTCATCTCCTGGCTTCCTCTGTTTTGGCTTTTTTCTTCGACTTGCTCCAGTGGAGGTCCCTGGCAGCAGGATACCTATCTTTATAGCAATCAGTCCCAGAGGAAAGAGCTTGTCTTTCCTAATAATTCTACCAATATTCCCAGAATTGTGTATGTTTATGTCACACATATATGTATATGTAAGTATCTATATGTATATGTCATATATGTGTCATATATAAGAGGGGAAAATAAGAGAGGAGCTAAACATGAGCCAGAATTAGAGGATATGAGGAAAACGCCCAGCAGAATCATGAAATTCACAGTCCTAAAGCAATTCAAGCACAAAATAAAATGTCAGTGAAGACTGGGTGCAGTGGCTCATGCCTATAATCCCAGCACTTTGGGAGGCCAAGGCAGGGAGGGTGGCTTGAGCCCAGGAGTTTCAGACCTGGCAACATTGGCAAAACTCCATTTCTACCAAAAAAATACAAAAATTAGCTGGGCATGGTGACGTGTACCTGTGGTCCCAACTACTCGGGAGGCTGAGGTGGGAGAATCACTTGAGCCCAGGAGGTCAAGGCTGCAGTGAGCCGTGATCACGCCACTGCACTCTACTCTGGATGACAGAGTGAGACTCTTGTCTCAAAAAGAGAAAAAAAAAAGTCAATGAAAGGTCAATGAAAACTCATCCTTCTTTTTATGTTACAAAATACCAAAGACATTCCTAGAAATAGAACGTTTTGTGAAAGAAGATTCTTTAATCTCTCAACTGGAGTGTATCAATGGGCAGAATAGATCCAGAATCAGAACACATTAGATGAACCAGTAATCGATTTATTTGAGGGAGAGTTTCCATTTTTGTCAATTAGATATGATTTATAACCAGAAACTATAGATGGAAAGCTTTTAGATAGTGAGAGAACGTTTTAAAGATTATAGAATGATGGCTTATACAATATCTTCAATCTACAACTACAATTATACATATTTAATCCTTATTATTTTTATTTATTTTTGAAACAGGGTCTCACTCTGTCTCCCAGGCTGGAGTGCAGTGGTGCAGTCACCACTTACTGCAGCCTCAACCTCCCAGGCTCAAGTAATTCTCCCACTCCAGCCTTCCAAGTAGCTGGGACCACAGGCGTGTGCCACCACACCCAGCTAATTTTTGTATTTTTTGTAGAGACAGGGTTTTGCCATGTTGCTCAGGCTGGTCTGGAACTCCTGAGCTTAAGTGATCCTCCTGCCTCAGCCTCCCAAAGTGCTGGGATTACAGGCATGAGCCACCATGACTGGCCTAATCATTATTTTTTATTGTAAAAAAATACAAAGGAGAATTAAAAAAGAAAGCATATCACATAATTTCTACATTAACATAAAGCTATTTGTGTAATCTCTTTGAGGTTTCCCTCCCTCCCTCCCTTCCTCTCTCTCTCTCTCTCTCTTTCTTTCTTTCTTTGCTTTTTGAGACAGAGTGTCACTCTGTCACCCAGGCTGGAGACAGTGGCACGGTCTTGGCTCACTGCAGCCTCTGCCTCCCGGGTTCAAGCAATTCTCCTGTCTCAGCCTCCCAAGTAGCTGGGATTGCAGGCACTCACCACCACACCTGGCTAATTTTTGTATTTTTAGTAGAGACAGGGTTTCACTATGTTGGCCAGGCTGGTCTTGAACTCCTGAGCTCAGGTGATCTACCCACCTTGGCCTCCCAAAATGCTAGGATAACAGGGGTGAGCTACCATGCCCAGCTTTTTTTTTTTTTTTTCCTTTTCCTTTTTCTTTTCTTTTCTTTTTTTTGAGACAGAGTCTCACTGTGTTGCCCAGGCTGGAGTGCAGTGGCGTGATCTCGGCTCACTGCAAGCTCCGCCTCCCGGGTTCACGCCATTCACCTGCCTCAGCCTGCCAAGTAGCTGGGACTACAGGCGCCTGCCACCACGCCTGGCTAATTTTTTTTGTATTTTTAGTAGAGAGGGGGTTTCACTGTGTTAGCCAGGATGGTCTTCATCTCTTGATCTCGTCTTCCACCCTCCTTGGCCTCCCAAAGTGCTGGGATTACAGGCGTGAGCCACCGCGTCCGACCTTTTTTTCTTTTTTAACATTTAAAAAATCATAGAACACATACAAGAGAAAAAACAACCTTTAATTATTCTATCTCTAAGGATATCTAGGAAGAAGCTAAAATATTTCTGAGGAAAAGACAGTGAAAATAGGCCTTTGTTTTCTTTTTTAAATTTTTTGATAATTTAAGGAGTGAAAAGGGAAATTAAATAGGATGGGTGTGTTTGTTAAAACCCTGTCACATTCTTAATGACCATTACACTCTTGAAGTTGCATGTGAGCTCAAGGGAATATGTTAATCAGATTGTTTTGGCTGATGTTTAACAGGTTGCAGATCTTTTCTCTCAGACAATGTAATTTCATTTTTGGCATGTGTTAATTTTGCATATTTGTAGTTATAATCATGTAGTCTTATAGACATAACTGAAAAAAAATCAATGTCCCTATTCAGTAAATCATAAAAATAATAATGTCAATACTACAATTCAAATTTTAAAACATAAATTGTAAACATAAATTGCACTCCAGTGCAAATATAGATTATAAATTTGTATGTGCTCTGACAAGTCTCTGTGTGACTTTGCACAAGCAGCCACAACAAAAGGAAAGAGCTGGAAGTACAACAATACATATCTGATAATTGGATTTTATTGAGTGGGTGATCCTTTTATGTTAGTCCCCAGCACATTGTCTTTTATAACACTTTTCTCAGATTTTTTGTCATTGTTAAACAAAGCATGGTCACCTCTCATCAACTGAAATTTTCTAAGGAAAATACTAAACAATGACCTCTAATAGAAGAGAAATATGAGCTCCAGGAGGATAGGGATTTTGTCTTTTTTATGTGCTGCATTCCCAATACCTACCACAATGCCTTGACCTTAATAATTATTCACTAAATATTTCTTAATAAATTAACAGATTTTTCACTAAAAATATCATCAAAGAAAATCAAAATGAAAAAGCTATCATTGAAAGTTGTACTCTCGAACCTGTTGCCTTAGAACTTGCAAAGTCAGCTGAAAGTTAATAAGATATTATTAAGGGAAATCAATAAGAGAAAGCAGAATGAACTATTGGCAAAACTGATCCAGTAACATTCTTGGGCACTGCAAATATCCATAGCATACAATGTTGAAGACCAGGTCCCATTACACACGCTGTGCAGCAATTTCACGTTACAGCACTATATGTGTTAGAGAGAAGTACTCAACAAGTTGGTCTGTTTATCACTGACAAGCCACTGCAGGATTTTGGTCATTGTTATCTTGTTCAGCTGTAGGCTGGACAAGACACATGGCAAACAAACTGAATGGCACAAGGTAGTTTTGTGAATAGCTAGAAAGAGTGTTATTACAAGAATAAGAGAAGTTGAACAGTTAACAATATGCCTCCTACTCTTGCTTTAATTGTTCAAGTAAAGAGTGAATATTTCAAATATAATCAAGTTGTGACCTTTAAATATGCTCTCTTTAGCGTGTGTTATGTGAAGAAATGTGCACAAGTAGAACACTCTCCTTTTCCACACTGAAGGATGCTGGTTAGCAGGTGCTCACACATTTTTGAAATGAGAAATGGGACACTGATAATGCAAGACCATTCTTTCAAGGGGCTCTCTTAATATAGGTAACTCAGTACTATGTTCAATACCTAAAATAGACTCAACTTATTTCAGGGATAAAATATTGTGATTTAAAAAATTTTAAAGATAGCAGGATTTCTTCAGAAGATTGAACTATGGCACAAAAACCTGACTTGCTCAACACTTGAATTTCTTTTCTTGGAGAAAGAGATCAATGATGCATTATTGGGAATATTTTAAAATAGCATCCAAAAGTTGTGACAGAATATGAAGAAATATCCAGCAGCTCTCACAAAGTCATCCTTGCTTCCCAGGCTATGTTCTGATCACTGTAAGCCCAGTCACTAATTGGGTGACTTGCTGTGAAAAGAGAGGCCTGGAACAATATTGCAGCTCTCTCTGGCTCTCATGTTATTGCCCTTGCCCTGGAATTTTTCCCTATCTTGCCCTGCCCAGAAGATTGCCCAAACTGTGCATGAGTTAATCCTGCCCTTTGAAAGCTGGGTTTATTTTCCAGCTCTACTCATCTGGGACAAGCTTCAGCAACAGGACTACTTTCCCTTGGCTCATGCCCAGTGCCCTGGTAAGTGGAGTTTTGCCTGCTTTCAGTTTGCTTTGAAATTTTGCTTTTTGTGTGTGTGTTCTTTGTACTGTATGCGATGGAAGTGCTTTGATTTTACACCACAAGGGTCGTAGTCAATGCCCTCCAAGATTATGAATTTCTACCAGCTTTTCTTTGCCTTTCCTGCCTAGCCTTATTATTTCATAATTATATTAATTATATTTTGCTCATACAAATATAATCATCTATGAATTATTCAGAGGAAAACACTGGCTGGATGCTGTATCTGGTTACCTGGATTTTTTTCCAGTTATTGAAAACACAGAAGTGAAGCAAAGGTCAGTGTACCCCTTATAACTTGCCAAAGGCTCTTAACATTTCATGGGAAATGACCAGTAAGTCTTGGTCAAGAATCCCTGCTGATTTTATAGGAGATGAATTTATTGAATTTAGCAATGACTTTCTCAGCTGAGCTCTCAATTCCAACTAAAATCTTTGCTACCATAACCCCAGTAATGGCCCACTTATTTGCAATGTGTAAATTATCTCAGCTAGCTGCTTTTACCTTGACATACACATTTGTGGACTGAGACTTCACCATCATAAAAGTATCTTAAGTAGTTAGAAGGCTTAGACTGAGAGGATGCTATAGACCAGTAAGGGCACTCCAGAGTCAGGGCTGGTATTTAGTTAGTCCACAAAGGGACAACTAGGCCAATGGTTTACAGTTGTCATCCATTCTAACTGATTAATGCCTATGCCGTGTTGTTAACACACTGAATATCCACATTTTGAATACCATTGTTGCCTGCAATATATTCTTAAAGATTTCTAAGCTTCTAGTCATTCACTGTGTTGCTCCAGATTAACAATAGAAGTTAGTCCTGCTGAATCACCAGTGGATAGTATCTGTAGATTTGCTTCAGTCTCTACCTGAGTTTCAAGGAAGTCAAGAATGCTCCTCTGCCTCTAGCAACCAAGCCCACGTTGGTCTTTTCTAGATGCTGTGGAGCTGGACAAAATTGTATTTTTAGTATACAACAGAGGTCCTAGAATTAGTGCAATCTTAGGTTCAATGTGGAAAGCTTCATTATGACTAACTTCAAATATTCGTTCATGGGTAACTGCAACAGAAACAATTTCACCAAAGAATACTGTTCCTAATTGAAAGATGGTTTTCTAATGCAGCTTTTCTAAGCTTTTATGGCAACCAAAGAACTTGGGTCGTATAATGATAGAGTAAAAAAAAAAAGGCCACCTTTTAAGAGAATAAACATAGGTTTTAAATTATTTTGTTAAGAGTTATTATTTAAGGTTATATAACAGGCATAAATCTCAATCTAAAGAAATTCAGGTTGGCAAGAAACACAGTTTTATTTTCCCATTACTCAACCTAATTTCTATTTCAAGCTCTGATTTCACAAGGGGTGGCAAACACTTAATCATAGTCAATTTGGCAGGAACTGCATCTCCACTGAGGGGGCTTACATAGTATCACTATGTCAGGGGAAGGGGATGGGGCATTTAATCCTTGCTTCTCATCTACTATGCTGGCTCCTCTTAGAGTTCTAATATTCATCTTTCTTCATTAGCAGCCAGCTCCATGGATTGTTGCTGGGTTGATTTTGGTCCATCAGCAAGGACTCTTTCGGTCTGGTGGCTGTGCAGTGCCTCTGTACTCCTTTGGGTGTCTGGAAATTGTGTTGGGCATCCAGAACCGCCATAGTACTATGTAAGTTTGCACTGTCCATTATGGTAGCTACCAGCCACATGTAGCCAATAAATAAATTAAATAATATTAAAACTCAACTTCTTCAGTGACACTAGCCACATTTTGCATGTCCAATAGTTCCAAGTGGCTCATGGTTACTCCATTGGACAGCCGTGTAGATATTCATCATAGAAAGTTCTACTGGACTGTGCCACTCCAAAATCTTGACTGGCCTAGATAACAACCCAGTTTTTTCTTCTCTTAAGGGTCTTGCCACCTCCCCAGGACTCTAATAAGGAGAAAAATATTTCTATTAGCTCTCAGATACCATAGATAGATCCTATCATTTCAGCTGCCCTTCTCCAAAGCTTGTGCCAGAATAGGGTGGGATTAGATCCTGCTCTCAGAAATCCACTAGCATCCAGCTCTCATTACATCCCCTCCAAGTTTTGTCTTTCCCTTCCAGCCCAGGAAACTCATTTCTCATCTTTGGGAAAGGAAGCTTTACTATTGTCTATAACAGCACTGTCCGATAGGAATACAATGTGAGGCATATATATAATTTACATTTTTCCAGTAGCCGCATTAAAAAAGAGTAAAGGAACAGGTAAAATTAATTTTACTGTCTTTAATAAACCCAATATATCCAAAATATTATTTCAATATGTAATCAATATAAATATTATTAATGTATTAATCTTTTTTGCATACTAAGTCTGAAATCAGTGTATATTTTATACTTATAGCACATCTCAATTTGGACTAGCCACATTTCAAGTATTCAATAGTCACATGTGGTTAGAGGTGAACAGTGCAGGTCTCTAACTGGATTCCATTTCATTATTCCTCAAAAGGGTTAGGCTTTTGAAACTCAAAAACCAATAAAAATTTTTTTGTTTTTCTACCTTCTGTTATAATCCTTTCCTGAAACAATGAGCAAAGACCAGCCTAAATGAGGGTGAGTGCAATGCTGAGGATCTTGGGGTGGGGTATAAGAGGAGAAAAGCCGTAGCAAGAAAGGAAATATTTAATACTTGGAAAAACAACTACTACAGAAACCATCAGTTAAAAATTTAAAAGTATTGGCCTGCCACAGTGAGTTTTTAAGGACATTAAAAATTGCTATAGGATTGTTGGAAGTAAATTTGTCTGCTGTGGGTTTAAAACAATTTCATTAGCAGTTAAAAATTGCAGTAATATTGTTGTGTATAGTATAACCACTATGGTAACTCGAAAAAAAAATACAAAAACCTACAGTGTTATTATTGGGAGTAAATCTTATTACTAGGAATAAGGCACAGATAAATTCCATTAGTGGTTAAATCCTGCAATAATACCTCTGACAATTTTTACTGCAATAACTGTAAAACCCAAAGATAAGAATTTTATCACCAGGAAAGATAATAATAATTCAAGCCTATGGTTGCATTTCATAGTCTTGAATTTCCATTTGGGGAGTTTCTGAGGCAGTGACTAGAAAAGCTGTTTCACTGAAAATAATTTCTGTCATTTTCAGAATTGTCATGGCAGAGAAGATTTAAAGTTTTTGGATGCCATTTTCCACTTATTTCTTTGTATTCTATCTTCATTTTAAGCTTGATGATATTTAAAGGCAAAATTTAAATTATTTTAAATGTTGCATCTTCTGTTAAGTAAAACATTTTGCAGTCAACAACCTGGGTCAAATGGACAGGACAATTAATGTAACTTGCATTAAACCTGGGACGGAGAGAGATGATAAATCAAGATCCGAGTAAACAGGGAATTAGAAGGGGGCAGACACAGTGGGCAATCCTGGAAGTGGGAGGGTGAGTAGGAGGTACCTGTTGGTTGGTAGGGGAAATGAGACCTTAAGAAAAAGGTAACTTCTAGCATGTCAAAAAATCCCAGCTAATATATGACATAAGGAGTGGTCATGAGGATTGAGGATAAGTGGATTCTTAGTAATTATTATAAAATCCTGAGCCCACCTGAATTATTGCTGTTCCAGTCTTGGTACCAACTGAATTAATGGGAGATAAATAATGTTGAATGTACTCTTTAAAACTCTTTAGTCCTTGAGGTAGCGATGTTTGGCACTAAGTATTGCCCAAGTATTCTTGAAGGTCTGTTTTGTTCTTTTCTGTCTTGTTTATGTTTGCTACCAAACACAATAGCATATGCTACTAGTTACCATTTGACTGTTTACTATGTGCCAGATACTTTAGGTACATATCTTCCATTTTCTCAACATCCCAGAAAGGTAGGCATGATTATGTTTTACAGGATCATGCTTTAAGAAGCTGGGACTCAGGTTAAGTAATTTGTGTTACTTTCTTGTGTACACACCGAACATGCTCCTGAAACTCTTCGAGAACAGGGACTGTAACTTTTATGTACTATTGGTAATATTTAATATGATCAGGCTGGAAGCAGTGGCTCATGCCTGCAATCCCAGCACTTTGGAAGTCTGAGGCAGGCAGATGACTTGACCTCAGGAGTTCAGCCTGGGCAACATGGTGAAACCCTGTCTCTGCAAAAAGTACAAAAAATTAGCCTATCAGTTAATAGAGTTGCTCCTTAAAAACAAAAAAAAGTAGCCAGTCGTGGTAGCATGTGACTGTAGTCCCAGCTACTCGGGAGGTTGAGGTGGGAGGACTGCTTGAGCCTGGGAGGGTGAGGCTGCAGTGAGCCTTGATGAGGGAACTGAACTCCAGCCTGAGTGACAGAGAGAAACCCTGTCTCAAGAAAAAAAAAACATTAATACTCAGTTGGTATTCAATAACTATCAGCAAAGCAGGCCAAAAGAGCTGAACATATTCTATATTTAATATTCTTCAATAAATTTAGTTAGTATACAGGTTGTTTTTTAAAATGTTATAGGGGGAAGAAGTAGCTGCTCTGTAGGGCCTCCAGAAGACAGCCTATGAACATGAGGTCAGTGGCAGAACAGGGTCAAGAGCTGTTCTTAATTCCTTCACTCATTTAGTAAAGGATTCTAACTTTGATCTTTTCTTAGCTACCTTGGTGTCTAGAAGGAAAAATAAGAGTTTACATCCAAGACAAATACTTCCCCTAAAAAGAAGAGCTGTCATAAGAAACTATCGGTCTCTTGAAATTTTCCACAACTTGAGGAAGATTCCCTAGGGATCCTACTCCTTTATTTTTTTTAAAGACACTATTTAAAACTTATTACTTTTAAGAGAATTTCTTTACAATAAAGTCAGTCTCTCTATTTTTTCTCTCTTCCCCCTCTCCCTTTGGAGTAAGGGAAGCATGTTAAAAGAATCCAGAATGACCACATGAGAAAGTTTGAGAACTTCCAAAGAACAGTAATAAATAGGGTGCAAAAACCTTCTGATCATCATATGGATTGTTTCTGAAAGGTAACTTGGATGAAAATAATTTATGACTATTTCTACAAATAAGCCATTAAAAAACTCCACACACTTAAAGCCTATTAATGATGCAGAATATATTATTATATGATATCATAATGGCTGTAGGTTGTAGTGACTTCGTAAACCACTCAGGAAGGACATCAGCGAACTCTTAATACAAAATAAGGATCAATATGATTATTACGATTATCTTAACATTTTAGAATTGACTAGCAAAATAAGCAATAACTATGCTGTTTTCTGTAAAATGCACACTGTTGTGCTCTTGTATTATTAGATCATTTTCTTTATTGAAAGTGGAAATTGAATTAGATACTGGATTTAAGCCTTACATCTATCTCCCCGTCTCTCTTGATTCTTCAACATGTCTCTCCACTTTGTCTTGGCCCCCAATGTCTACAGATAGACTCAATTCTCACCCATCACTGCTCTCTCTTCTTGTCCCTGAAAGAATCTTCCCTAGACCCTAACACCTTTCAAGCTACTTTGTCCATGCACCTGCTTTCCAACCTTCGTAAGATTGAATGATCCTTGTTTCCAGAGCCCATCCCGCTTGCTTTCTTTTTATGTTAGCTTGCCTTTTTTTTTTTCCAAACTGTCTGCCCGTTGCTTGCTGATGCGCCTACTTCTCTGATTATTCCTTCTCAGTCTCTTTCCCATTTTACTCTGCTTATTCCTTAAATGCTAGGATTCCCCTGAAGTTTCATTCTTTGTCCTCTTTCCCTACACCAGGGGTCTGTGAACCATCTAAAACTGAAAACAATTTTTTGTGTTTTGAGACAGAACACTTTTTCCCCCTTGAGAAAGTATCTGTAGCTTTCATATTCTCAAAAGGGCCCTTGGCTCTTTTAACAAGATTAAGTGTCCCCGCCCTCGCTCTGCCTCCTCCTTTTTGCCTCTGACCACCCTTTTTATACGCTAGCTGTTCCCAAATCCATCTATAGTTCTCACTAGCGGCAAAAGAGTCTGACAGCGAAGAGGAGAAACCAAGATTCAAAGAAATGTTGAAGACTCCGAACAAGAAGAAATTGTACTGTACACATTTTGTGTCTAGCTCAGCTGATTCAATCCCGTTGAAGACCAGTTGACTCAATGTTGGGCGGGGAGCGGCAGGGGTGTGGGGGGTGCCTGACAGGGTCATTACTTCAGGTTGTCAGGTAAGATCCCAGGAGGAATTGGTGAAATAAAGGCTGTATGCGCAAAAACCCTAGTTGCCAGTGGCGGAGGAGAGGGCGCGCCCAGGTCCTGGCGGAGATGAGAACAGGAGAGAAACCCACAGGCAACTGCACTGCCCACAGCTGCAGCGAAGCCAGTCTCTAGGTCTGCAATCACCCTTAGGGGCCAGAAACCCAGCCCAGCACCAACGGCGCCTTTGATGGACAGCCACCTTCTGCAATCACCTTGCAGTTTACTATAAACACTCCCTATTCCCCCCGCCTATCGCTTCCCTCTCCAAGCCAATCAGAAGAACGGGCGGGATCGTCCTTAGTCGGTTCCTTTTTTTTTTTTTTTTTTTTCTTTAAAAAAAAAAAAAAAGGTAGCCTGCGCGTCGCATTCCGGCTTCGGGGAAAACCACCTCCCGAGCAAGGGGAAGGTGGAGCCCCTGTGATGGGCAGGCAGTTCTACCAATGAGGCGACCCAGCCGCTCTAAGACCCGGCCGCCGAGGTGGGCGGGGCACGCGCGGGGCCTGACCAATGGCGGCGGGGCGGTGGAGGTTGAGCTGCCGTGGTAGGGTTAGTGTGAGAGGTGCGGCGGGGGAGGTAATGATGATGGTGGCGGAGGAGGAAGGCGGGGGAGGGGGTGCTGGGCGCTGAGCGGTGGCTCTGGCAGGGTTTGGTAGGGTGGGGGACGGTCGCGGGGCGATCTGTCAGGGAGGGGGCGGGCGTGAGGGGCGCCGTCCGCCTGAGGGGCTGCAGATCCCGGCTCCCGCGAGCGCCGTGGCTGGCTTGGCTGTTCCATGTGGCTCCGGCGGGGATGGAGGACTCGGTGGCGGCAGCGGCGGCTGCTGCTGCGGCGGCGACAGAGGAGAGGCTCTGAGAAGGGAACGGGTCCAGACTCAGCCCGACAGCGGGATTAGAGGTGTGAGGACGGGGCGGGAGTGGACGAGCGGCGGGGCCGGGGCTCGGGGTCTGGGCTGGGGTCTTCTGGTATCGGCTGGGTGACAGGGACCGCGGACGAGCCACCGCCTGTCTCCGCTGGGGGGCAGGGGTCTGGGCACCGTGCGTGAGGAGACTGGGCTCTGGCGGACTGTTCCCCTGAGGATGGGGGAGGGAGGCACCGCACCCTGCACAGTCCACTTGCCCCGCTGGTCATTGCTTCACGCCCAGGCAGGAGTTTCCATTTCCCTCCGGTTGGCAGCGAAGGAGCCCAAGTGGCTTGGAGCCGGGACATTGCCCTCTGTCTGCCTGATTTCCCTCCACTCCTCGTTCCCCATCCATTTCCTCCCTCCGACTGAAAAATAGCATTCCTCCTGGCTCCCTAATTTGTTCCAAGCACATATTGTCGGACTTGAGGCCATTAATTATCCACTGAAAAACAAAGTTTATTAAAAAATACTCCACTTCTCCCTCTTTCTGGCGGTGGACATTAAACAGCATCCCTATACTTTCGCGCTCTGCTCGCCCTTCTGTGGTGCTAACGGGGAGGTAGGGCCCCGAGTTACCGTCTCTCTGGATTGTTGTTGATGCTGACTACCTGATGTGTCGCTCCACGTCTTCTGTGTGAATTGTAATTTCTTCCTTGGTGTCTTGTATCCTTCATGTTACTGGCTTTTGAGGTCGGTGTTTTGTTTCATTGTTTAAAAGACATGCAGAGAACTGGGATGGTCTTTTGCAGCATTATTTAACATGGGTCGTTAGTCACTTCTCATGATTCTCTCCTCATATTCTTTCTCTTTTTGTCTTTGTTTTGCTTTTCAGTCCTCCAGAATACAGATCATATAGCCCCTGAGGTGGCATGGTGATGTCTCCATGAGGGAACCCCCTCCCACTCATCCTGTCACGTATATCATAGTGTTCTTGACTGGGCCATTCATCTAAGATGGGATTTACCCTGTGAAACAGGGAGAAGACTTATGGACCCCAAGCATCATTTCGAGTTGTAGTTGAGTTTTTAAAAGACATACATGCAAAGTTCCTTTGCTTTGGACCCTCTGCATTATTAAAGCTGCTGTATTGCTAACCCAGAACTGCTCCAGTGTCTTGACTGATCATCATGGCTTCAGTTTGGAAGAGACTGCAGCGTGTGGGAAAACATGCATCCAAGTTCCAGTTTGTGGCCTCCTACCAGGAGCTGATGGTTGAGTGTACGAAGAAATGGTAAGGTGTACCTGGAGGTAGAGTTTGCTGTGCTATGGCCTAAGCATACTGTGGCCTAAACTCTGGGTCTTCTGATAGTATATTTACCTTTCTATAGTGCACTAGTGTGTAGAAGCTGGGTGGGGTGCAGATAACTCTAACAAGTACTGTGCTGTGCACTGTTGCTGCTAGTACCATCCCTGTGGATTTTAATTACTGCGCTTCAGTATGGCTCAGAGGACTGTAACTGTGAGAGCACACTAAATACAATAGATTTGGTTTTGAGGTTGTTCATCATTAGTGTTAAAATAACTTTGATTTTTGTAATTTTAAGGAGACAATGGCAACTGAAATATTGTGAGCATTAATGCGTATATTTTAATATAACAGGCATATGATTTAATAGAGTTTTAATATAGAAATCTATATTCTTGTGGGGTGATGGTAATCTATTTTATTTTTGTTTTTTCATTTTTCCTTGCTTAGGATAAATAATTTTTCATTATTTGATTAATGGAATGCCATCCACAAAACCTTAGAAATTCTTTTGTTAAATGCTTACTCAGGCAACTGTATTTTATTTTCATTGCCTAATGGGATACATTTCTTGGCCAGATTTAAGGAAGCAATTAGTAGTGCTGGTCTGTGATTGGCTTTTTTCCACTTGAGAAGAGTAAATATAGGGCTTTCTTTCCATTGCTCTGAATGATAAACAACAAAAATTTTTTATTTAGTGAGAGAAAAAAGTTAATTTTAAGCAAATGGTCATTTGGGTATTGATTTACAGCAGTGATTAAGCAGTAATGGACTTATTGCAAAATAAGTCCATTTCTTTGTCCAGAAGGACTGTAATTCAGGTCTGTAATAATTTTTCTTTTTAACATCCTTTTAATTAGGTTAAAAAAATAGCTTGCTCTATTCTAGAACTCTTATATTTGAATATTTATTTGGAACTAGTTTCTGAATGCTTTTCTCTTCAACTTATTAGGAATATTATTTTAAAATCAGTTTGAGAAATGCATGCACTCATTACCTACTTTATACCAGGTACTGTGGATTTAGAGTAGAATACGACATAATCCCTGTCCTCAAGGAGTGTACAGTCCAGTATAAGGAGAGTCACATGAATAAATTCACCGTGAGGGATGCAATAATATAAATATGTATGACATAAGGATTTTAATCTGTCTCCATCCAGTTGAATGTCTTTGAGGACAGGTTATTTAACTTCTCTGTGATTCAAGTTTCCATATCCGTAAAGGTCATAATGGTGCCACTTCATGGGGAGGGTAATTGTGAAGATTAAATGAGTTAATACATATAAAATGCTTGGAACAGTGTCAGGGACATAGTGCCTAATAGATGCCATTATTATGTACAGAGGTCGCAGAGGGAAAAACAGTCAGTTCTTTAAGGGTAGAGGATGAGTTGTTGGGATGGCTTCCTGGGATCTGAGCTGGGTTTTGAAAGATTCATAGTTGTTGTCCAGGAAGCCAAGGGAGAAGAAGTGAAAGACATTCTAGACTGAAGCCACAACCTATGCAGAAACATGGGAAGCTTACCTAGCATGGGATGTGCTGGAAATTCAAGTAGTATAGTTTGATATTAATGGGGTTTAAAGTGTAGGATTGGGGAGCATGCAGTGAGATATGAGGTTTGAGAGTCAGGCAGGACTGAAAGCATGTAAAGTTATATGCTGTTAATAAATGATTTGGGAATTATTCTGTAGGTGATAGAAACATAGTGAAAGATTATGAGCAGAAGAGACATTAGGTTTGCTATTGGAAAATCACCAGGACAGCAGTGTAGATTGAGGATCATAGTAAAAGGGTGACTGGAAGCAGCACTATTAGGGTAGCTGTTTTAATAAATAAGGGGAGACAAAAGTTTAGGACTAGGCAATGGCAAAGGGAATGGAGAGAATTAACTGGAGGAACACTCAGAACACAAAATGGGTAGGATTTGGTGGTCATTTCAATTGGCGATCTGAGCAAGATGGGGATGAGGGAGAAGAAAAGGGCTAGATTGACATCCAAGCTTTTGTGTTGGAAATTGGGGTGTACTTAACTAAGCTGGAGAAGGTCGTGATTATAGGTGTTTCTTAACTTGGCAGTATACTGGGAGCATCAGCGTTAAGATGGTTAAATTTTAATCTTTTTCCTAAGGGAAATAGAACATTATCAGGTGATTCCTTAGTTAGAAAATCAGTTTCTTCCTCACAGTTTGCAGTCTTCCTGGAATTTTATTTCCCTAGAGCTTTTAAGTTATTAATTTTTAAATAACAATGTAAGTTATTGCTAATGTGTCTAAAGGTAAAAGCTACAGTGAAAATTTAGCTTGATTGCAGTTGAATAAATGGCTTGATTACTTTCAGGGATGGCCATTATGGTGTCCCTATTAAATCAGGTCTTATGATAGGATCTGGACTTAATACCAGAAGGATTCGGATGTTCTCCTAGAAGTATTGGGGGTACTAAATATTAAGTACCCGCTAATACTTCTCGTATTGTCTAGTGGTTCCAGAACTTATATCTAGAACTTAATACCAGAATTATTTATACCAGTTCTAGAACCACTAGAACTTAGATCAGGAACAAAAACGAGAATGTCTTTTTTTCATTTGAGAGAAGGACAGTATACCAGGGAGGTCCTATTCGTCATCATTCCTTGATTGCCACATGAAGGGGCTGTAGCAAATTTGGAGATGATAGGGGTTTATACCCCCTACTCTTCTTGTTGTCCTTATGTCATTTAATTATTAAATGATGTAGCTATTGGCAAGTAGTAAGACTGGCCTCTGGAGATGAGTTTGAAAGAGACTATACTATCATTTCTCTCTTAGTTTACTTTCTGTTCTGTTCTTTTATCATCTGTAGGCTTTTAGATTTCTGAGAGAAATCTTTACTATATGAGTTCTCAAAGGCTTTACAGGTGTTTAAGGAAACTATGAAAGTTGGCAAATTGGGGTTATGATGACAATTTAACTAGGTTGCAAATTAAATTCTGGTAAAAGCTCTCTAATATATGACATTAATCATTATGTATGAATACATATTATATTTTGTATGTATATATATGAACATATTTTATATTTGTATTTATATTTCTTCCATCTAATTCTTAGTTGTGGTGGGAGGACTAAAAATATTCGAAGTGCCATAAACTTTTCCCAAAAAGTCATGTATTTATTTTAGTTTCTTATTTTTCTATGTCATATAAGAATTCCTTTTCCTTATTTTAAAATATAATTTTAATTATAATTTATATTTTAAATAGGCAATACAATCACATGGTTCAAAACTCTAGAGGTACAAAAAGGTGAAGATATATCCCTGAAAGTAACTCTTCTTTTTGTTCATTATTTCACACATCTTTGCCAACCTTGTGACCCCAGGATTTGAAAGGTAAAAAAAAGTAGTTTTTCTTAGTGTTTAAGTTTGTGACACTGGCCTGTTAGATAAAATATAAACTCTTTAATCTGATGTTCCAGGCTATGTGTCACTGATCCCAGCTTAGTTTTCCAATTAGACATTAAGAAGACTACATGCACTTTCAGTGTTCTTGAATTTATGAAAACCAAATTACATTAAGAAGTATTAATTTCAGATCCACTTCTTTGGGTGGCTTAAGCAAGCATTGCTCTGTTGACCATGGAGTGATATAGAGATACATGAGCCTTGATGTAAATAACCTACTTTTGAAATAAATTTTACAAAGAACAGAAAAAAGCATTAATTAGAAACAAACTTGGTGTGTTTTGTGGGATATGGACTGTCATGAGTAAAAGTGGAAGCAGGGATACCAGCTAATAGGCTATTGCAGTAATTCAAACAGAGTAGTAGGTGGTGAGAAATGGTCAGACATATGTAAGTAACACACACATACCCTCACACACACTCAGCACCACCACACTTTATTGAGATATAATTTACACTTTTGCATATAGTAAAATGCATCCATTTTAAGTGTACAGTTCAGTGAGTTTTGACAATTTTATGTGCATATAGCTGGATAATAAATTTTTTAAAGATATAGTTAGCAGGACTTACTGATGGATTAGATATGATGTAAAGTAAGAGACAATAATGACTACAGGTTTTTGACCTGAGCAACCAGGTGAATGTAATATTAATTGAAGGCATAGGGGAACACTTGGGGAGGAAAAGGTTTGGTGTGAGGGAGAAGTCAAGAATTCTGTTTGCTTTTCGTTTGGGACATCCAGATGGAGATCTTAATGAAGCAATTAATTATAAAAGTCTCAAACTCAGAGTCTGGATCATTTTAGTATGTAAGTAGTATTTATAATCATGGGGCTATAGGAAATTTCCTATGCATTAATACAGCTTGAGAAGAGGATTGAGGACTGAGCCTTGAGGCACTTCAGCATATAGAGGTGAGGAAGGAGAGGAGGAGCCAACAAAGGAGACAGGAAACAAGCAGTAGTGAGATAGGAAAATTAGGAGAGCGTGTTTTCTAAGAAACCAACTGCAAAAAGTGTATTAAGGGAGTATTTGGTTGTGTCAAATACTGTTGAGAGGTTGAGCAAGGTGACCATTGGATTTGGCAAGATGGAAAGAACTAATGATTTTGAGGAATGGTTCAATAGAGTGGTGGAGATGAAGACTTGATTAAGTTGGTTTAGAGGAAAGGAAGTGATTACAGTGAGTATAGATGATTTTTTTTGGAGTGTTTTGCTACAAAGCAGAGAACTAGGTAATACCTGGAGAGAGACAAGGGTTCAAGGTACATTTTTTGCTTGGCAGATACTGCAGCATGTTTAAATGCTGATGGAAATGATTGGTAGAGAAGGAAAAATGGATGATGTGGTGGGAGAGGAGGTAACCTTAGGACAGAAAAGTCTTTGAGTGAGAGAAAGAGAAAAGGATCCAGAACACAAGTGGAAAGGTTGAACTTAGGTAGAAGCAGGGACCATTCACTGTTACAAGGGGAGAAGCAGGGTACATGGGTAGAGAAGCAGATAGGTTGGTAGATTTGGTTGGGGAGGATGTGGACATTCTGTTTTCTCAGGGAAATAATATAAGAAATCATCTGCTGGGAGGGAGGTGACAGTTGTTGAAGAACTGAGGAGATGAGGTATGAAGTTGTCAAAGTGAGAATGAATTGACTAGGGAAATGTAGGGGGATTGCTGGGTAGTAGTGATGACCTTCTTAACTTTGTGATTATAAATTTTAAGTGAATGCAACCAGCAAGTTTGCATATTTTAATCCAACTGTGTTCAGTGCTTCGGTGCAGGATAGGTAGAGTTGCATTTGACCAGGATTGGATTTTGTCAGGAATGTATAACTGAGGGGAAGAGAGACAGGGAAATTGAGAGCAAATGTGCAGGAGTGGTTTTAGTGATGAACCACGGAATATAAGCTGGAAAAGGAGGAAGGTAAGTACGTGAAAGATGGGATAGTCAGTGAAAGCATGAAAAGGATAATGACTGAAAGATTTTAAAGAGGTTAAAGAATTGTTGGGGTTGGGACCTGGAAAGATGGGAGGTGGAAGAGTGTGAGATGCTTGATTTTGAGGATGTGGTTAATGTTAATGACAAGATACTGGTGGTGTCCTTGGATCACATGTGCATATCTGTTTACAAAAATAAGTACATATCCCAATATATTTTTAATATACAGCATACATGACATATGAGTATACTTTAATTTCCTTTAATAAAATAAATACATTTAAAATAAATAAATTTAAGTAGAATTTCTTGCTGTGTTTAAGTAGATAATCTTTTGCACCTTCCAGGTATTCCTATTCCTTGTTAGAGACTATAGCTATTAGTATATAACCATGAGAGTTGGTGGCTGAGGTGAAATGGAGTAAAAGATTTTTTGGGTGTGAAGAGGGCGGTCAAGGAATTTAGAGGTCAATGTGTGGACAGATTATTTGTGTGGCTCTTGAAGTTACCAAGAATAATGGGAGGAGAAACGTTTAAGACGGAGTCAGGTGCTAAACTCTTTATTTATTTATTTATTTATTTATTTTTTTTTTTTTTGAGACAGAGTCACACTCTGTTGCCTAGGGTGGAGTGCAGTGGCTCATTGCAACCTCTGCCTCCTGGGTTCAAGTGATTCTCATGCCTCAGCCTCCTAAGTAGCTGGGATTACCGGCATGTACCACCATGTCTGGCTAGTTTTTTTGTATTTTTAGTAGAGGAGACAGGGTTTTGCTATGTTGGCCAGGCTGGTCTCGAACTCCTGTCCTCAAATGATCTGCCCACCTCAGCCTCCCAAAGTATTGGGATTACAGGTGTGAGCCACAGCACTTGGCCTGGTGCTAAAATCTTTAATGTATGAGGGGAGAGATGGGGCAGAAGGTTAGATGACTGCAAAAGGGAGAGGCAAGGTAAGAAAGGTATTGTTCCCTAGTTTCTAGGCTTGCTTCTAGAGAGGTTAGTTTGCAATACTTTCTATGTTGCAAGTTATGAGAATCTTGAACATCTTATTCCTTGAAACAAAATAGCGCAGTCTTTTCTATATCGTAAGTTGTCAAAGGCATATGATTTTAGCAAATGCTAAATTGATGTTACTTCTTTGTAATTTCATGATAGTATCTTATGAACTGATTTTTTTTTAATTGTAATTGTTACATATTGTATTTTATCCAGATTTTAAGTCTTTATTCTATGTGAAGAACAGTTTTACAAAATTCAATTGTGGTGGGTTCTTTAAGGAATATAGTGGAGCCACCTAATGCCATAATTGGATATTGATGTGCTTACATCATGATTATGTCTACACATGACTCAAAATATGCCTCTAGATCAAGAGTTGGCAAACTCTGGCCTGATCCAAACTGGCTCTTTTGTTCTCTAAAAAAATAGAGAACAAACTTTTTCTGTAAATCTTCACACTTTGGGAGGGGCCGAGGTGGCAGGATCCCTTGAACTCAGGAGTTCAGTAGTTCAAGACCAGCCTGGGTAACATGGTGAGACCCTATCTCTTAAAAAAAAAAAAAAGAAAGAAAGAAAGAAAAAGTTTGCTGACTTCTGCTTTAAGTCGTGGGAGTTACTTGCAGCTAGTGTTTAGGGAATACAGAGTCTAGCACCTTTCTGTTTTCTCTGTGCTCAGGCTCTAAACTATTAGTTTAGTCTTATTCCACTCAAACTACATAAGTAACAGAGAAGAGACCATTGTGCCAGTTTTCCAGCCTTATAGAAAGAAACTTTAGAACAGCTTCTGAAAACATTGAGGTCTGTGTATGTGTAAAATACATATTTTCTGGCTGTGTGACCTTGGACAAATTATCTCTTAGTACCTCTTCTGTAGTGGAGATGATAATAACACTACTTCCAGCACAGAGTTGTTTTGAAGATTAAGTAAGATAATACCTGTAATAAAGGGGTTAGAACAGTGTCTGACAGAGTAAGCACCCAGTAAATTTTACCCATTGTTGTTATTATTTTTTATCTGATAAATAAGCAGTGAGTGATGAAGAGAACTATCTAGAGAGAAAGGTTAGAGTAGGTGGGAAGAAGATTGTAAATATAACCTGAACTTTTAAGAGTGTTAGAGAAAGATGAACTAGCATAGGTTGGAGTGACCAGGGAGGTAGGAGTAACCAGGGAATGTGCCTGCAGAAGTACAGGGCTGAAATGAGCTAAGTTTTGACAATACTTTGACTTTTGGGGAGAGGAACTACATATTTTTGCTTCTGAAGCAAAATCAATTCCTATGGTTTTATAACTTTATTTCCTTTTTATAATAATTTCAAGCAAATGTTGGGCTAAGAAAACTAACTTAATTCCTCCAAAGTAGAATTAATTTGCCAGCATTTGTGTATGCATGTCTGTGTGTTCATATGTGTCCTGTAGTGATGTTTTATGATATTTATGATGTATTTCTTTTCTTTTTTTCTTTTGAGACAGAGTCTTGCTCTGTCACCCAGGCTGGAGTGCAGTGGCACCATCTTGGCTCACTGCAGCCTCCACCCCCCGGGTTCAAGCAATTCTCCTGCCTCTGCCTCCCAAGTAGCTGGGACTATAGGTGTGTGCCACCATGCCCAGCTAATTTTTTGTATTTTTAGCAGGGATGGGGTTTCACCATGTTAGCCAGGATGGTCTCGATCTCCTGACCTCGTGATCCGCCTGTTTCGGCCTCCCAAAGTGCTGGGATTACAGACGTGAGCCACCGTGCCCAGCCGAGTCACTGTGCCAAGCCATTTTATGATGTATTTCTTTTTTTTTTTTTTTTGGCATTTAAAAAATGTATTATTTCTGAATTTTAAAGAGTCATATGGCTACCCAGAGTGAAGATTATATTTTCCAGATTTCCTTGCACTTGGTATGGCCGTGTGATTAAATTCTAGTCAATGGAATATGAGGGGAATTGATGTGTACAACTTCCAATTAGAGTCTTTGAAAGGAATGAACCTGACTTCCTCTTATCTTGACCCATTCTTGATAACTGAGGTATGGACCCAGGAAGAATGATGATTTTCAACTATGTGAATGAGATCAACAACTAGGGGATGATGGGTAACAAGACTGAAGAAAGTCAGGGTCCCAATATCATCAGGTTGCTTCCAGCCATACTACTTCTGAGCTGCCTACTTAGACTTTTTTTGAGAGAAACATTTTCTATCTTAATTCAGCTACTGTATCTTTGGATGTCTTTGTTACAACAAACTAATCTTTACCCTAGCTAATATATGTTGTGCTTAATTAACCCTATTATCACTAAGATAAAGTCAAAATTTCACATCTTGGAGTAAGAGAACATCTTGCTCTACACCCTATTTATCACTCTAGCTTCTCTCATCATTCTCTTACTCCTGCTCTTTTATTCTGAATTACCCTGAAATCATAAATGCGTGGTTTCTTTCAGATCTTGGCCTTTCATTGTGGTCTTCTTGCCCCACCCATTCCTATCTCCTCTACTTCCAGAATTTTCTGCCCACCTCGCCCCAACCCGGGAACCTCCCAGGCTTCTTCCCAAAGCATTTTCTGAGAGGAGGTGTTACTGATTTTGGACAATTCTAAGGCTTCAATCCCCTTTTCCTATGCAACTCCCCCACCCAACAGAATCCATGACTCCCTGCTAATCTTAGGACTTATGAAACAGGCAAGGTCTATTTTGTAGATTCTAAGAGCTGGATAATTTTTTAAGGTGTAGGGAAGCATCTTTTGCTAGAGGTTCTTCTTTGTGTCTCTTATGGTCGTCTTCATTCCAAAGCTGTGCTACTGAGTCCTCATTCCTTTGAGGGCAGATTGGCTTTCCAAATACATTGGTATCATGTGAACTGTTTTTTTCTCAGTGAATAATGGCAATACAGATGTGTCTCAAGCAGGTACTTAGTTTGCAAAGAAAAATAAATTCATTTATACTTTACCATCATCTTCAGCTATAAAGTGTATTGTCAATAAATTTCATTGCCACAAAGTTGATGCAATTGTCTTCCACTGGTTCAGCAGCCATCTTAATTCCTGTGACAAATAGTTTCTTGTGAGAGGAAGCAATCTGGAAGGTCTGAGGTCCCTTTCCTTTTCCCGAGGCCCTTTGCTCCCCTGGCAACTGCCTGGACAGGCAGCAAGGAGTTGTTTCCCAGTGCTTTTTGCGTTCCTGGCTGCCAACTCTGGCTGCTAAAGTGTCTGCCACCTGCTGCAATTTATGATGTTTTTCTGTGCGACGACTGTTCATTTCGTTTTTCATGATCTTTTGTAGCGACAGGGGTCTCACTATGTTGTCCAGGCTGGTCTTGAACTTCTGGCCTCAAGCGGCCCTCTGCCTTGGCCCCTCAAAAGTGCTGGGATTACAGGTGTAAGCCACCATGCCCAGGGCCAGTTTTTCCTTAAAATTTTTTTTCCTGTCATGATTTTAAAGAAATGAGCCCAGGATCTTTTTGTAGTGTGTAATTTTCATACATTATTTTGGTATCAAATCTTGATTTACATACTTTAAAAGTTGATGTCTAAAATGAAATTTTAAGGGATTATGTGAGGAGGTTCTGTTCTTATGATTTAGTTTAGTTTCAAATGAGTTTTGCAATTAAAATGCCCATGGAACTTAAAATTAGGCATTTCTAGAAATGTGCTATTGATGTATCAAATGTGTTTGTTCTGATTTTTTGGGAAATTTCAACAAAAGAGCCACTGAACTTGTTCACTGCGTGATATACAAATAGTTCAGGAAAAATTGCACAAAGCATTTTGAATACTCAACAGGGATGTTCATATTCTACATTAGGACTTTTTCATATTTGTTAAAAGGAGTGGAACTGAGTTTGAAACAGAGGCAGTGAAATTACTGCAGGATGTCATTATGCCTGGTATTTGTCTTATGTATCACTGTTATAGTGATATTTTTAGGCGGCTTTGCCAAAAGGCACCTACTGATTTTCTTTAGTAAGTTTGGTTTATTAAAAAATTTCCTGGTTTTATTAATCTAGGTGTTGTTATTTCGAAAATAGTTTTAATAAAGTTTTTTTTTAAAACCTATAAAATTTACCTTTAATTAAAAAAACAGTTTAAAATTTGATAACCTGCCTATGTCTAAAAGTGTTTGTCAGCCTAAGAATTTAAAATAATACCATGTTGACTAATTTAGGGATAGACGTAGAATGATGGTCTTACAGGAGCAGAGAGAGCACATATTACTAGGCACTTGAGAGGAGTTAGTTGCTGCTATTGGAGACTGGATTTTGTTCTGAGTTTATTGGCAGCCAAGGCAAAAAGGGATGCACATTGGCTCTTTAATAGTCCTCCTGGCTAAAGAAAGTATATAAATTTGTTTGCAGACTTTTCTTAGACCTTAATCCAAAGAGGATTTTTATTATGAAAATAAAATATGACATTGGATAAAATCTCCAACTACAAAAGACTCAGAACCACTGTTAAATAAGATAATGTTTATGTCGACCATTCATGAAGACTTTTTATGAGAGAATATGGCTGAGAAACCTAGTTTTCTGATCATCTAATTTAAACCAAGAGTACCACTTGGGAAATTTAGAAGAATGGAAATTTTACATAAATCATTTAGTTTTGTGCTGTCTAGTACAGAGGGAACTAACTATATGTGCTATTTACATCTACATTTAAATCAATTTAAATTAAATGTAAAATTCAGTTCTTCAGTTACAGTAGGCACATTTCAAATGCTCACTAGCCACATGTGGCTAGGGACCACCATCTTGGATAGTGCAAATATGGAACATGTTCATCACCACAAAAAGTTTTACAGGACAGTGCTGATTTGGCCATTGCTTCCCAAACTGACTATCTTTAGAATTGCTGGGGTGCTTTGCAGATATGGAGATTTCCATATCCCCTAGGAGGTCCTGATTCTGTAGGTCTGTGGCAGTGATGGCAAATCTGTCATTTTAGAAGTTACCCAATTGCTGAAGAGTACCAAATTAGGTCTTAGAACGACCATATTTGATTCTTTCTTAAAAGTCCATCTGAAACAAAGCTTTGGCAGGTGCTGGATGACAGTTCTATTGGTTCTCCAAAAAATGTGTATTGACTTGAAATTTTGAGTTGAGTTTTCTTACAGTGGTTCAGCTATTTTGTGATTTTCTTTCTGATTAAAAGTGAGAGCAATGTGTTTTAACTATGCCATTTTAGCTGCCAAAATTAACAAATATTTAAACAGGTTCATTGATTCATTTAAAGACAAGCCTGGTTTGTTCTTTTCCATATAAGCAAAGAGTGTTGAGAGATAGCTATTCTGACTGTTGAGGTAGAATTTTTTTTTTTTTTTTCTGAGCTAGGGTCTCACTTCCATCACCCAGGCTGGAGTGTAGTGGTGGAGTCTTGGTTCCTGGGCTCAAGTGATGTCCCTCATCTCAGCCTCCTGAGTAGCTGGTACTACAGATGTGTGTCATCATGCCTGGCTAATTTTTTGTATTTTTTGTAGAGGCAAAGTTTCGCCATGTTGCCCAGGCTGGTCTTGAACACAGGGCTCAAGTGATCCACCTGCCTTGGCCTCCCAAAGTGCTAGGATTACAGGCATGAGCTACTGTGCCAACCAGAATAATTTTTTTTTTAAGAAAAGTTTTGAAACTTCTTAAATACTTGCACTATAATTATACTTCTAGACAACATCACTAGTAGATCTGCTCATTTTTTTTCTCTGAAGCATGTCTGAATTCTCACGTTGATTTTTCTCTTCCATTGCCTTGTTTCCATCCTTTGCTGTCTTTTGCCAAGGGCCATGATTCACAAACTGTGCCAAGGAGCCCAGGGGCACTGCAGAGAACTCACAAGGGAGCCAAGAGATGTTTAACAATTTTGAAGGAAACATAGCAGCATCTATTGGAAACCACACAAAGTATAGTTGGTCCTCTCTGTATCTGTGGGTTCTGCATCTATGGATTCAGCCAACCGTGGATTGAAAATATTTGAAAAACAAAACTGTATCAAACATGTACAGATTCGTTTTGGTCATTATTCTCTAAAAAATACAGTATAAAAATATTTACATAGCATTTACATTGTATTAGATATTATAAGTAATTTAGAGATGACTTTAAAGTATACAGGAGGATGTCCATAGGTTATATGCAAATACTATGCCATTTTATGTCAGGGACTTGAGCAGCCTCAGATTTTGGTATCCTCAGGAGGTCCTGGAACCAATCCTCCACTGATAATAACGGAAGACTGTACTAGCTTGAGGTAGTTCAGTTTCAAAATTAGATTGCTACATTCTTTTCAATGATACCACATTTCTGCAAAGCTGGGCTTTTGGCAGTTGCTATGACGAAAAGCAGGTATCACATGAAATCTGTGTGGAACAGGAAACTAGGGAGGCAGTGTCCAATCTAATTCTCAAGTTTGAGAATTAGATTGTCAAGTGTCTAAAACAGGTGCTAAGTTTTTAGGACATACATCCTTCTTAAGTTGTTTGGACCTGACTACTTAATAAACAAAATGGTTAGGTATTTCTTTTGGCTTGGGGGTGAGGGAGTCTGAAAAAAATTACACATTAAGGGCCTTGTAAACCCAGAAAGTTTGGGAACCTCTAGTGTAGGCTTTTGTGATAGCACTTAATGCTTTCCTGGCCCCTCTGGTCTCCCCTTTGCCTATATTACTGCCATAGTTGTCCTTCTAAAATTAGCCTTCCTTTAAATATGTCCTTACTCTATTTTACTAGTCTTCTTCTAACCATTTCCCTTAAGATTCTGAAATCTTGTTTTTACTACGTGCAAATAGATTCTCTCAAATTTTATCTTTTATTCTTCTCTTTCCCTCTCCAAAATCATTAAATGCAGAAAGCTATGTAGTAAAACCCTATCTCAAAGTAACTTAATTAAAACTGGATTTATTCATGCAATAAGTGGGTCTAGATATCAAGTTTAATGGTTCAGCTTTAATTTGAAGAGTACTCTAATTTGCAAAATTACTTTTAAAAACTGGTTAATTCATTTATTTTGAAACTTTTTATGGAATTAATTTTAGGCTTACAGAAGAGTTGCAAAGATAGTATAGAGCAGGGGTGTCCCATCTTTTGGTTTCCCTGGGCCACACTGGAAGAAGAATTGTCTTGGGCCACGTAAAATACACTAACACTAATGATAGTTGATGAGCTTTAAAAAAATAAGTCCCTGCATAAATCTCATAATGCTTTAAGAAAGTTTGTGATTTTGTGTTGGGCCGCAGGTTGGACAACCTTGGTATAGAGAGTTCTTATATATCACATCACCTAGCTTTTTTTTGGGTAAAATTTGAATAAATAAATTTACCATTGTCATTTATCAAAACTAAGATTAATATTATTAGGCAAGCTACAGACTTTATTAGATTTCACCAGTTTTCTCACTAATATCCTTTTTTTCTGTCCAAGAATGTAGTCAAGGTTACTACATTGCATTTAGTTGTCATATCTCCTCTAATCTGTAATAGTTTTTAGTCTTTTTTTTTGTTTGTTTTTTCATGACCTTGTTAGGTTTGCCAAGTGCTGGTTAGGTTATTTTGCAGAATGTCCCTCAAATTGGGTTTGTTTGATGTTTTTTTAGTCATTAGACTGAGGTGGTGGAATTTTGGTAAAATACCACAGAGGTAAAGTGCCTCTAGCCCCTATCACATAATATCATATACCACATGATATCAACATGACTTATCACTGGTAATACTCACCTTGATCACTTAGTCTATGGAGTTTCTCCACTGTAAAGTTACTATTTTACCCTTTCATATTTTACGCATTAGAAGCCAGTTTCTAAATCCAATATATACCCAGGGAGGAGAATTAAGTTTCATCTCCTGGAAGGAGAAGTATCAAAGAATTTGAACATATGTTACAACTACCACAGAACTAATAAATATTGGGGGGAAGATACTTTGAAGTTATGTAACTGTCCTATTTCTCTTTAAAGTTTTGGTCACCAATTTAAAAATTCATCAGTAGAGTTTGCTTGTAGTGATCCCTACTGTGTCCTAATGATAATTTTCTGTTTCCTTTATTCCTTCTGTATTTTTTTTTTGGAATTTTTCTGTAATCAAGATTTGTCCTTTATTCCTCATGTATTTATTCAGTTATTTATTCATATCAGTGTGTACTTAATGGTTATTTATAAAATAACCTTTTGATATCATTACTGCCTTTTGTACAGAGGTTCTGACAAGGAGGTACATTGTTTTTTAAAAATAACCTTTTCTATTTTTAAAAAAAACCTTTATTTTGAAATAATTTCAGACTTATAGAAAAGTTGCAAACACAATACAAATAATTCACATATACATTTCCCCCCAATTCCCCAAGTGGCAACATTTTACCATATTTGCTTTATCAGTCTCTCTTAAGCTATTTTGTATGTAATTTTTTTCTTAACATTTAAGAGTAAGTTGTACCATAGTGCCCCTTTACCCATAAACACTTCAGTATGTATTTCTTAAAAATAGGGATTTTTTTTCTTTTTTTGAGACACAGTCTCACTCTATTGCCCATGCTGGAGTGCAGTGGCACGCAATCTCAGCCCACTGCAACCTCTGCCTCCTGGGTTCAAGCGATTCTCCTGCCTCAGCCTCCCGAGTAGCTGGAACTACAGATGTGTACCACCACACCTGGCTAATTTTTTGTATTTTTAGTAGAGTTGGGGTTTCACCGTGTTAGCCAGGATAGTCTTGATCTCGTGATCCACCTGCCTCAGCCTCCCAAAATGGTGGGATTACGGGTGTGAGCCACCATGCCCTGCCAAAAATAGGGATTTTTTTTTTTTAAACATAACCACAGTTTAATTTGTCAAAATCAGGAAATTTACATTTGTATGTAATGCTACTACTTAATCTATAAACCTAATTCAGATTTCTCCAATTATCTCAAGAATTCTGTTGATACCAAAAGGAGAATTTTTTCCTCCCTAGACCAGGATCTAATCCAGGACCATATGTTACATTTAGTTGTCACATCTCTTTAATCTCCTTTAATCTAGTAGAATTCCTCAGTCTTTGTTTTGACACTTGACACTTCTTAAGTGTCAATTCACCTTGACACTTTTGAAGAATGTTCCTCAATTTGTGTTTGTCTGATATTTACTCATGATTAGGTTCAGGTTATGAATACTTTGCAGTAGTACCAAAGTGAAGTTGTGTATTCTCTGCATCAGGAGTCACATGATATTGATTGTGCTATGGTTCAAGAGAGCTGTTGTTACGATTTCAGTTCTTTTGCTCCTTGGCTGAGGTATTTTATGTCCAATTATGTGGTTGATTTTAGAGTATGTGCCATGTGATGAGAAGAATGTATATTCTGTTGTTTTTGGATGGAGAGTTCTATAGATGTCTATGAGGTCCATTTGATCCAGTGTTGGGTTCAGGTCTTCAATATCTTTGTTAATTTTCTGCCTCAGTGATTTAGACTGTCATGAGGTGTTGAAGTCTTCCATAAGTCTCTTTGAAGGTCTCTAAGAAATTGCTTTATGAATTGGGGTGCTCCTGTCTTGGATGCACATGTATTTAGGATAATTAGGTCTTCTTGTTGAACCCTTTACCATTATGTAATGCCCTTTCTTGTCTTTTTTAATCTTTGTGATTTAAATTCTATATTGTCTGAAATTAGGATTGCAACTTTTGCTTTTTTCTGTTTTCCATTAGCCTTGTAGATTTTTCTCCATCCCTTTATTTTGAGCCTATGGGTGTCATTGCATGTGAGGTGGGTCTCTTGAAGACAGCATACCAATAAGTCTTGGTTCTTTATGCAGCTTTCCACTCTGTGCCTTTTAATTGGGGTGTTTAGCCCATTTACATTCAAGATTAATATTGATATGTTTGGATTTCATCCTGTCATCGTGATGTTAGCTGGTTATTATGCAGACTTGTGTGGTTGCTTTATGGTGTCACTGGCCTGTGTACTTAAGTGTGTTTTTGTAGTGGCTGGAAACAGTCTTTCCTTTCCATATATAGTGTTTCCTTTAGGAGCTCTCATAAGGCAGATCTGGTGATAATTAATTCCCTCAGCATTTCCTTATGTGGAAAGGATTTTATTTCTCCTTCGCTTATGAAGCTTAGTTTGGTGAGATATGAAATTCTGGGTTGGAATTTCTTTTCTTTAAGAATGTTGAATATAGGCTCCTAGTCTCTTCTGGCTTGTAAAGTTTCTTCTGCTGAGAGGTCCACTGTTAGTCTGATGGGCTTCTCTTTGTAGATGACCTGACCTTTCTCTCTAGCATTTTTTCTTTCATTTCAACCTTGGGGAATCTGATTATTATGTGTCTTGAGGATGATCTTCTTGTGAAGTATCTTGCTAGGGTTCTCTGCGTTTCCTGAATTTGAATGTTGGCCCCTCTAGCTAGGTTGGGGAAGTTCTCATGGATGGTATCCTGAAATACGTTTTCCGGGTTGCTTACACTCTCCCTATCTCTTTCAGGGATACCAGCGAGTCATAGATTTGGTCTCTTTACATAATCCCATATTTCTTAGAGGTTTTATTTGTTCCTTTTCATTCTTTTTTGTCTATTCTTGTCTGACTGTCTTATTTCAGAAAGCAGTCTTCAAGCTCTGAAATTCTTTCCTCCACTTGGTCTGTTCTGCTATTAGTTCTTGTGATTGCATTATGAAATTCTTGTAGTGTGTTTTTCAGCTCTGTCAGATTGGTTACATTCTTTTCTATACTGGTTATTTTGTCTTGTCAGCTCCTGCATTGTTTTATTGTGATTCTTAGCTTCCTTGGATTGGGTTTTAGTATACTGCATCTCAGTGATCCTTGTTCCTGTCCATATACTGAATTCTATTTCTGTCACTTCAGCCATCTCGGCTTAATTCAGAATGCTTGCAGGAGAGGTAGTGCAGTTGTTTGGAGGAAGGAAGGCACTTTGGCTTTTTGAATTGTTCGAGTTCTTTTGTTGGTCCTTTTTCATCTTTATGGGGTGATGTTTCTTCAATCTTTGAAGTCGCTTGCCTTTGGATAGTTTTTTTTCTTTTATCCTATTTGATGGCCTAGAGGAGGGGTCCCCAACCCCTAGGCCATGGACTGGTACCAGTCTATGGCCTGTTGGGAACTGGGCTGCACAGCAGGAGGTGAGTAGTGGGCAGGCAGGCGAGTGAGCATTACTACCTGAACTCCTCCTACTGTCAGATCAGTGGTGGCATTAGATTCTCACAGGAGCACAAACGCTATTGTGAACTGCTCATACAAGGGATGTAACTTGTATGCTCCTTATGAGAATCTAATAATGCCTTCTCTCAACTTGTGTGGAAAAATTGTGTTCCATGAAATTGGTTCCTGGTGCCATAAAGATTGGGGACTGCTGACCTAGAGGGCTTGATTGTGGTGTAAGGTGGATTCAGCCAACTGACTTCATTTCTGGAAGATTTTAGGGGGTCAGTGCTTAGCTCCCAACTCCTGGACTGTGTGCTCTAACTCTGGGGGACTTTTATCAGCCCTGACTTTGTTCTCTGGCTCCTTGGGGGTAGGAATCCACTGTGCTGTGTGGCAGTGGGGGCGCTCCAAGGTGCTGGGTGGTGTTGGCCAAAGTGTTTTGTAGTGTGGTGACAGTGATATCCATCCTCATTTGCTTGTGCCTTATTTGCGTGTGCCTCATTTGCATATACCAGCAGCAGCGGCTGTGGCAGTGTGGTGGAGTGTATGCTCATTGGTTGCGGCAGTGTGCTAGTGTTTCCCGGGGTGCCTGCCTCCAAGCCAGTGTTCACCTCAGTGGCAGAGGCAACCCATTCGTGGGGACGCGGGGGCCCCCTGCTGGCAACTATGCATGCCGGTGGTGTTGGCACAGGGGTGGGGCATTGGCAGGCACAAGTCTGCGTGCACTGTGCACTGCCGTCAGGGGTGGTTACTCAGGGCAGCAGGGAGTCTGCTGTTCTCTGCCTGGTTTCACTCCCACAGCAGTGTTGGTACAAAGGCAGGGTGCTGGTGGGGGTGGAGTTGGCTGGCTCTGTGCCTGCCGAGGCTCCCACTGAAATGTGGTTGGTGGAGGATGGGGGATGGACTGCACTCTGGAGGCAGCAGTGGCTGGGTAGGGTGCATGCACATGGGCAGCTGATGGAGCAAGGAAGCCAAAACTTGCCCATGCACACACCGCCAGCAAAGCGATGTGGGGGGTTGTCATGATTGGAGGTGGGGTGTGGGAGCTACAGTGTGGGGAGGAAGCAGGTAGGCTGGTGCATGGCTATGAGAGCTGCCCTGCGGGAGCCTCCACCAGTCAAGCACTGTTGCTAGCATAGGAGCTAAGTTGTGGGCCCCCAGGGCACTCAAGGCTTCTGTGCAAGCAGATGTGGCCAGGCTAGGGCCCAGGGAGAGGCCAGCAGACCAAGGGGCACAGGGGTTGGACTGGCCTTGTCTGATGGGCAAGACTGCCCTGCAGAGTTGAGGTCCAACAGTACCTCTAGGGCTAAAATCTCCTATGGGAGCAAGTAAAGCCTAGGGGGATGGGCAACCCTGGCCGTGCTCTATTACAGATGCTCCTTCACCAAACCCTCTGAGTTCCACATCAGCTGGCTTACTGCCCCTACCACTTCTCTAAGCAGCTCTCCCTGCCAACTCGAGTGTCCATTGTGGTGGAGGAGTCTCCTCTTACCAGGATTCCAGAGGTCAGTGGTGAGAGTGGGTGGGCTTCTCCTTGCCAGTTCAACTCACCCAGTCTCCTGGAATCCTTGGAGGCCTGGAATGACTACTGGTGTGCGGTAGGTAGCCCTGTGCTGGGTTTCCAGCTGCCTCACCCTTCATCCCAGCTTCTGTGTCTTCCCTCTTTCTGCTCTCAGTACTTTTCCTCTGAAGATCTGTTAGGCATGTGCCAGTCATCTCAATCCCTTTGTGGCATCTGTTCTATCTGGCTGCTCTAGTCGGCCATCTTGCCCTCTCTCTTATCCTATTCCTAATCAAACTCTTACCCATTAGTGTTAGTATTCAGTATGGTTTTGTTTTTATTTTTTATTTTAGACTAGTTAAGTGCACTATTGAGAAAGGGGGAAAGAATAGAACTAGGAGTTCAATCTGTTACTGACTGTGAACAATCGATTGAGGTAACTCACTACCAGCCTGGTTTTGTTTTTTATTTGAAGCATAGATAGATTCATTTGTTTTTATTTATGTTTCACACTATAAAATCCTCCCATCCTGTTGAATTAATTAATTAATTAAATTTTAATGTTGTTCCCCATGTGAGAACTATTTTTTTTTTTTTTGAGACAGAGTCTTGCTCTGTCGCCCAGGCTGGAGTGCAGTGGTGCGATCTCGGCTCACTGTGACCTCCACCTCCCAGGTTCAAGCAATTCTCCTGCCTCAGCCTCCTGAGTAGCTGGGATTACAGGCACATGCCACCCCCGACTAATTTTTGTATGTTTTTGTAGACATGTTGTTTCACCATGTTGGTCAGGCTGATCTCAAACTCCTGACCTTGTGATCCGCCCACCTTGGCCAAAGTGCTGGGATTACAGGTGTGAGCCACTGCGCCCGGCCTACAAGAACTATTTTTAAAATTATGTCTTCCCCATCCTGATTATCCTGTTCCCAACTCTCTGTCCTTTCCACCTTGTTCCACCCAACTCCTGAATGTAACTAGTTTTGTTATTCTGGGTTTCTTCTTCTTCCTTTTTTTTTTTTTTAAACAGATTTATTGAGGTATAACTCATGTACTAAACAGTTTGCCCTTTTAAAGTGTACAATTCAGTGGTTTTTAATGTATTTCTAGAGTTGTGCAACCATAGTCACTATCTAATTTTGGAACATTTTTGTGAAAAAATCCCATACCTGTTAGCAGTCACTCCCTATTCCTCTGGAATTCCCCTCCCCACTCAACCCCCAGGTAACCACTAATCTAATTTCTGTTCTTTCTAGATTTGCCTATTCCAGATACTATATGGTCTTTTGTGACTGGTTTCTTTCACTTAGCATTATGGTTTCAAGGTTCATCCATGTGTAACAAATGTCAATACTTCATTCCTTTTTATTGCTGAATATTATATGGATATGTTATATTTTATCCATTCATCAGTTGATGAACATTTGGGCTGTTTCCACTTTTCTGCTATTATGAATAATGCTGCTGTGAACATTTGTGTCTTGGGTATGTTACAGATCACAGGCTCTTTGGCTCCCTGTATAGTAAAAATTAACATAGGGCC
Organism: Hylobates moloch; assembly: GCF_009828535.3. Classification (NCBI taxonomy): domain Eukaryota; kingdom Metazoa; phylum Chordata; class Mammalia; order Primates; family Hylobatidae; genus Hylobates; species Hylobates moloch. The sequence goes on along the minus strand of NW_026652290.1, from coordinate 62,100,527 downwards.
AAGTAGATATCCCAGACAAGGCTGTTATTTTGGGGCTTGCACTTGAGCGCAAGGGAGACAGCAGAGGTGCAAGGACTCTCTAGCTGAGTCTGTGAAACAGCTGGTAGGGAATTTTTTGTTAGACAAAGTGCGAGAATTGACATCAGGGGTGAGATATGCAGGCTGGGCTGGGAAAAGCATGTGAAGGGTAGGGTATGCGGGTCAGCGTATCTGATTGTGATATTTATCTTGAATATTGGACAACCTGGTAGTCTGGCCAGAGGCAACAAGGCTATAAGTTAATTGTTAAGCATTCTTTCCTGAAGTGGGACACTCCACAACCTTGGTTTGATATTTAGATTTCTTAAGGCCAGTTCCTGGAATTCCTTAAGTAAAAGGCATGGTTTAAACGTTATGAAGAAGTAGCTGTGTCTCATTCCTATTTTATCTCAGGTACATACCTGGAAGTGGAATCCTGGACCATGTAGTAACTAACTTTTTGAAGAACCATCAAACTGTTTACCAAAGTGGCTGCATCATTTCACATTCCCACCAGCAATGTATGAAGGTTCCAGTTTCTTCATTTCGTCACCAACACATCTGATTGTCTTTTTTATTTTAGCCATTTAAGTATATGTAAAGTGTTATATCATTGTGGTTTTTGACTTGCATTTCTCTAATTGCTGAACCATGTTGAGCCACAATATTTTCATATGCTTATAGACCATTTACATGTCTTTTTTGGAGAAATGTGTATTGTAATCATTTGCCCATTTTTAATTGGATAATTTCCTTTTAGTGTTGTAATAATTCTTTATATATTTTGCATATAATACACTTATCAGGTATGTGATTTACAAAAAGTTTCTCTCATGTTGTAAGCTATTTACTTTCTTGGTGGTGTTTTTAAAAAAGGGTTTAATTTTCATAAAATGTAGTACATTAATACATTAATAATATGTCTATTTTTTATTTTGTTACTTGTACTTTTGGTGTTGTGTCTTCTTAGACTTTGCCTAACCCAAAGTCACAAAGATTTACTACTTCTATTTTTTATAAGAGTTTTATAATTTTAACTCTTACATATAGTAAGAGTAAGTCTATAATCTATTTTGAGTTAATTTTTGTGTATGGTGTAAGGAAGGTGTCTACTTTTATTCTTTTGTATGTGAGTATTTACTTCTAGCACCATTTGTCTAGTCTGGTTATTTTCTTCCTTTGTTTCTTTTTGCATGAATGTGCAGATATATGCACTTCTAAAAAATTTATTTATTTTACCTACACAGAAGAGGTAAGACAATACAATCAGTACTTTCACTTTACTTTTTCACTTAACATATTCTGGAAATGATTCCATATCAGTTCATAGAGTTTGTCCTTATTGTTTTTTTTTTTTTCTCAACAGCTACAAAGTACTATCTTTGTAATACACTATAGTTTATCCAACTATTCTCTTATATGTGGGCATTTAGATTGTTCCTAATATTTTGCACATACAATACTTTAATGAATAGCCTTTATGTTTGGGAGTAAATTCCTAGAAATGGAATTGCTGTGTCAAAAGGTAAACACATATGTAGTCTTGTTAGATATTGCCAAATTCCTCTCCATAAGGGTTTTACCAATTTGCCTTCCCACCAGAAATGTATGAGAGTGCCTGTTTCCCCACAGCCTCGAATACCGAATTTGTTGTCCTGAAGTTTTTGCCAAAGTGAGAGGTGAGAAATGGTATCTTGGCATAGTTTTAATATGTATAGACATACCTCAGAGATATTGTGATCTTAGTTCCAAACCACTGTAATAAAGCAAATAGTGCTATAGAGAGAGTCACACAAATTCTTTGTTTTCTTAGTGCATATAAAAGTTGTGTTATTTATTGACTACTGTTCTATCTAGTTTTTGATCTTTCTCCTTTAAAACAATTAATAGAGTTTATGTTTTTGAGCAGTTATGAATTTACAGAAAAATTAAGTAGAGTACAGACAATTTTCATATACCCCTCATCTGCCCCTATTTCCCCCCCTTACTGATATCTTACATTAATAATGACATGATTCCACCATTATAGTATCATACAGAATATTTTCCTGGCTCTGAAAATCCTCTGAAATCTCTCCCTCACTCCTGCTCTCCCTCCCACTGAATTTCTGGCAACTACTACTCTTTTTACTGTCACCATAGTTTTGCCTTTTCCAGAATGTCATGTTGTTGGAATCATACATTAGGTAGCCTTTTCAGATTGGCTTCTTTCAGTCATCAATATGCATTGAATTTTCCTCCATGTCTTGTGGCTTGATAGCTTATTTCTTTTTCATCAGTAAATAATATTCCATTGTCTGCATGTGCCACAGTTTATCCATTTACCTGTTGAAGGACATCTTAGTTGCTTCTGAGTTTTGACAATTATGAATAAAGCTGCTCTAAACATCTTTTTTTTCTTTTTTTTTTTTAGAGAGAGAGAGAGAGAGACAGAGACAAAAATATACAAAGAGAGAAAGAAAGAGAGAGAGAGACAGACAGACAGATAAAGAGACAGACAGAGAAAGACAGAGATGGACAGAGACAGAGAGAAACAGAGAGAGAGAGAAACAGAGAGAGAGAAACAGATGGAGAGAGAGACAGGCAGACAGACAAGCAGAGAAAGAGTAAGACAGAAGGCAGACACACACACACACACACACAGAGACAGAGACAGATGGAGAGACAGAGAGAGACAGAAAGAGACACAGAGAGAAAGACAGAGACAGAGACAGAAACAAAGAGAGACACAGAGAGAGACAGAGACAGAGAGAGAGAGAAACATAGGGAGAGAGAGAGACAGACAGAGAGACAGACAGGCAGAGAAAGACAGACAGAAGACAGACACAGAGAGAGACAGAGAGACAGACAGAGAGAGAGAAACAGACAGACAGGGAGAGAGAGAGAGAGACACAGACAGACAGACAGGGAGAGAGAGAGAGAGAGAGACCGACAGACAGACAGACAGAGAAAGAGAATAAGACAGAAGACAGACACAGTGAGAGAGACAGAAAGAGAGAGAGACAGAGACAGAAAGAGAGACAGAGAAAGACAGAGACGGACAGAGAGAGACAGAGAGAAACAGAGACAGAGAGAAACACACACAGAAAGAGAGAGACAGAGAGACAGAGAGAAAGAGACAGAGAAAGAGAGAAAGACAGATGGACAGAGAGAAACAGAAAGAGAGAGAGACAGAAACAGACAGACAGGGAGAGAGAGAGTGAGACAGAGACAGACAGACAGGCAGAGAAAGGGAGTAAGACAGAAGACAGACACAGTGAGAGAGACAGGCAGAGAGAGAGAGAGAGAAACAGGCAGAGAGAGAGAAGACAGAGAAAAAACAAGCTGCTCTAAACATCTATATGCAGATTTTTGTGTAGATATAAGTTTTCTGCTCCTTTGAGTAAATACCAAGGAGTGAGATTGCTGGATCCTGTGGAAAGAGTATGTTTAGTTTTGTAAGAAATTGCCAAACTGTCTTCCAAAGTGGCTGTATTATTTTGCATTCCTACCAGCAATGAATGAGAGTACCTGTTGCTCCATACTGTCTCCAGCATTTGGCATTCTTGGTGTTCTAGATTTTGGCCATTCTAATAGGTGTGTAGTGTTGTCTTGTTTTAACTTGCATTTTCCTGATGACATAAGATGTGGAGCATCTTTTCATGTTTTTATTTGCCTTTATATCTTTTTGTGAGGTGTTTGTTAGGGTCTTTTGCCCATTTTTAATTGGGTTGTTTTCTTACTGTTGAGTTATAAGAATTCTTTATATTTTGGATAATAGCCCTTTATCTGTTGTGTCTTTTGCAAATATTTTCTCCTAGCCAGTGGCTTGTCTTTTATTTTTTTGATAGTATCTTTCAAAGACCAGAAAAATTTAATTTTAATGAGGTTCGGCTTATCAGTTCTTTCTTTCATGGATTGTGTCTTGTGTGTTGTATCTAAAAAGTCATCACCATACCTAAGATTATCTAGATTTTCTCCTGTGTCATCTTCTAGGAGTTCTATAGTTTTATGTTTAACACTTAGACTTAATTTTTGTGGAAGGTATAAGCGATCCATGTCTGGAGTCATTCTAGCACTATTCATTGAAAAGTCTTATCTTTTCTGCATTGATTATCTTTGTTCTTTTGGCAATGATAAGTTGACTGTCTTCGTAGGGGTCCATTTCTGGGCTCTTTGTTCTTTCACCATTACCATACTGTCTTTATTACTATAGCTTTATAATAAGTCTCAATGTTGGGTAGTGTTAGTCTTCCAACTATATTCTCCTTCAATATTGTAGTGTCTGTTCTGGATCCTTTGCCTTTCCTTGTAAATTTTAGAATCAGTTTGTCAGTATCCATAAAATTACTTGTGGGAAGTTTGATTGATACTGCATTGAGTCTATAGATCAAATTGGGAAGAACTGCATCTTGGTAATATTGAGTCTTTCCATCCATGTACAGATATCTCTCAATTTATTTGGATCTTCTTGAATTTTTGTAATTTTTTTTCCCATAGATCTTGTATATATTTATTGGATTTATACCTAAGTATTTCATTTTTTTGGTGCTAATATAAATGGTATTCCTGTTTTTAAATTCCAGTTCCAATTGGTAAATTCTAATTGTTCATTGCTGATGTATAAAAGGAATTGACTTTTATATATTAACCTCCTATCCTGCAATCTTGCTATGCTTGCTTATTTATTTTAGTTTTGTTGATTTTTTGGGAGTTTTGTTGATTTTTTGGGACTTTCTACATAGACAGTCCTATCACATGCAAACAAATACAGTTTTATTTCTTCCTTTCCAACCTATGTACCTTTTCTTTTTCTTATCTTATTGCATTAGCTAGGACTTCCAGAATGATTTGACTAGGAGTGGTGAGAGCAGACATCCTTGCCTTGTTCCTTGGCAGGAAGGCATCTAGTTTCTCACTGTTAAGTATAATGTTATCCTTAGGTTTTTTTGTAGACGTTCTTTATCAAGTTGAGGAAGTTCCCCCTTTTTTCGTAGTTGTCTGAGAGTTTTTATCATGAATAGCATTGGATTTTGTCAAATACTTTTTCTCCATCTAATGATATAATCATATAGCTTTTCTTCTTTAGCCTGTTGATGTGATGGATTACAATGATTTTTATAATAATTGGTTTTTACGGTAATTGGTTTTTAAATGTCAAACCAACCTTGCATATGTAGAATCCGATTTGATCATGTTGTATAATTCCTTTTAACCATTATTGGATTTGATTTGCTATGTTGATCTGACTTTCTGGCTATATAATTTTCCTTCTTTTGAATAATTTTTTACAAAACAATTGTCATAAGGGAAGTCTATTGGTGATAATTTTTTTAACTTTTGTTTGCAAAAGTCTGTTTCTCACTTTTGAAGGACAGTTTCACTGGATACAGAATTCTAGGTTAGTACATTTCCACTCCCATTATTATTTTATTTCAGTCGCTTCCTGCTTACAAGTGTGGGGACCCCACACTTTTGTGAGTTTTACCTAATTTACATGATTTTTGAAAAGACCGATGTTATTCTTGCTTTATCTGTAGGTAAGGTGTTTTTTCCCCTGGCTTCTTTCAATATTTTCCTTTGTGTTTGATTTTCTATAGTGTGACTGTGATATGCCTACGTGTAGATTTTTTTGTGTCTGTCCTGCTTAGTGTTCTCTGAGTTTCCTAGATCTGTGGTTTGGTGTCTATCATTAATTTTTGGGAATTCTCAGACATTGTTGCTTCAAATATTTCCTCTATGCCTTTCTCTTTTTCTTTTTCTTTTGGTACTCCCATTATGTGTATTTATGTCTGATACGGTTTGGATCTGTGTCCCCACCCAAATCTCATGTTCAGTTGTAATCCCCAATTTGGAGGTGGGGCCTGGTAGAAGGTGATTGAATTGTGGGGACAATTTCTAATGGTTTAGTGCCATCCCTCTAGTGCTGTTCTCATGATAAGAGTTCTCATGAGATCTAGTAGTTTAAAATGTGTAACACCTTCCCTTGCTCTCTCTTCCTTCTTCTCTGGCCATATAAAACGTGCCAGCTTCCCCCTCACCTTTTGCCATGAATTAAAGTTTCCTGAGGCCTCCCCAGAAGCTGTCATGCTTCCTGTACAGCCTGTGGAACCATGTGCCAATTAAACCACTTTTCTTTATAAACTACCCAGTTTCAAATATTTATAGCAGTAGGGAACAGACTAATTCAGTACTTTTCGTAATTGTCTCACAGTTTTTGGATATTCTGTTCTTTTTTTTTTTTTTTTCCCAATTCTTCTATTTATTTCCACTTAAGTTTTGGAGTTTTCATAAAATGTGTTAGGGAGGATTCCCTCTTTTTCTGTTGATTGGAGTAGTTTCAGAAGGAATGGTACCAGTTCCTCCTTGTACCTCTGGTAGAATTCGGCTGTGAATCCATCAGGTCCTGGACTCTTTTTGGTTGGTAAGCTATTGATTATTGCCACAATTTCAGAACCTGTTATTGGTCTATTCAGAGATTCAGCTTCTTCCTGGTTTAGTCTTGGGAGGAGGAATTTATCCATTTCTTCTAGATTTTCTAGTTTATTTGCATAGAGGTGTTTGTAGTATTCTCAGATGGTAGATTGTATTTCTGTGGGATCGGTGGTGATATCCCCTTTTTCATTTTTTATTGCATCTATTTGATTCTTCTCTCTTTTCTTCTTTATTAGTCTTGCTAGCGGTCTATCAGTCTTGTTGATCTTTTCAAAAAACCAGCTCCTGGATTCATTAATTTTTTGAAGGGTTTTTTGTGTCTCTATTTCCTTGAGTTCTGCTCTGATTTTAGTTATTTCTAGCCTTCTGCTAGCTTTTGAATGTGTTTGCTCTTGCTTTTCTAGTTCTTTTAATTGTGATGTTAGGCTGTCAATTTTGGATCTTTCCTGCTTTCTCTTGTGGGCATTTAGTGCTATAAATTTCCCTCTACACACTGCTTTGAACGTGTCAGAGATTCTGGTATGTTGTGTCTTTGTTCTCGTTGGTTTCAAAGAACATCTTTATTTCTGCCTTCATTTCATTATGTACCCAATAGTCATTCAGGAGCAGGTTGTTCAGTTTCCATGTAGTTGAGCGGTTTTGAGTGAGTTTCTTAATCCTGAGTTCTAGTTTGATTGCACTGTGGTCTGAGAGACAGTTTGTTATAATTTCTGTTCTTTTACATTTGCTGAGGAGAGCTTTACTTCCAACTATGTGGTCGATTTTGGAATAGGTGTGGTGTGGTGCTGAAAACAGTGTACATTCTGTTGATTTGGGGTGGAGAGTTCTGTAGATGTCTATTAGGTCCGCTTCGTGCAGAGCTGAGTTCAATTCCTGGATATCCTTGTTAACTTTCTGTCTCGTTGATCTGTCTAATGCTGACAGTGGGGTGTTAAAATCTCCCATGATTATTGTGTGGGAGTTTAAGTCCCTTTGTAGGTCACTCAGGACTTGCTTTATGAATCTGGGTGCTCCTGTATTGGGTGCATATATATTTAGGATAGTTAGCTCTTCTTGTTGAATTGATCCTTTTACCATTATGTAATGGCCTTCTTTGTCTCTTTTGATCTTTGTTGGTTTAAAGTCTATTTTATCAGAGACTAGGATTGCAACCCCTGCCTTTTTTTGTTTTCCATTTGCTTGATAGATCTTCCTCCATCCCTTTATTTTGAGTCTATGTGTGTCTCTGCACATGAGATGGGTTTCCTGAATACAGCACACTATGGGTCCTGACTCCTTATCCAGTTTGCCAGTCTGTGTCTTTTAATTGGAGCATTTAGCCCATTTACATTTAAAGTTAATATTGTTATGTGTGAATCTGATCCTGTCATTATGATGTTAGTTGGTTATTTTGCTCGTTAGTTGATGCAGTTTCTTCCTAGCCTCGATGGTCTTTACAATTTGGCATGTTTTTGCAATGGCTGGTACCGGTTGTTCCTTTCCATGTTTAGTGCTTCCTTCAGGAGCTCTTTTAGGGCAGGCCTGGTGGTGACAAAATCACTCAGCGTTTGCTTGTCTGTAAAGTATTTCATTTCTCCTTCACTTATGAAGCTTAGTTTGGCTGGATATGAAATTCTGGGTTGAAAATTCTTTTCTTTAAGAATGTTGAATATCGGCCCCTACTCTCTTCTGGCTTGTAGAGTTTCTGCCGAGAGATCAGCTGTTAGTCTGATGGGCTTCCCTTTGTGGGTAACGCGACCTTTCTCTCTGGCTGCCCTTAACATTTTTTCCTTCATTTCAACTTTGGTGAATCTGACAATTATGTGTCTTGGAGTTGCTCTTCTCGGGGAGTATCTTTGTGGTGTTCTGTGTATTTCCTGAATCTGAATGTTGGCCTGCCTTGCTAGATTGGGGAAGTTCTCCTGGATAATTTCTTGCAGAGTGTTTTCCAACTTGGTTCCATTCTCCCCGTCATTTTCAGGTACACCAATCAGACGTAGGTTTGGTCTTTTCACATAGTCCCAAATTTCTTGGAGGCTTTGTTCATTTCTTTTTATTCTTTATTCTCTAACCTTCCCTTCTTGCTTCATTTCATTCATTTCATCTTCTGTCAGCGATACCCTTTCTTCCAGTTGATCGCATCTGCTACCGAGGCTTGTGCAATCTTCGCGTAGTTCTCGATACTTGGCTTTCAGCTCCATCAGCTCCTTTAAGCCCTTCCCTCCATTGGTTATTCTAGTTATCCATTCGTCTAATTTTTTTTCAAAGTTTTTAACTTCTTTGCTATTGTTTTGAATTTCCTCCCATAGCTCGGAGTAGTTTGATCGTCTGAAGCCTTCTTCTCTCAACTCGTCAAAGTCGTCCTCCATCCAGCTTTGTTCCGTTGCTGGTGAGGAACTGCGTTCCTTTGGAGGAGGAGAGGTGCTCTGCTTTTTAAGAGTTTCCAGTTTTTCTGCTCTGTTTTTTCCCCATCTTGGTGGTTTTATCTACTTTTGGTCTTTGATGATGGTGATGTACAGATGGGTTTTTGGTGTGGATGTCGTTTCTGTTTGTTAGTTTTCCTTCTACCAGACAGGACCCTCAGCTGCAGGTCTGTTGGAGTTTACTAGAGGTCCACTCCAGACCCTGTTTGGCTGGGTGTCAGCAGCGGTGGCTGCAGAACAGCGGATTTTCCTGAGACCACAAATTCAGCTGTCTGATAGTTCCTCTGGAAGTTTTGTCTCAGAGGAGTACTCAGCCGAGTGAGGTGTCAGTCTGTCCCTACTGGGGGGTGCCTCCCAGTTAGGCTGCTCGGGAGTCAGGGACCCACTTTAGGAGGCAGTCTGTCCATTGTCAGATCTCCAGCTGTGTGCTGGGAGAACCACTACTCTCTTCAAAGCTGTCAGTCAGACAGGGACATTTAAGTCTGCAGAGGTTCCTGCTGACTTTTTGTTTGTCTGTGCCCTGCCCCCAGAGGTGGAGCCTACAGAGGCAGGCAGGCCTCCTTGAGCTGTGGTGGGCTCCACCCAGTTTGAGCTTCCTGGCTGCTTTGTTTACCTAAGCAAGCCTGGGCAATGGCGGGCACCCCTCCCCCAGCCTCGCTGCCTCCTTGCAGTTTGATCTCAGACTGCGGTGCTAGCAATCAGCGAGACTCCGTGGGCATAGGACCCTACGAGCCAGGTGCGGGACACAATCTCCTAGTGTGCCGTTTTCCAGGCCCGTTGGAAAAGCGCAGTATTAGGGTGGGACTGACCCGATATTCCAGGTGCCATCTGTTACCCCTTTCTTTGACTAAGAAAGGGAACTCCCTGACCCCTTGCGCTTCCCGAGTGAGGCAATGAGTCGCCCTTCTTAGGCTCGCGCACAGTGCGCTTCACTGACTGTCCTGCACCCACTGTTTGGCACTCCCTAGTGAGATGAAACCGGTACCTCAAACAGAAATGCAGAAATCACCCGTCTTCTGTGTCGCTCAGGCTGCCAGCATCGTCCTGATACCAAAGCCTGGCAGAGACATAACCAAAAAAGAGAATTTCAGAGCAATATCCTTGATGAACATTGATGCAAAAATCCTCAATAAAATACTGGCAAACCAAATCCAGCAGCACATCCAAAAGCTTATACACCATGATCAAGTGGGCTTCATCCCTGGGATGCAAGGCTGGTTCAACATATACAAATCAATAAATGTAATCCAGCATATAAACAGAACCAAAGACAAAAACCACATGATTATCTCAATAGATGCAGAAAAGGCCTTTGACGAAATTCAACAACGCTTCGTGCTAAAAACTCTCAATAAATTAGATATTGATGGGACGTATCTCAAAATAATAAGAGCTATCTATGACAAACCCACAGCCAATATCCTACTGAATGGGCAAAAACTGGAAGCATTCCCTTTGAAAACTGGCACAAGTCAGGGATGCCCTCTCTCACCACTCCTATTCAACATAGTGCTGGAAGTTCTGGCCGGAGCAATCAGGCAGGAGAAGGAAATAAAGGGTATTCAATTAGGAAAAGAGGAAGTCAAACCGTCCCTGTTTGCAGATGACATGATTGTATATCTAGAAAACCCCATTGTGTCAGCCCAAAATCTCCTTAAGCTGATTAGCAACTTCAGCAAAGTCTCAGGATACAAAATCAATGTACAAAAATCACAAGCATTCTTGTACACCAATAACAGACAAACAGCCAAATCATGAGTGAACTCCCATTCACAATTGCTTCAAAGAGAATAAAATACCTAGGAATCCAACTTACAAGGGATGTGAAGGATCTCTTCAAGGAGAACTACAAACCACTGCTCAATGAAATCAAAGAGGATACAAACAAATGGAAGAACATTCCATGCTCATGGGTTGGAAGAATCAATATCGTGAAAATGGCCATACTGCCCAAAGTAATTTATAGATTCAATGCCATCCCCATCAAGCTACCAATGACTTTCTTCACAGAATTGGAAAAAACTACTTTAAAGTTCATATGGAACCAAAAAAGAGCCTGCATCGCCAAGTCAGTCCTAAGCCAAAAGAACAAAGCTGGAGGCATCACCCTACCTGACTTCAAACTATACTACAAAGCTACAGTAACCAAAACAGCATGGTACTGGTACCACAACAGAGACATAGATCAATGGAACAGAACAGAGCCCTCAGAAATGATGCTGCATATCTACAACTATCTGATCTTTGACAAACCTGACAAAAACAAGCAATGGCGAAAGGATTCCCTATTTAATAAATGGTGCTGGGAAAACTGGCTAGCCGTATGTAGAAAGCTGAAACTGGATCCCTTCCTTAGACCTTATACAAAAATTAATTCAAGATGGATTAAAGACTTAAATGTTAGACCTAAAACCATTAAAATCCTACAAGAAAACCTAGGCAATACCATTCGGGACATAGGTGTGGGCAAGGACTTCATGTCTAAAACACCAAAAGCAATGGCAACAAAAGCCAAAATTGACAAATGGGATCTAATTAAACTAAAGAGCTTCTGCACAGCAAAAGAAACTACCATCAGAGTGAACAGGCAACCTACAGAATGGGAGAAAATTTTTGCAACCTACTCATCTGACAAAGAGTTAATATCCGGAATCTACAAAGAACTCAAACAAATTTACAAGAAAAAAACAACCCCATCCAAAAGTGGGCAAAGGACATGAACAGACACTTCTCAAAAGAAGAAATTTATGCAGCCAAAAAACACATGAAAAAATGCTCATCATCACTGGCCATCAGAGAAATGCAAATCAAAACCACAGTGAGATACCATCTCACACCAGTTAGAATGGCCATCATTAAAAAGTCAGGAAACAACAGGTGCTGGAGAGGATGTGGAGATCCACTTTTACACTGTTGGTGGGACTGTAAACTAGTTCAACCATTGTGGAAGTCAGTGTGGCGATTCTTCAGGGATCTACAACTAGAAATGCCATTTGACCCAGCAATCCCATTACTGGGTATATACCCAAAGGACTATAAATCATGCTGCTATAAAGACACATGCACACGTATGTTTATTGCGGCACTATTCACAATAGCAAAGAGTTGGAACCAACCCAAATGTCCAACAACGATAGACTGGATTAAGAAAATGTGGCACATATACACCATGGAATACTATGCAGCCATAAAAAATGATGAGTTCATGTCCTTTGTAGGGACATGGATGAAACTGGAAAACATCATGCTCAGTAAACTATCGCAAGGACAAAAAACCAAACACCGCATGTTCTCACTCATAGGTGGGAATTGAACAATGAGAACTCATGGACACAGGAAGGGGAACATCACACTCCGGGGACTGTTGTGGGGTGGGGGAAGGGGGGAGGGACAGCATTAGGAGATACACCTAATGCTAAATGAGGAGTTAATGGGTGCAGCAAAACAACATGGCACATGGATACATATGTAACACACCTGCACATTGTGTACATGTACCCTAAAACCTAAAGTATGATAATAAATAAAGAAAAAAAAAGTTTTGGAGTTTTCTACTGACATTTTCTCAAGTTAACTTATTTCCTTGACTATCATCAGTCTTTCGATGAGCCTATCAAAGGCATTCATCATTTCTGTTACAGTGTTTTTGATTTCTTGTGTTTCCTTTGGATTTTTTCTTAAGAGTTTTTATTTCTCTGCTTCCATTAATACCCTTAGCATATTAATCATAGTTGTTCTAAATTTCAGTTCTGATCATTTCATTATCTCTCCTCTGAGTTTGATTATGATGCTTGTTCTGTCTCTTAAAATGATTTGTCTTTTGGTCTACCTTGTGATTTTTTGTTGAAAGCTGGAAATGATGTACTGGGTATGTGAAGTTGAGATAAATAGGCATTTTTAGTAAAAGGTTTTCTCTTTATCTGGATAGGAGTTGGGCTCTGTTTACTGTTTACCATAGCTATAGCTATAGGTGTCAGAGGCTAAAATATTCTGTGTCCCCTTTTTTAAAAAATCTCCTCTGTTGTCTTGTAGTTTCTCTAGAGATTTCTTCCTAACTGAGGTCTGAGTTGGATAGTTCTTTCAGTTGTATTTCCCTGTTATTATATGGGAGCCCTGCTGATATGGTGGTAACGTGTGGAGGAATGGGAAGTATTCTGTAGTCCTATAATCAGGCTTTTAGTGATTGTGTTTTTTGGCTTTACCCTCCCCAGTGCTCCTCAATTTTTTCCCCTTTAGGTGAGAAAGGAAGTCTAGAGGGTACTGGAGTTGTTTATTTCATTTCTCTCAGTTCATTTGGTTTCTAGTAAAATAGTTTCTCTTGAGGGTGGGCCTTATTAAGAGGCTTGGGAAAGTATTTCAAAGTGGCTACTTTTCCTCTTCTTTGCCCTAAGCAGGAGGGTATTTTTATCCAGTCTGCACTGTGAGAGAACCTGGTAGGGCTCTTGGAGATAAAACTCACAAAAATGTGGGGCCTTCCAAGACTGATCTTCCTGGGAGTTTTTAACTCTCAGACTTGTCCACATCCAACGTCTAGTAATTGGTCAATTACAATTTAGGCTTTCTTACTCTGGTACTGTGGAGCATACTGGTTCCTGGGCTGCTTCTCCTATAAGTTGTGATTCTCTTTGTCTGCCTCTCATTCCAGTTTTGGGGGTAGTGATTTGCCCTGTGACCTCAATTCTCTGAGGAATCTAAGAAGAGTTGTTGATTTTCAGTTTGTTTGTTTTTTCTTGTTGTGGGGATAGAAGTGACAGCTTCCAGGCTCCTGACATGCTTGACTGGAAAGTAGAAGTCTTTTTGTCTTTCCTTTACCAGTGTCTTATATTGCAAATAAGTTTTCCCATTTTCTTAATGTATAACTTTGTTTATGTTGTTTTTCAGTATGCCTTTTTTTTTTTTTTGAATATAGTCTATTAATATTACATCTTGATTTTGAGACATAGTGAAAGCATTTCTCTATCCAGGCTTATAGAAATTTACTCATGTTTTCTTCTAGTACTTATATGGTTTCCTTTTTTAAAAAAAGAACCATTTTAACATTTCCATCTTGGATCCATTTTGAGTTTATTCTTATGTCTGCACTGTGAGAGAACCTGGTAGGGCTCTTGGAGGTAAAACTCACAAAAATGTGGGGCCTGTGTCTTTTTTTTGAGATGTTTCAAATGGATACATTTGTTGTTGTTTTTAAACTATATATATATTTAATTCATTGTAGATTGTTTCACAAGCATGTAAGCAACCAAATCTTTTGATTAGTATTAGCATGGTATATTTGTCTACATCTACTTACTTTTAATCTATACTTGTCTTTATATTTAAAGTAGGTTTCTTATGGAAAACATAAAATTGGGTCTTGTTTTTTGAACCTCTGACAATCTTTTAATTGGTGCGTTTAGACCACTGACATTCAAAGTGGTTTTTGGTGTAGTTAATGTCTACCTTATTTGTTACTGTTCTCTATTTGTTGCCTTTGTTCTTTGTACCTTTTTTCCACTCTTTTTCTGCCTTTTAGAATTTCAGTTGTATTTCCCTGTTATTATATGGGAGCCCTACTGATATGGTGGGCTACTACAGTGTGTGTGTGTGTGCATGTGTGTGTTTTAATAGAGACAGGGTCTCGTTATGTTGCCAAAGCTGGTCTTGAACTCCTAGGTTTAAATGATCCTCCCACCTTGGCTTCCCAAAGTGCTGGGCTTACAGGCATGAGCCACTGTGCATGGCCCTTCCGTGGGTTTCTGGTTTTTTTTGAGATGGGGGTCTCGCTCCGTCACCCAGGCTGGAGTGCAGTGGTGTGATCACGGCACACTGCAGCCTCAACCACCTGGGCTCAAACAATCATCCCACCTCAGCCTCTCAAGTAGCTGGGACCACAGGCATGCACCACCATGCCTGGCTCAAATTATTTGTAGAGATGAGGGCTCACTGTGTTGCTCAGGCTAGCCTCAAACCCCTGGGATCAAGTGATCCTCCTGCTTCCACCTCCTAAAGTGCTGGGATTACAAGAGTGAACCGCCATTCCTGGCCCCTTTTGTGGTTTTAATTGAGCATTTTATATGATTCCATTTTCTCTCCTTTCTTGGCTTATCAGTTATACTTCTTTTTTTTTTAACTTTTTTTTTGTGTGGTTGCGTTAGAGTTTACAATATACATTTAAAACTAATCCAGGTCCACTTTCAAGTAACACTGTACCTTTCTACAGGTTGTGTGAGTACCTTATAATAACAAAATAATCCTAATTCTTCCCTGCAGTCACTTGTATCATTGGTGTCATTCATTTCACTTATATATAAGCATATATAAGCATATATGTACATATACACACTATATATATTAACAAAGGATATATAATCAAATACGTTGTTGCTATTTATTATCTTAAATAAACTGTTATCTGTTAGATCAATTAGGTATGAGACAAATACAAGTTTTCCTTTTACCTTCATTTATTTATCCTTTGGTATTCTTCCTTATGTAGATTCGAATTTCTGACCTATGTTTCTTTCCTTCTCTCTAAAGAGCTCTTTTTAACATTTCTGGCAAGGCAGATCTACTGGCAATAAAATCTAATTTTTGTTTGTCTGAGAAAGTCTTTATTTTTCTTTGACTTTTGAAGGATAATTTCAGAGGGCACAGAATTCCACGTTGGTGGGTTTTTTTTCTCTCAACACTTTAAAGATTTTACTCCACTCTCTTCTTGTTTGCATGGTTTCTGAGAAGTTGGAAGTAATTATTGTTTCTCTATAGGTAAGGTATTTATTTCCTCTGACTTCTTTCAGGATTTTTTTATCTTTGATTTTCTGTAGTTTGAAATGGATATGCCTAAGTGTAGGTTTTTTGGCCTTTATCCTGCTTGGTATTCTCTGAGGTTCCTACATCTGTGGTTTGCTGTCTGACTTTAATTTGGAGAAATTCTCAGTCATTATTGTTTCAAATATTTCTTCTGTTCCCTTTTCTTTTTCCTCTGCTTCTGGTATTTCTATTATGTGTATTGACATCTTTTATAGTTGTTCCACAGTCTTTGGATATTCTATTCTGTTTTTTTTTTTTTTTATTTTTTTTTTTTTTTTCCCTTTTTTTTTTTTTTTTTTTTTTTGTAGTATATTTTTTTTTTGTTACTCTTTTTTTTTTTTTTTTTTTTTTTTTTTGAGACAGAGTCTTGTTCTATTGCCCAGGCTGGAATACAGTGGTGCGTTCTCGGCCCATTGCAACTTCTGCCTCTTAGGTTCAAGCAATTCTGCCTCAGCCTCCTGAGTACCTGGGATTACAGGTGTGCACCACCATGCCTGGCTAATTTTTGTATTTTTAGTAGAGATGGGGTTTTGCCATGTTGGCCAGGCTGGTCTCGAACTCCTTGGCCTCGCAAAGCGCTGGGATTGTAGGCGTGAGCCACTGTGCCCAGCCCCTCTTTGATTTTTAGTTTTGGAAATTTCTATTGTGATATCCCCAAGCTCAGAGATTTTTCTTCCTCAGCTAAGTACAGTCTACCAGTAAGCCTATCAAGAGCATTCTTCATTTCCATCATAGTGTTTTTGATCTCTAGCATTTTATTTTATTTTATTTTGGTTGGTTCTTTCTTAGTATTTCCGTCTCTCTGCTTACTTTGCCCATCTGTTCTTGCATGCCATATACTTTATCCATTAGAGCCCTTAGTATATTAATTATAGCTGTTTAAATTACTGGTCTAAGTATTCCAGTATCCCTGCCATATCTGAATGTGGTTTTGATGCTTGCTCTGTCTCTTCAAACTCTGTTTTTTGCCTTTTATTATGCCTTGTAGTATTTTTCTTGATAGCCAGATGTAATGTACTGGGTAAAAGGAACTGCTGTAGTAGGCCTTTAGTGATTCAGTAAGGACTGGGGTTGGGGGAACATTCTATAGTCCTATGATTAAGTCTCAGTCTTTTAGTGAGTCTGTGCCTCTGGACTGTGAACTATGGAAGTGCTTTGTTTAGTGCTTAGGTGGGGCAGGATGGCTAGAGTGGGCTGGAGTTGGGTATTTTCCTTTTCCCAGGTCAGTTAGGCTCTGATAAAACCCCAGCAGGCTAGGTTCTAGTTAAACAGTTTCTCTTGTCTTAATGAGTCAGACCTCGTTAAGAACAGAATGCTCTGGGATAATTCAAAATGGTTTATTTCCCCCTTTCCTTGTTGGGATCATGAGGGGATTTTTCTCTGTTATTCACTGTGAGAATGTGGTAAAGCTACAGGAGGTAAAACTCCCAAAAATGTGCTTCCCCTTTTCCCCGCGACTGGGTCTCCCTGGAGTTTTTATCTCTCAGATTTGTCCATACTGAGCCTTCAGTAGTTGATCAATTACAGTTCAGTTTTCCCTACCCAAGTACTGGTTCCTGCAGAGGTTTCAGCTCTGGTAAGTTGTGATTCTTTGTATTCACCTGCTAGTCTCTCTAAATTTGGGGGCAGTGGTTTGTTCTGCGACCTCATTTCTGTTATGGATCTAAGAAGAGTTGTTGATATTTCAGCTTGTTCTGCTTTTTACTTGTTAGGATGGAGCGGCAAACTGGAAGACTGTGTTTAACTTTTGAGGAACTGCCGGACTATTTTTCATAGCAGTCCCACCAGCCATGTATTAGGGTTCCAGTTTCATCATATCCTTGCCAGCCCTTGTTATTGTCTGTCTTTAAAAAAAAAAAAGAGTTTTTTTTAGAGGCAGGGTCTTGCTTTCTCAGGCAGGCTAGAGTGCAGTGGTGTGATCATAGCTCACTGTAACCTTAAACTCCTGGGCTCAGATGATTCTTCCCTCTTAGCCTCCCAAGTAGCTAGGACTACAGGGTCATGCCATCATGTCCGGCTAATTTTTTAATTTTTTGTAGAGACAAGGTCTCGTTATGTTGTCCAAGCTGGTCTTGAACTCATGGCTTCAAGTGATCTTCCTGACTTGCCCTCTCAAGTTGTTGGGATTATAGGCACAAGCCACTGTGCCTGGCCTTTGTCTTTTTTTTAGTAGCCTTCCTAATGGGTATGAAGTGGTATTTTATTGTTCAGCAGCATACTTTCAACTGTTCTTTTACTTTTTTGATTATGGACTCTATCTACTAGCTTGTTGATTTGGTAGGTGAGGATTTAGCCCTCTTATCATATCCTCCCTGAAGCATACTTACCCTTCTCTTTTCCCATTCCCTCACTTACCAGTCAGGTCTATCAGAGTTAGGTCAGAATTCATTGTGACTTAGTAAACATAGTTAGCAGCTGAGCCCTATAGTATTATCACATTTCCATTTTTTAAAAATTTCCTTGTGTTAATAATTACTAATTTTGTTTTGTCCTCCCCCCCTTCCCTTATGACCCTACAGTGTGTGTATCATTATTATTCTTAAACTTACCTGTTACCTCTCAAAATCCCCCTCAAACAGTTAAACACATTGGTAATTCATCAGTTCCTTTCCTCACCTGGAGGCCACAGGTGTCCTGCTCCACTTTGGAAAGGTCTGTCTCAAAGCATCCAGCATAAATGACATCTTAGGATCTTTTTTCTCTGCTGTACTGGGGATAGTCAGATATTTAGCCTTCTGGATTTATCTAAATTTCCTGTATTTCTCTCTTTTAAAATAGCTGTTTATTCTAGTTCTGGAAAATTTCTTCAAATTTATATTCCAACTCTGCATTTTTTGCTCACCTAATGAAAAATAATGACGTAATTTTCAGAACACTTTCTTATGTATTAAATATTCCTTTGATATTTTTCATGAGTGTAATGTCTTTAATACCTCTGAGCATACTGGTGATATTGTCTCGGTTTCCTTCACGTTCTTTTTCTTCTTTTTAGCCTGTTTTCTTTCATATTGGAGGCTTTCCTTAGATGATCTTTGGTTGCCTGTTCACATTTAAGAGAGAGACTGTACAAAGCTATTTGGAAGCTCTCATACACATGGACAGGTTGCTAATGTTTTTGGAGAAGTTGCTGAAAGCAAAGCGCTCCACTAAGCACTTCATATATCTTAACTATTCGTTACATTGGTCCTGTATTCTTACTTCACAGATGAGGAACATCTTGAGGCTTAGATGATGCAACCAGAAGAAAGTTGTCTTCATGTGATTCTTTTATCTATCATACTGTTTTTCTGCCCTCTTCTCAATATATGCTTTTTGAATACCAGGAAATCTCTTGAGACCCTTAAGGTCAGAAACAAGACAGACAAATGTAGTCATCCAAAACACACAATTGCAGTAATTATAGAAGTGTGTTGAGATGAAATTGTGAATATGATTGTTTGGACTGAGGAATGGTCAGATTGATAGATTTTTTTTTTTCTACTAACTTCAATTCCAGGGAACCAGGTATATAACATGGGTATACTAATATTTGTTTTAGTGACACGTGAGGCTTCTTGCAATAGGTCTAGAAAAAAAGAGAAGAGTAAATAATATGCTAAATTAAAGGAGTCATTATGGGTGATACTATAAAACAATGAAGTATGAAGTATTTGAGAAGACCAATATTGCACACATATACAGCAGTGATTCATTATAGTGCTGTTTGTCTTACAAATATCCTTATATTAGAAAAATTAGGCCTTGTGTGGTAGCACACGCCTGGGATCCCAACACTTTGGGAGGCTGAGGCAGGAGGATCACTTGAAACCTGGAGTTGGAGACCAGCCTGGGCAACATAGCAATCTCTACAAAAAAATTTTAAAATTAGCTGTTGTGGTGGCATGTGCCTGTAGTCCTAGCTACTCAGGAGGCTGAAGCAGGAGGGTTGCTTGAGACCAGGAGTCTGAGGCTGCAGTGGGCTATGATCACTCCATTGTACTCCAGCCTGGGCTAGAGTGAGAGCCTGTCTCAAAAAAAAAAATAAAGAAAAATTATAAATTCTTTATACTGTTGTTAGTAAGATATTTATTTATTTATTTATTTTGATGGCCCATCTGAAAGTACACTCTGCTGTAATATGCCAAACTTCAAACTATGTTTCCTCAATTTGAGGTGCTGTTTCTAAATACTGGCATATAGATATTAGAAATAACTGTCAGAAAAGTTCATTTGCATTATCAGTTATTTATTTATTTATTTATTTTTATTTTTTTTTCCTTTTAATTACATTTATTTTAATGCTGAATTTACTCCCGTGCCATAAGTTTTTGTTTCTTCAGTTTCTTCTGGGATATCTTTTTCTTCTGGGCAACCTCCTCGTCTGGTTTAAGAACAATCTGTTCCTTTTCTGTAAGGATCATCTCAATGTGGCAGGGAGAGCTCACGTATGGGTTAATCCGACCATGAGCTCTGTAGGTCTGGCGGCGCGTCTTAGGTGCTTTGTTCACTTGGATATGCTCAATGACCAGAGAATCTACGTCTAAACCCTTAAGTTCAGTATTACTCTCTGCGTTTTTAAGCATGTGCAGCAAAAATTCAGCACTCTTTTTGGGCCACTGACCTTGTGTCCAGCCCCACTGCTTGGCCTGCGCACACCTGCCAACTCCACCATTGTAACGTCGGAATGGTATGCACTGTTTCTGTAAAGTGACATCTTTCAGATACTTCGTGGCTTTTCATATATGCATACCCTTGATGGCTTGAGCAGTTTCACGAGTGTTCTTAAAGTGAACACGAAGATTGGAACCTCTTGATTTGCATGATTTCGTGGGGTTCTCCGGGTGGAGTGAATAGTTAACCATTTTCACAGATTACCTTAGGCTGCTTAGGGAAAGAGGCATTATCAGTTATTTTTAACTAAAAGTAATCACTCTGTTAAAATATTTTTAAACAATAGAATGACACAAAAATATAAGTAAAAAGAAGTATTTTTATTTAACTGACAAAGATGTTTTGCATCTTTTATTATTAGAATTGTCCTTTATTTTTACAGAAAAGAAATATATCCTATGTATGTACTTTGTCTTGTATTTGTACAGTTTTTTTCCCTATTGAATAATTACTGCAGCTTGCTAAATAACTCTTGTGAGTAAGCATAAAGGAGTATAATCAACTGGAGCTGTGGCAGTGGTAGTTTAATGGGAGGCAGATGTACCTACTGAAGGATAAAAATAATTACTTGAGAAATAGTAAAGTTAGAGTATTTCTGTGATAAGACAATCTCCCCCTTTCTTGTTTAAATATTCACAGCATCCTACCATGAAATGTTCATTTGTGGCTAAGAGTCCTTTTCCCTAAAAGAAATAACCTTGTTAGTGAAGTGCCTATTCAGTTAAGTTTGGTATTAATGTTTTGATCTCTTTTTTTCTTATTTTAAGCATATCCTGGATTCTGTGGTGAGAGAAATGTGTTGTATTTTTTGTGTTCCAAAGACTTACAGTTCCTCATTTTTAATTTAGGAAAAGCTTGGAGGCTTTCCAAGTTTTGAGGTACAGCTATCTTTTATTTTTTTGAAATAGTGATTTCATACAAAACTGATAGGACATAAAAAGGATAAATTCGGTCTCAGCACTTTGAAATGTAAGCTTTTACAAGACAGCAACTATTATTGTTATGTGTTTTTTTTTTAATTTACTGAGTTTTCTAGAACATTGAGGGGTTACTGTAGCAGATACACCCAGAAATCCAAGTTGGTTAACCTAACAAAAGTTTATTTTTAGCTCACTTCTCAATGTAGAGAGGGTGTTCCAGGTCAACTGGCCTTCTGTGTGGTCACTCAGGAGCCCAGGCTACTCTTGTCTTATGCCCTCTTCTCTGTTCTAGAATCCTGTCCATTTAGATAGTGTGGGGAAATATACTAGTTTATTATGCATTTACTCCAGAAGTGACATAGACCCCTTCTCATGTTCTAGTGGTGAGAAGTATGATGTGACCCCATCTTAATGCCAGCGTGGTGGTGGTGGTTGGAAAAGGCTGGGAGTAGGGTACTTCTTGTAATACCTCTTGTGATTAACATTGTGCTTTGGACAGGGAGCATAAATCTGATAGTCAGTTTACTGCTCTGCTAAAAGTTATTACTTCCCCTTTCATAATATTGTTCAAAGGTGCTAATATTAGCTACCTCTAGATTGTGAATAGACAGGAGACAAATGTCCTTGCCTCATATTCTTTACCCTATTTCTGAATTTTTCATTTTGCTTTTAAACTACCAAATATTTAGCCAATTAGTGTCAGTGTTTTTGTTGTTGTTTCTTTGTTTGTTTTTTAACTGTTGAGATTTTAGTGCAGTCCCTTCACTTGATAAATTAGGGAATAGGCTCAGAGAAAGTAAAAGATATTTCTAAGGTCACTTAGTATCAGAACTAATTCCCAGTCTAGAATTCTCTTCTACATACAGTCTGCCCTCCTTATCCACAGGTTCTGAATCTGTGGATTCAGCTAACTGTGACTTGAAAATATTCAGGGAAAAAAACCAATAGAAATAACAATATAATAACAAAAAATAATATAAACAATACAGCATAACAACTATTTATATAGTATTTACATTGTTGCATTAGGTATAGTAATCTAGAGATGATTTAAACTTAGTCATACAGTGCAGAAGAATGTTTTGGTCAACAGACCACATACCTGAAGGTGGTCCCATAAGATTATAATACTGTATATTTTACTGCACCTTTTCTATGTTTATATATGTTTAGATACACAAATACTTAACCGTTGTGTTAAAATTACCTACAGTATTCAATACAGTAACATGCTGTACAGGTTTCTAGCCTAGGAGCAATAGGCTCTACCATATAGTCTAGGTATGTGGTAGGTTATACTGTCTAGGTTTGTGTAAGTACACTTCATGATGTTTGCACAGAATTGCCTAATGATGCATTTCTCAGACTATATCTCTATCGTTAAGCAGTGTATGACTGTATACAAGAGGATGTGTATAGGTTATATGCAAATACTGCATCATTTTATATAAGGAACTTGAACATCCTCAGATTTTCGTATCCATTGGGGGTCCTGGAGCCAATCCCCCACAGATATGGAGAGACAACTGTACTATGTCATCTTTGAAAGGTCTACTTTTATAAATTCATATCTCCTGAATTAATACAAGTTTTGTCCCCAGATTCCTTTCCTCTTAATAACCTCCTAAGATACTTAGCCTGGAGAAATGGGAATTTTAATTGATATAGAAAAAAATGAGTGGTCTGAAAAGCATTTGTCATATTATTGTTTGGGTCTGGCCAGCCCATACTGGAATGTCATATTGACTTTGAATGCCTGAGAAAGAATGGCCCAGGAATTGAAGGAGCGATCAAAAAAGGAGGGGAGGTTGCCAGAGTCAAGTGGGGCCTATTAAAAAATTTTGCTCAGATCTTAGGGGAACATATATGTTAAGACAAAGAACACTACTCCCCCACTTCTGCTTACTTGGAAAACAATTTAGTTGTTTGAGGGCTTTTTGATTTCTCTGAAATTTAAAAAAATTAATTTATTTAATTCTGTCTCTTCATAATTAATTCCAAACTTAAAAGTGCTGATTTGTATGTATTTATTTATTCTACTTCTTAGTAAGTGTGCAACTGATTTATTTTTAATAGCTCACTCCACACATTTAAATACCTCCCACCAGCATAAAGTAATATGAATTCATGGTAGAAAATACAGAAAAGTATAATGACACGTAATTTTACTTCCCAGTAATAAACACAGATAGCATTTTGAGGTATTTCCTCTTGGTTCTTCTCTTATTATATCGTATAGAAATATTAAAATCTATATGAAATAAACTGACCGCGATATCCTAAGCATTGTCCTATGTTTGCAAATGTTCTTAGAAAATGTTTTTAATGCCTCTGTGATTTTCTAGTAAATAGACATACTGTAATAAGTCACTCATCTTTTGTTGGGCTTTACATTGAAAATGTCATTGTAAATTACAGTTTGTATAATTTTTAAATTTAGTGATCTCTGTGGTTGGGCAGATTCTTTCTGCCACTGTTCATGTTGTTTCCTGAGATATTTATAAATAGTTTCTTTAAGCTAAGGTCTTTTCATCTTCTCTATGTTCTCCAAGGTTGTGCCTGGACTAGGGTAGTTGGTTTAATGGTCTGTCTCCCCACTAGATTGTGAACTTCCAGTGGATCTTTCTTTCATCCTTCTATCTCCATTGCTCAGCATGGTGTCAGGAACATAGTAGGCATTCAGTAAAATATTTGTTGAATGCTTATTATGATTATGGAAAATGATGGGACTGGTTTTCATGTGATAGTTCTGGGTTTTTCTCATGGCTTTTAAAGTTTCACCTCACACGTGTCATAATCAGAGAGTGGAAAAGAGTAAAGGAGTTAAAATTTAAGTCAGAAATGTTTTTCTTTAAACTTAGTTTTCTTACACAGTAGCTCACTTAGTGGTGAAGAGGAGGGCATGCCTTAGTTGCATGCCAGGGAAAGCTCAAGCTAATTGCTTTATAATCTGAATATTGTAGCTCTCCTTTTAGCTTCTCCTCTCATCTCCACTTCAATCCTCTGTGCTCTTCCTCACTGCTGTCCTTTTTCCTGGCCTCTTTCTTCCTCTCCAGAATTTGACATCAAGAGCACAATTTGAGACAAAGCATGCCATCTTCGGATTCAAGATGTTCCTTTTTAATGGCTTTGGAGATAGGATAGAAGGTGTTAAATCTTTATTTTTAAATGCACAATTTCCTTCCTTGAACAAGCCCACCAAAAGGCCTCAAATTTTCCAATGGAGCCCTTTAGACAGATTTCACAGGAAGTGTGACTGTGCATACATTTTATGTGTATGTCCATAAAATGTTTATATGTAATATATAAAAATGTGTATTATATATAGGGTTACCTACTAACTAAACTGAAGTGATGGGATAGAGATGTTAAATATGTGATTGTTGAATTCTCTCTGAAACCCTGTCTATCAGGTTTTCTTGACTTTTTTGATAGGAAGTTACATAATTGCAGGTTTGTTGGTAGTTGGAGAAAACTCTCACAACTGTCCTGTCTCTGGTCTCTTGGGAGTATACAAGTAAATATTTAATGGTTCTTTTCTAGTGTAGCATGAATGCTTAAAATATTAATTGTGGACAGCCAGTCATGTGGTTCTTGGTACGCTTCTATTGAGAATAATAACCCACAGCAGTTCTTTATTTTAGAACACTCTGCCTCAGTTTGTTTCTGATAATTAAATAGTCGACTGATTTCTAGTGAAGATATTTAAAATGTGAACATGACTTAAAATCACAAAATGTTTAGCCATCTCTGGGGGCATTCATAAATAAGTGACTTTTGATCTATTTACATTCTTGGAACATCAGGCATATATACAGCTTAGGAGACCACCCTTCTTGCTTTTTTATGCTAAAAAGCTTTCATTTTCTGAAGCACTGAGATGCGTTAAGTGGCAGGAGGGTGCTAAGCATTAGAATGAGGCAACAGTTCAGGTGGCACTAGGAGGATGTTGTGTAGGGGAGACACTGTCATTGCCATGACAGGTAATGCCTCACTAGACTTTCAAGTCAAACAGTGGTTGTCAGCCTTGGCTGCACATTAGAGTCACCTGTGAAATTTTAAAAACTGCACACTAGACCAATTAAATCAGATTATCCAGGGCTGGAACCTAGGTATCAGTATTTACAAACGCTTCCCTAGAGTTTTTATTTTAATGTGCAGCAAGAATGAGGATCCCTGCAAAGCTTGGATGAGTTGTAGAGATGATATATTATATAGCTACTGGCTTCAGTTGGACCTCATCAATTATAATTAACCAATTGGGAGCTCCTGGATGAAACTTAAGGTTTATTCCGTGCCGCATATTCATTGCCTCAACCTTGTACTAGATTATTAGTTGCTAGGAATACAAAGATAAATAAGATATGGTTGATAAAATAGTGCAGTCTAGTGGGAGAGACAGAAATAATAACTACAGTATAAGGTATACAGAGTATTAAAATAGAAAATAGGTGTGTCTAGGTTATTATTGGGAACACAGGCGTAATTAACTCTGAGGCTTAGAATATTGAATGAGTGGGAGGGGATGGGGCAGGAGATGACATGAGAAATAGTCAGGGTTACACAGAGAAAATGATAAATTAGGGCTTTACTAGGTAGAAAAATGGAAGAGGAAGTTTTTTTGTGTGTGTTTTTTTTAAACATTGTAACATTGCAAAGATGTGAAGAAATGAAGAAATATGTGTTCAGGGGTTGGTTATAGAGCAAGATGCCTATGAGATATTTGCAGGTTATACAGCTAGAGAGATAGATCAGAGTCAAGTGGTGAGTGAAATGCCTTACAAGCCATGTTGAGAAACAAGGGTGTCACAGGGCCAAATGCACGTAGGGTCCAGATAGATCATTTTAAGGAGTGAAGCTTGTCAGGTGTGAAGCAGTTGGTAGTTTTGGAGGCTCTCCTAATCTGGACAGCATAGGCCTTGTTTAAAGGCATTTAAATAAGAACTTTCTAAAAGAGTTTCAGTTTAAAATACAATAGAATACTCTTTCAGTCAAGTAAACCTATAAAATTCAACCTGCAAGGACCAGTTGGTGGTACCTTCAATGTAAGAGCCCAGCATAGGATGATAAACAAGGAAAAACTGTAAGATAGCATTTCTATAAAACTACTGTCGAAATATAATTTCAGAGTTGAAATTGTGCTGGAGCTGTGGAGATGAGAGCATAAGTGAAGAGGTTAGTGCAGTAATCTAGGTAAAATGTTCTGGCAAGCCATCAATGTTTTCAAATGAAGTAGCTTACATTTGTGGCTGCTGTTCTCCTCTTGTTAACTTGCCTTCATTGATCATACCTTCTTCCCAACCCCATCTATCATGTTGTTATACTGCACCCCATTCTTGCTCACTGTAATTGTCCTAGTGCAGGTTTCTGTGTTGAACAAGGTATTTTTTTGTTTTTCTTTTAAGGGTTGTTTGTTTTTCCATTGGTATGACTCTCTCTAGATAGCAGTATAGGTTTGTAGGTGGATCACTGAGTGAGGAGTTTAAGGCTGGAGGCCTTTTATATATATATATATATGTATTTAATTAAATGAAATAGAAGGAAAGGTTATCTGCTGAAAGCAAGGGATTCCAGTGTAAAATGACCAGGACATAGAAAGTGGTGAAGGTCAACAAGATGAGTATGACATTCATTTCTTGGTTAAGAAGCTTTTATCTAGGATTTTTTAAAATGAAAATTTAAGTAAAATAAGTGATAATCATAATCTTGATGTTTTTCATAAGAACAAAAGAGAACTTAGTTGTATTAGGTTGATGCAAAAGTAATTGCGGTTTTAGTCATTAAAAGGAATGGGAAAAACCGCAGTTACTTTTGCACCAACCTAATTTTACCTGAAAATGTATTATTTTTGTTTGACTTTATATTAGTGGAAGATAGAGAAGAGAAATCTGAGATTAGAAGACCTGTATTTCAGTCTTGGTTCTGCCAGAGCTTTTGATTATTTAGCTTAATAGTCTTTTAAGCTTAATTAAAATAGGGATAATAGTAGATACCTTGCCTATTTTTTCAGTACTGTATTTTTTAATGAAGATAATTGAGATGATTGACTATAATAAAGTTTTAAAAACCACAAGCATTGTTCATGAGATATAGAGATGCAAAAGTAGTGAATTCATAGATTTAAATTATTTTGGAAGTGCCCTTTTTATGCCTATTTACTTCACATTAAAGGGGATAATGTGTTAGAAGTATGGTGTTAATTTTTGGAGAAGGTATGTGTGTGCCTTTTTTCTTTTTAAAATAGTAACCAGTTCTAAATATTTTATTTTACTTGGTTTGTCCCTGTGATTTAACTTGCTAAAGTATTGTTGGAAAAGGACACGGAGGAAATATTAGTTATGCAAATTAGGTCACATCTGTAGTTAACATCTACTATATTTGATAGAGCTTTATTGTAACAGTAGCTGCTTTATGTAACCTAAAACAGATGACATTTTTGCCCTTTTAAAGGCACTAAAATGAATATTTATTTAAGATAAATTACGTTTAACCTTTTTTCTGTTTGGCAGGCAACCAGATAAACTGGTGGTAGTTTGGACCAGAAGAAGCCGAAGGAAGTCTTCCAAGGTTAGTGTATTTTCTAAATTTCTTACCTAATTGTTGAATACAAATTAGCAAACTGCTCTGGTTCCAGTGTAGAATATTTTAAAATATTACTTGATGTTTTGTTTTTTTTCTTGATTGTCTACTGAAAATTGATTGATCAGATGCTATAATCTTTTAACTACTTGTTCTTAAAACGGGAGCCAGATACCTGAGTTTTGGTCTTGGATTTGGTAATTGCTATGGTTTGAAAAAAATCAGGTGTTGCCAATGTAATAGAACAGGTTGGTGCAAAAGTAATTGCAGTTTTGCCTTAAAAGTAATAGCAAAAACTGCAGTTACTTTTGCACCAACCTAATATAAGGAGGTGGGGGACCTTTAAGAAGTGATTAGGGTAAGGACTTCTCCCTTGTGAATTCAATTAGGCATCCTTATAAAAGGACTTGATAGAGGGAGTTTGTTTCCTTTTTGCCCTTCTGCCTTCTGCCACATGAGGATGCACTAAGAAGACCCTCACCAGATGCCAATGCCTTGATCTTGAACTTCTAGCCCTTAGAACTGTGAGAAAATAGATTTCTACTCTTTATTTATTACTCAGTCTGCAGCATGTTGTTACAGGAACACAAATGGACTGAGACAGTAGCCTTGAATAACATAATAGTTAAGTAACTTCTCTGTACTACAGTGTTAAGAATTAATGATTAAACAAGTACTACTTACAAAATTGTACCTAAGATTAATTTATTTAGATTACAAGATGACGAAGTTAGGGCACGCTTAAGGAGTTATGAGTTGTCTGAGTCTGTTGCTGGGGTGCAGAACAGGAGTTGGATTTTTCGAAGATTTTAATTTCTCTTAGTACTGATAATTTTGTTTGTGGGGAGTGGAACAGAATTTTATAATATTCAATAACAGTTCTACAGATATTTTAAAAATTCTATCCTGGCCAGATTCTATCCTTATGCCTGTAATCCTGGCACTTTGGGAGGCCAAGGCAGGAGGATCACTTGAGGCTAGGAATTTAAGACCAGCCTGGGAAACATAGTGAGATCCCATCTCTACAAAAACAAAAACAAAAACAAAAACAAAAAATTAGCCAAGTGTAGTGATGCACCTGTAGTCCCAGCTACTCAAGAGGTTGAGGTGAGAGGATCGCTTGAGCCCAGGAGTTTGAGGCTTTATTGAGCTAGGATTGTGCCACTGCACTCCAGCCTGGGTGACAGAGTGAGACTGTCTCTAAAAACAAAATTCTGCTCTAAAATAAATGTGACTATATTTTTTATTAGTGTGCAATGACCACAAGAATGTTTACTGAATGTTGGTTTTTCTACAAGTAGACCTGCATGAAGAAAACTTTATTAGTTTTAATTGAAATCCTACAATTTTCTGTATTTAAAATTTTTGTTTAGGGCTTCTTTTCAAGTCTTTTATTTTTATTGAGCTAAAACTTACATATGTGTAATACACAGATCTTAATTTTATAATTCAGTAAGCTTTGATCAATATGTATACTTGTATAATTACCACTTCTGTGAAGATACAGACTGTTTTCATCACTTTTTTCTTTTTTTTTATTATACTTTAAGTTCTAGGGTACATGTGCACAATGTGCAGGTTTGTTACATATGTATACATGTGCCATGTTGGTGTGCTGCACCCATTAACTCGTCATTTACATTAGGTATATCTCCTAATGCTATTCCTCCCCTCTCCCCCCGCCCCACGACAGGCCCCGTGTGTGTGATGTTCCTCTTCCTGTGTCCAAGTGTTCTCATTGTTCAATTCCCACCTATGAGTGAGAACATGCAGTGTTTGGTTTTTTGTCCTTGTGATAATTTGCTGAGAATGATGTTTTCCAGTTTCATCCATGTCCCTACAAAGGACATGAACTCATCATTTTTTATGGCTTCATATTATTCCATGGTGTCTATGTGCCACATTTTCTTAATCCAGTCTATCATTAATGGACATTTGGGTTGGTTCCAAGTCTTTGCTGTTGTGAATAGTGCCGCAGTGAACATACATGTGCATGTGTCTTTATAGCAGCATGATTTATAATCCTGCGGGTATATACCCAGTAATGGGATGGCTGGGTCAAATGGTATTTCTAGTTCTAGATCCTTGAGGAATGGCCACACTGACTTCCACAGTGGTTGAACTAGTTTACAGTCCCAGCAACAGTGTAAAAGTGTTCTTATTTCTCCACATCCTCTCCAGCACCTGTTGTTTCCTGACTTTTTAATGATGGCCATTCTAACTGGTGTGAGATGGTATCTCATTGTGGTTTTAATTTGCATTTCTCTGATGGCCAGTGATGATGAGCATTTTTTCATGTGTTTTTTGGCTGCATAAATGTCTTCTTTTGAGAAGTGTCTGTTCATGTCCTTTGCCCACTTTTTGATGGGGTTGTTTTTTTCTTGTAAATTTGTTTGAGTTCTTTGTAGATTCTGGATATTAACCCTTTGTCAGATGAGTAGGTTGCAGAAATTTTCTCCCGTTCTGTAGGTTGCCTGTTCACTCTGATGGTAGTTTCTTTTGCTGTGCAGAAGCTCTTTAGTTTAATCAGATCCCATTTGTCTATTTTGGCTTTTATTGCCATTGCTTTTGGTGTTTTAGACATGAAGTCCTTGCCCATGCCTATGTCCTGAATGGTATTGCCTGGGTTTTCTTCTAGGGTTTTTATGGTTTTAGGTCTAACATGTAAGTCTTTAATCCATCTTGAATTAATTTTTATATAAGGTGTAAGGAAGGGATCCAGTTTCAGCTTTCTACCTATGGCTAGCCAGTTTTCCACCTATGGCTAGCCAGTTTTCCCAGCACCATTTATTAAATAGGGAGTCCTTTCCCCATTTCTTGTTTTTGTCAGGTTTGTCAAAGATCAGATGGTTGTAGATGTGTGGTATTATTTCTGAGGGCTCTGTTCTGTTCTATTGATCTATATATCTGTTTTGGTACCAGTACCATGCTGTTTTGGTTACTGTAGCCTTGTAGTATAGTTTGAAGTCAGGTAGCATGATGCCTCCAGCTTAGTTCTTTTGGCTTAGGATTGTCTTGGCAATGTGGGCTCTTTTTTGGTTCCAAATATGAACTTTAAAGTAGTTTTTTCCAATTCTGTGAAGAAAGTCATTGGTAGCTTGATGGGATGGCATTGAATCTATAAATTACCTTGGGCAGTATGGCCATTTTCATGATATTGATTCTCCTATCCATGAGCATGGAATGTTCTTCCATTTGTTTGTGTCCTCTTTTATTTCGTTGAGCAGTGGTTTGTAGTTCTCCTTGAAGAGGTCCTTCACATCCATTGTAAGGTGGATTCCTAGGTATTTTATTCTCTTTGGAGCAATTGTGAATGGGAGTTCCCTCATGATTTGGCTCTCTGTTTGTCTGTTATTGGTGTATAAGAATGCTTGTGATTTTTGTACACTGATTTTGTATCCTGAGACTTTGCTGTAGTTGCTTATCAGCTTAAGGAGATTTTGGGCTGAGAAAATGGGGTTTTCTAAATATACAATCATGTCATCTGCAAACAGGGACAATTTGACTTCCTCTTTTCCTGACTGAATACCTTTATTTCTTTCTCGTGCCTGATTGCCCTGGCCAGAACTTCCAACACTGTGTTGAATAGGAGTGGTGAGAGAGGGCATCCCTGTCTTGTGCCAGTTTTCAAAGGGAATGTTTCCAGTTTTTGCCCATTCAGTATGATATTGGCTGTGGGTTTGTCATAAATAGCTCTTACTAGTTTGGGATACGTCCCATCAATACCTAATTTATTGAGTGTTTTTAGCATGAAGGGTTGTTGAATTTTGTCAAAGGCCTTTTCTGCATCTATTGAGATAATCATGTGGTTTTTGTCTTTGGTTCTGTTTATATGCTGGATTACATTTATTGATTTGCATATGTTGAACCAGCCTTGCATTCCAGGGATGAAGCCCACTTGGTCATGGTGGATAAGCTTTTTGATGTGCTGCTGGATTCGGTTTGCCAGTATTTTATTGAGGATTTTTGCATTGATGTTCATCAGGGATATTGGTCTAAAATTCTCTTCTTTTGTTGTGTCTCTGCCAGGCTTTGGTGTCAGGATGATGCTGCCCTCATAAAATGAGTTAGGGGGGATTCCCTCTTTTTCTATTGATTGGAATAGTTTCAGAAGGAATGGTACCAGCTTTTCCTTGTACCTCTGGTAGAATTCGGCTGTGAATCCATCTGGTCCTGGACATATTTTGGTTGGTAGGCTATTAATTATTGCCTCAATTTCAGAGCCTGTTATTGGTCTTTTCAGAGATTCAACTTCTTCCTGGTTTAGTCTTGGGAGGGTGTATGTGTCCGGGAATTTATCCATTTCTTCTAGATTTTCTAGTTTATTTGTGTAGAGGTGTTTATAATATTCTCTGATGCTAGTTTGTATTTTTGTGGGATCGGTGGTGATAACCCCTTTATCATTTTTTATTGTGTCTATTTCGTTCTTCTCTCTTTTCTTCTTTATTAGTCTTGCTAGCGGTCTATCAATTTTGTTGATCTTTTCAAGAAACCAGCTCCTGGATTCATTGATTTTTTTGAAGGGTTTTTTGTGTCTGTCTCCTTCAGTTCTGCTCCTGATCTTTGTTATTTCTTGCCTTCTGCTAGCTTTTGAATGTGTTTGCTCTTGCTTCTCTAGTTCTTTTAATTGTGACGTTAGGGTGTCAATTTTAGATCTCCTGCTTTCTCTTGTGGCATTTAGTGCTATAAATTTCCCCCTACACACTGCTTTAAATGTGTCCTAGAGATTCTGGTATGTTGTGTGTTTGTTCTCATTGGTTTCAAAGAACATCTTTATTTCTGTCTTCATTTCGTTACATACACAGTAGTCATTGAGGAGCAGGTTGTTCAGTTTCCATGTAGTTGAGCAGTTTTGAGTGAGTTTCTTAATCCTGAGTTCTAGTTTGATTGCACTGTGGTCTGAGAGACAGTTTGTTATAATTTCTGTTCTTTTACATTTGCTGAGGAGTGCATTACTTCCAACTATTGGTTAATTTTGCAGTAAGTGTGGTGTGGTGCTGAGAAGAATGTATATTCTGTTGATTTGGGGTGGAGAGTTCTGTAGATGTCTATTAGGTCCACTTGGTGCAGAGCTGAGTTCAATTCCTGGATGCCCTTGTTAACTTTCTGTCTCGTTGATCTGTCTAATGTTGACAGTAGGGTGTTTAAGTCTCCCATATTATTGTGTGGGAGTCGAAGTCTCTTTGTAGGTCTCTAAGGACTTGCTTTATGAATCTGGGTGCTCCTGTACTGGGTGCATATATATTTAGGATAGTTAGCTCTTCTTGTTGAATTGATCCCTTTACCATCATGTAATGGTCTTCTTTGTCTTTTTTGGTCTTTGTTGGTTTAAAGTCTATTTTATCAGAGACTAGGATTGCAACCCCTGCCTTTTTTTGTTTTCCATTTGCTTCGTAGATCTTCCTCCATCCCTTTATTTTGAGCCTATGTGTGTCTGTGCATGTGAGATGGGTCTCCTGAACACAGCACATTGATGGGTCTTGACTCTTTATCCAATTTGCCAGTTTGTGTCTTTTAATGGAATTATTTAGCCCATTTACATTTAAGGTTAATATTGTTATGTGTGAATTTGATCCTGTCATTATGATGTTAGCTGGTTATTTTGCTCGTTAGTTGATGCAGTTTCTTCCTAGCCTCGATGGTCTTTACAACTTGGCATGTTTTTACAGTGGCTGGTACCAGTTGTTCCTTTCCATGTTTAGTGCTTCCTTCAGGAACTCTTGTAGGGCAGGCCTGATGGTGACAAAATCTCTTAGCATTTGCTTGTCTGTAAAGTATTTTATTTCTCCTTCACTTATGAAGCTTAGTTTGGCTGGATATGAAATTCTGTGTTGAAAATTCTTTTCTTTAAGGATGTTGAATATTGGCCCCCACTCTCTTCTGGCTTGTAGAGTTTCTGCCGAGAGATCTGCTGTTAGTCTGATGGTCTTCCCTTTGTGGGTAACCCGACCTTTGTCTCTGGCTGCCCTTAACATTTTTTCCTTCATTTCAACTTTGGTGAGTCTGACAATTATGTGTCTTGGAGTTGCTCTTCTCGAGGAATATCTTTGTGGCGTTCTCTGTATTTCCTGAATTTGAATGTTGGCCTGCCTTGCTAGATTGGGGAAGGTCTCCTGGATAATATCCTGCAGAGTGTTTTCCAACTTGGTTCCATTCTCCCTGTCACTTTCAGGTACACCAATCAGATGTAGATTTGGTCTTTTCACATAGTCCCATATTTCTTGGAGGCTTTGTTTGTTTCTTTTTATTCTTTTTTCTCTAAACTTCTCTTCTTGCTTCATTTCATTCATTTGATCTTCAATCACTGATACCATTTCTTCCAGTTGATCGAATCAGCTACTGAAGCTTGTGCATTTGTCACGTAGTTCTCGTGCCATGGTTTTCAGCTCCATCTGGTCAGTTAAGGACTTCTCTACACTGGTTATCCTAGTTAGCCATCCATCTAATCTTTCTTCAAAGTTTTTAGCTTCTTTGCGATGGATTTCAACATCCTCCTTGAGCTTGGAGAAGTTTGATCGTCTAAAGCCTTCTTCTCTCAACTCATCAACATCATTATCCATCCAGTTTTTTTTCGTTGCTGGCGAGGAGCTCCGTTCCTTTGGAGGGGGAGAGGCGCTCTGATTTGTAGAATTTTCAGGTTTTCTATTGTGTTTTTTCCCCATCTTTGTGGTTTTATCTACCTTCGGTCTTTGATGATGGTGACATACAGATAGGGTTTTGTTGTGGATGTCCTTTCTGTTTGTTAGTTTTCTGTCTAACAGTCAGGACCCTCTGCTGCATGTCTGTTGGAGTTTGCTGGAGGTCCACTCCAGACCCTGTTGCCTGGGTATCAGCAGCAAAGGCTGCAGAACAGCGAATATTGCTGAACAGCAAATGTTGCTGCCGATCTTTCCTCTGGAAGCCTCGTCTCAGAGGGGTACCCGGCTGTGTGAGGTGTCAGTCTGCCTCTACTGGGGGGTGCCTCCCAGTTAGGCTACTCGGGGGTCAGGGACCCACTTGAGGAGGCAGTCTGTCTGTTCTCAGATCTCAAACTCCATGCTGGGAGAACCACTACTCTCTTCAAAGCTGTCAGACAGGGACATTTAAGTCTGCAGAGGTTTCTGCTACCTTTTGTTCAGCTATGCCCTGCCTCCAGAGGTGGAGTCTACAGAGGCAGGCAGGCCTCCTTGAGCTGCAGTGGGCTCCACCCAGTTTGAGCTTCCCGGCCACTTTGTTTACCTACTCAAGCCTCAGCAATAGCGGGCACCCCTCCCCCAGCCTCGCTGCTGCCTTGCAGTTCAATCTCAGACTGCTGTGCTAGCAATGAGCAAGGCTCCATGGGCGTGGGACCCTCCAAGCCAGGAGTGGGATATAATCTCCTGGTGTGCCGTTTGCTAAGATTGTTGGGAAAGTGCAGTATTAGGGTGGGAGTGACTCAACTTTCCAGGTGCTGTCTGTCACAGCTTTGCTTGGCTAGGAAAGGTGATTCCCTGACGCCTCGTGCTTCCTGGATGAGGCAATGCCTTGCCCTGCTTCGGCTCACACTTGCTGGGCTGCACCCACTGTCGTGCACCCACTCTCTGACAAGCCCCAGTAAGATGAACCTGGTACCTCAGTTGGAAATGCAGAAATCACCCGTCTTCTGCATCGCTCACGCTGGGAGCTGAAGACTGGAGCTGTTCCTATTCGGCCATCTTGGCACCGCCCCCACTTTTTTCGTTTGTTCCTCTTCTAGGCACTTCCCAACCCTCAGAGGTGAACACTGTTTTGATTTTCTGTCACCATAAGACTAGTGTTGCTTGTTCTTGAGTTTCATGTAAAATAGTATAGTAGTACAGTCAGGTTGTTTCACTTGACATAATGTTTTTGAGTTTTATTCATGCTGTTTTGTGTTTTGGTAGTTTATTTGTTTATTACTAAGTAGTATTCCTCCATACAAATATACTGCAATATGATTATCTCTTCCTGTGTTGATGAACATTTGTATTTTTTTTCCAGTTTTTTACTGTTGCAAATAAAGCTGCTATAGACATTATTGTGCAAGCGTCTTTGGGGAAAAATATTTCATAACCAGGTAATAGGGTAGGTTCATTTTTAACTTGTAAGAAATTGCCATGCACTTTCACCTGCAATATTGAAGAGTTTCAGTGGCCTCACATCCTGAGCAGCAGCATCTTTAAGGCATATGTTTATAGTTTGAGAGCATTATAATTTGAATGCTTTCTTACCATTAACATATGAGAAGGGGTTCTAAAAAGAAACATAACATTTGTTGGTCAATATAAGCTTTTGTGGGAAGGACCAATATAAGTTTATCCACTAAGTATAATAGGTGAATATGACTAGACCTATAAATTTTAGAAATAGCCTCTAAATGTTTTTAGTTATCAACAAAAAACGATTTATCTCTTTTAATAATTAGCTTGAATGCCACATTCAGGGCTTGAAAAAAAATTAGATAGCAATTATTTTCTAAGAGAAAATGAGAAATGTAAGGAAATACGTTAGATTATAGGTCAATTAAGGATACCCTGGCTGGTTGCAGTGGTTCACGCCTGTAACCCTAGCACTTTGGAAGGCTAAGACAGATGGATCACTGGAGTCCAAGAGTTCGAGACCAGCCTGGGCGACATGGTGAAACCCCCTCTCTACAAAAAAAAAAAAAAAGAATACCTATATTTGATGTTTGATATTCTTTTTTATTTCATTGCATTTACATTGAAAAGATTGAAAAGTCAGTCAAATAATTTCTCTGTTAGGTCCAGATTCTTTTTCATATTGTATCAAACATTGTTTGAATCCAGAGTGCAAACATATGAGGCTACAAGTTGATTTTCTTAGAATATAATATTTTCTAGAAGAAATTACTTATTGTTGGATGAATTTTCCATTTGTAATGCTCTTAATATTTTAAAATCTTTCCTGGATGCATTAGAATCATTGTGATTTCTCTTGAAACACAGATGTACTTCTTGTGAAAAGTTAGTATGATGCAGTATGTTCACATATTTATGGAAATGCTGTTTTAGGCTGGGCGTGTTGGCTCATGCCTGTAATCCCAGTACTTTGGGAGGCCGAGGCAAGTGGATCACCTGAGGTCAGGAGTTCTAGACCAGCCTGACCAACATGGTGAAACCCCATCTCTACTAAAAATACAAAATGAGCTGGATGTGGTGGCACATGCTTGTAATCCCAGCTACGTGGGCACTGAGGCAGGAGAATAGCTTGAACCTGGGCAGTGGAGGTTGCAATGAGCTGAGATCATGCCATTGCACTCCAGCCTGGGCAGCAAAAGCAGAACTCCATCTCAAAAAAAAAAAAAAAAAAAAAAAAAAGGCAGAAAATGCTGTTTTATAAATTGTACATAATAAGCTAAATAGGGAAATAAAAATAAGTTCCAGAAACTATGAAAGAAATGATTATATTATTATAAAAGTTAAGCAACTGAAAAAGAAATCTTGAGAGTGAGATCCATGACATTTCAGAATGATTGAAAAACATTTGTTTCCAGCTGCTAAGTTAGCTATTAGTTACGTTAAATCTAAAGACTAGAACCACTTTTTATTCTGAAAGACCTTTCTGTTTTCTGATGCTTTTCCTTTAAAATATACATTACTTGCTGCTAAGTACCATTGAACTCACGTAGGAGGAACAAATCTCTGCAACTATTGGTCAGAAAATATATATATATTTTAAGACAGGATCTTACTTGTTGCCCAGGCTAGAGTGCAGTGGTGTGATCACAGCATTGCAGCCTCGACATCCCTGGGTTCAGGTGATTCTCTGACCTCAGCCTCCCAGGCAGCTGGAGAGGCGTGCACCACCATGCTGGGCTAATTTTTTGTTTTTTTGTAGAGACGGGATTTCACCATGTCACGCAACTTGCAGAATATATTCTAGTTTTTACTTTGTACTATGTTTTAGAAAGAGTTTGAACTACACGATAATCATTTCTTTCTGTTTTTTTTTTTTTTTTGAGGCAGAGTCTTGCTCTGTCGCTCAGGCTGGAGTGCAGTGGGATGATCTCGGCTCACTGCAACCTCCGCCTCCTGGGTTCATGCAATTCTCCTGCCTTAGTCTCCTGAGTAGCTGGGATTACAGACATGCACCACAATTCCCAGCAAATTTTTGTGTTTTTAGTAGAGACGGGCTTTCACCATGTTGGTCAGGCTGGTCTCGAACTCCTGACCTCAAGTGATCCACCTGCCTCGGCCTCCCAAAGTGCTGAGATTACAGACATGAGCCACCATGCCCAGCTACAATAATCATTTCTTTTTGGCATCTGTGTAGCTTACTATTTTTCTTTCCTGATTCTCAGTATATTATCTATTTTTATTTTTAAATAGTGGATTAAAATTTAGAATTGACACCCAGATAAGTCAGTTCATTACCTGATTAGACGATAAAATAATAAGACACCTTCTGTAGTCCCAGCTACTCGGGAGGCTGAGGCAGAAGAATGGCGTGAACCCAGGAGGCAGAGCTTGCAGTGAGCCCAGATAGCGCCACTGCGCTCTGGCCTGGGCGAAAGAGCGAGACTGTCTCAGAAAAAAAAAGAAAAAAAAATTTACTTCTCAGTTTTTTGATCACTCTTTTTTGAGGACATGTCTGAATTTGGAGCTAAATATACAAGGAGCTCATTATAGAATCTTTGTTTTGTTTTTGAGACAGTCTTACTCTGTCGCCCAGGCCGGAGTGCAGTGGTGTGATCTCGGTTCTCTGCAACCTGCACCTTTCAGGTTCAAGCAATTCTCATGCCTCAGCCTCCTGAATAGCTGGGATTACAGTCATGCACCACCACACCTGGCTAAGTTTTGTATTTTTAGTAGAGATAGTGTTTCACCATGCTGGTCAGGCTGGTCTCAAACTCCCAACCTCAGGTGAGCCGCCCGCCTCAGCCTCCCAAAGTGTGAGATTACAGGCATGATCCACCGCATCTGATCCTAGAATAATTTTTGATTCAGAGAATAATTACCCTGGTAGTTAACACAATATGCAGCTTCCCTTCCTCTTCTCTTTAAGTCATGGCTTTTATAACAAAGATTTTGTCAGGCTGCAATTGATTTGTATATGCTTAATAATGTTTCAGTACAATATGTGACAGTATTGGAATCAGAGAAATTAGGATAGACCAGAAAAATTATGGCAGAGTAGTTATGTTGCCCTAAATCCTGTTATCTTACTAGAAATTTAGGCTTACAGAGAGGTTGGAGAATTCCAAAAGGAAACCATGACTTTAAAATCCTCACCAATTTTTTTTTCATGGCATTACCACCTTTACTTCCTTGCTCTGTGGTTGTGCTACAGCCTTTACAATGTGCTACCATTTCAAGAAGGAGAGTACAGCTAGCTGCAGAGCTTTGCCTAATGACAGTCATGTTGACAACTCTAAGATGACTTTATATATGACATCTTACGTGGATATATGCAGTTTTAAAAATTGAAAATTGTCAGTTTAAAAACTATATGGCAATTGTAAATTTTCACTGAAATATTTCAATTTTACAGGAATCAGAAATAACGAATGATTGCTAACTCTGTACTTATTTCCATACTAGGTACACGTTTTTTAGGTAAGAATATCACATGAAATAATTAGCGAATGAGACATTTTATAGAGTCATCCAAAATTGAGAAGTGTTGCCTTTTTCCAAGTCGGTTTTTGGCAGATGTCAAAGGATCTTTGATGTGACTTGAAATGTGAGGAAAATTGTAGAAGGGGACCAGGATAATGTATCCTAATTTTTTCTGCCATTAGCTGTACTAGGATATTGGCAAATGATTAAATAATCTGCGTTTCCTAACTATACTAAGGAGCCAAATGGCTGTACTTGTGTTCCTGTGCCTACTTATTTTATAGGGAAATCTTCTGTTACTCAGAATGAAAACTGATCAGGGTTCTCATAGTGCTGATGTTTGCCCACATGGTGTGCTTTTTCTTTTGTTTTTTTTGAGATGGAGTCTCGCTCTGTCATCTAGGCTGGAGTGCAGTGGCGTGATCTTGGCTCACTGCAGCCTCCACCTCCCTGGTTCAAGCGATTCTCCTGCCTCAGCCTCTCAAGTAGTTGGGATTACAGACGCCCACTACCATGCCCGGCTAATTTTTGTATTTTCAGTAGAGACAGGGTTTCACCATGTTGGCCAGACTGGTCTCAAACTCCTGACCTCAAGTGATCACCTGCCTCAGCCTCTCAAAGTGCTGGAATTATAGGCGTGAGCCACCGTGCCCAGCCAGTGGTGTGCTTTTTCCTATATCAGCCTCTTAAAAACCTAAATTAGTGTCTCTGTGGGTTAGTACAATTAGATGTTTATTACCATAACTCTTTCTAGTTACCTGTATTAAACTTGTCATGCTTTTTCTAGGTTCAGATTACCACTGTTTGAGGTAAAAGTTGTAGTAAATTCTTAGAAAACAGTAACACTATTTTTTTTTTTTTTGGTCACATTTTCCACTTTGAATGTCCTTGGTTTCTTCTCTGGTGAAACTTACTGATCCTCTGCTTTCTACTAGTACAGTTGTCCCTAGGTATATATGGGGGATTGGTTCCAGGACCCCCGTGTATACTGAAATCTGTACATAAAGTCCTGAAGATGGCCCTGTGGAACTTGCATGTATGAAAAGTCAGCCTTCCACATATGCAGGTTTTGCATCTTGTGCACACTGATTTTGGTCTGCATTTGGTTGAAAAAAATCTGCATATAAGTGGAACTGTGCAGTTCATACCTGTGTTGTTCAAGGCCAACTGTAAATAATAATTAGCTAAACAATAGAAAGCTGGCCCTGACTGTACTCATTGTCAGCTATTTAGCTAGACTAATTGATACTATTATAGGGTCTTAACTCAGCCAGGTTGTACAGCCCCAGAAGGAATATCAGAAAGCCAGAACTTGGTTAGACCTTTTTGCTGGGAGAGAGTTCCTGGATAGAATGATAAGAAAGTAGCAGTGTACTAGCAACTTAAGAGCTAGCATACTTATGTCTCCTTTTATTAATCATAATAAAAAGCTTTTAGTTTGTTAAGCAGATTGTATTTTTCTTTTTTCAGCAGTCTAATTACTATTCCCTGATCCAGGACTGAGGATTTGGAGGACCAAGCTTTAGGATACCTGAGGAAATTATCTGAAACTATCATTTCCTAACTCTGCCCAGTTGTTAGACGGTTTCCGTATTCCTTGCTTTTCCCACTTTTGATCACTGTGTCATACACAGAAATATTAAGTCCTAAGGGATAGAAGACTATTTTCTTGACTACCATACAAATCAGAGATAGAGCAGGGCATGATATGGGTTTGGTGAGTCATGGAGTATGGGCTGTCCTCCTGGTTCCTAGTATGAGTTCATGCAAACCATTTACTCTTTGCTTGCTTCAATTTCCTTATCCAGATCTGAATTAGATCTAAGGATATCTTCAGGTCTAAAAATCTCTGATGGGTATTTTTCATTGAGAATTTAATAAGTAGCCTTGTCTTTTCTGCTGGGGATGATTAGAAAGATTCAGTGATTACACTCTTTTTCTAACATTTTTATTGCATGGGACAGCTATGAAAATTTAATCATGGGAAGCTTGAAGGGACCAGAAAAACAGCTTGATTAACCATAAGAGTTAAGGTTGTTATAAGTTTTCAGAATTAAGTATGTAGAGTGGAGTTTTTATTGATTATCTAGGGTGCACAGAAATTTACTTTTCAAAATGGAGATTGTTTACTTTATGGAGTTTTTGTTTTAGGGCTGTCAACAGACATGGAAATAGTCAGGGGACTAGAGAAATCTCTGGAGAGGTGTGTTTTAATCAAGAAAACTCTGTTCTGTACCTTTCACTATGGTATGCTAAGTCTCGTGATGAGCCTCTGTTTCCATCTCTGTACCTGAAGTTTTGTGATAGGGTGGCAATAGAAAGAGAATAGAGGGAGAATTATTGACAATTCATAAGTTGGATTTGGTGTACACTGTTAAACCTGTATCTTCTGCTGGCATTTTAACTAGTAAGATGTGATAAGATTTGCGTGGACCTAAGTTTACCTAATCTTGATCCCTTCTTGGTTCCTTGGCCCAGGTTCAAATCAAATTCTGCTACTTACTTTCTGTGTGATCTTGGGCAAGTTTGTCCCTCAGTTTTTCAATCTGTTAAATCTGCTGCCTGACTTGCATCTGCACTCATATACTGTAACTTTGTTTTCTATTATTATGGAAGAATGGTCTGTGCTGCCAGGAAGGATCAGTCTGTCTCACTGTATACTGTTAAGGACATTAGCAATTCTCCCTTCTGTCTTCTGCATCATTAGATTTTCCCTCTCAACTGAATATTTCCCATCAGCACAAAATATTTTTCTCTTCTTAAAATTCTCTTCTGCCACGATTTTCTCCACTAGCGCCAACCTGTTTCTTTTCCTTTCAGCAAAACACCCCAGAGGAGTTGAGTATATTTGCTCTCTTCAATTTCTTTCTTCCCATTCTTTCTTAAATTCATTCCAGTCAGATCTTTGTTCTCATCACTTTACTGAAACTGCTCTTGTAAAGTTATTAATGCCTTCTCAAGCTATCCTCCCACCTCAGCCTCCCAAGTAGCTGGGATTCCAGGCATCAGCCACTGGACCTGGCCTTATTAATGGCTTCTGCTTTGTTAAACCCAGTGACCATTTTTCAGGCCTCATCCTATTTGACTTGTCATCAACATTTGGCACAGGTGATTGTTCTCTTCTCCTTGAAACACTCTTATCACTAGACTTTCAGGATGCCACTCTTTTGCTTCAACTGATGGGCCTTTGCTGGCTTCTTCATTTTCTTGACCTGTTTAATGTTTTTCTCCGAGACTTAGTCTTTGGACCTTTATATTCTTTATCTGTACTCACTCCCTTGGTATTATCTGTATTCTTAAACTTTAAATATTACCTGTATGCTGACAGTTCCCAAATTTGCAGCCCCAGACACGTAGTCCAGCTGCTTATTTGAACATCCACCCTTGAATATCTAAGAGGCAACTCATATTTAATGTGTGTGAAATGGAGCTTCTGAACTTATTTCCCAAATCTGTCCTTTCTGTAGTCTTGCCTCCTATCTGTTAATAGCAATTCCTTTCTTCTAAAAGGTAGAAGCCTTAGAATCAGCCTTGGCTACTTTCTTTGTCTCTTATAATGAGGCAGCACTCTACCTAGAAAATATAAAAAGATACCCAGAATCTGGCCACTTTGTACCACTTTTCTACCACCCCAAGCCAAGTAACCATCACATCTCCCTTGGATTATTGCGGTAGCTTTTTAATTGATCTCCCTGTTTCTCTCTTATGTTTGGAGCCTATTCTCAAAACATTAGCCAATATGAGCCTGTTGAAACATAACTTAGATTGTCATTCGTCTTCTTGAAACCCTCCAGTGCCTTCCCATTTCACTCAAAATATAAGTCAATATCTTTGCAGTGACCTACCAGGACCTTATATGATTGGACCCTCCTTTATTTCTCTCGCCTTGTGTCTTACTGCTATCCTCTTGACTACTCTGTTCCAGCCACATTGCCCTCTTTATTATATAAGAGCCTCAGCACCTTTCCAGTTGCTGTTTTTTCTCCCTAGATACCTCTTTTCATGCATTTACATGTCTGATTCCTTTACCTTTTTTTTGGCCTTCTCTCAAGTGTCATCTTCTCAGTGAAGTCTTCTCTAAGCACCCTATTGAAAAATATTACCTTTTCTTATCCCCAATTCTTCTTCCCTACTTTTTTTTTCACTATAGCACTTACCTCTACCTAACATATTATATATTTTGCTTAATTGTTTTGTTTGTGTTCTCTTCCTACTGTATTGTAAACTCCCCCAAGGCAGATTGTTTTTCACTCCTCCAGGGCCTAGAACAGTGCTTGGCAGATAGTATCAATTGAGCAAATGAGTGAATGAATGAATGAATAATAGAAGAGCATCATAAATTTCTTATGTAGATTAAATGAGTTTAACATAAGTAAATTCTTAAGACATGGACCGGCACATAGAAAGTACTCTATAAGTGTTAGCTTTTATTATAATTTTCATAGCATGTCCATGGACAGTCCTGTAGCCTATAGAGGTGAAGACTTAGTTGAGTTGAGACGTCTTGGCATGCCATTTTCCATTAGCTCAACTTTGACTAGAAGTGCCACAAAGGAAGAACTATGGTGGCTACCCCCAAATTTTGGAGTGTGGAGATTCCTTAGGGAACCTTGATAATCAAGATTTACAAGGAAAAAAATACCTATAATTAGTACTAGGAATATTACCTGGAGAAACTGATGCTGTTCTTTATCTGCCCCAAATAAACATTACAGTTTAGTGGGAAATGAACTTAAATGCAAAGTTATACAGTTAGTTTTTTCTTTTAAAGTATGAATTTGTCTTAAAGTTCCTAGTCCACAAAAATAATTTTTAAAATATCTCTTCTAATAAAATACTTTAAACAGATAGTAGCTTTTGAAAACATGAGACATCAGGTTTTTATCATTTTTGCATGTTCTTCTGTGTGTATGAGGGGATGAAGATTTGTTTACAGATAATAATGTGTAGTTGTCATATGATATAACTATCTTGGCCCAAGCTTAATGCTTGAAAAGTTTTATTTGATTAATCATTTTTGTTTCAGGGTTACTACATAGGGTCAATATACCATTGTAAATTACTAACATTGCATTTCCCATACTTCATATTGAAGGTATCATTTTATTCTGGTAAATTACTAACATTGCATTTCCTGTACTTCATATTGAAGGTATCATTTTTATTCTGGTAGGCACATAGCTGGCAACCTGGAATAAAAAATCCCTATCGTGGTGTTGTTGTGTGGCCTGTTCCTGAAAACATTGAAATCA
This sequence comes from Hylobates moloch, assembly GCF_009828535.3. Taxonomy (NCBI): domain Eukaryota; kingdom Metazoa; phylum Chordata; class Mammalia; order Primates; family Hylobatidae; genus Hylobates; species Hylobates moloch. Next base: position 62,055,948 of record NW_026652290.1, on the reverse strand, counting down.
CTGTAACACTTTTTAAGGTAAGTTCCATTTTTATAGGCTATAGAATTTATTATATAACCAGGGTACCAAATGACAGAATATTTCAGTGTTCATTGTTCTATACATTTGTGTCCAGTCTGGTACCTACTGTGCATTATTTTTAGGGACATAGCAATTTATAACAATGCAAAGGAATCACAGTATTTCATGGTTTATAAAGTCGGGGATCTTTTTGAACTTGTTACAATTCAGATCAGCTGACATAGTTCTTTTACCACTTCCTACACTCTACCCACAGAAAACTATAAAATGCCTTCCCTGTGGAAAGCTGAGGAGTGTGGAATTCTGAGTCTTGACCTTCATTTTGTTAGCCTTGTTTGATAAAAGGATGCTTTAAAATTAGTATATGATAAATATCTTATTAATATTAATGTAACAAGATATGTTTTAAATTGATATTTGATAAATATTTTATTGGTATTAGTATTTATAAGTGTTGCTGCTTAAAGGCAAAATGCTGGTTGTAAATTCAAAGTGCAGATCTAAAAACATAGTTGTTCATATACCCCCTTGCCTATTTCATATGTATTTTCTCTTGAAAGTCTTCCATATGTCTTGAAACATTATAAAGTAGCCCCTACATATGGTAATTAAGCACTAGAATATTTACTTTCCTAACCAACTCCTTTCCCACATCAAAAAAAGTTGGGGACAGGTATGTCTCAGTGTGTCCCAGTTTTAGCCTTTTGGAAGGTGGTGGAGTTAGAAAACGAATGTTTTATTTCTTCTTTGTAAATTGCGTTGAGGCTACTTTTATCGTCGTATATAGCAAGGGAGAAGTCATCTCATTAAGCATAATTTAGTAACAGAAATTTGTGAAAATCCGCTAAATATTTTAGGACATGAAATTAAAGTAGAGCCAAATGATATGGCTTAGAGCATGACATCATTGTGTAAATAGTGCTTTTGATTTTGTGGAACAATATATTAATTTGTTTATTCAGAAAGTACTGCAGAGTTCAATAGAACAAAACAATATGAATATTAATGTAAAATTAATGTAATTTTAAATGTTCTGTATTATGTATATATTTTATTAATGATTCTTAGCACATTATATATATTTTGTAGTTTTGATATTACTGTTACTGATTTATAGCATTACTTGATTGTCCTTGTCAGATGTATACCATTCTTGATTTATTCAGGGAGAAATAGGAATGAGGCAGTAACTGCTATTCTTTTTTTTTAGGATAGTCAGAACCACTCTGTTGCCCTTTTAACCAGCTGTCCAAAGAGCCAGTTATTAAGTCCCTCCTATCCATTTTTGTCCTACTGGAATGATATACTAGTCTTGGTAATTAAGAGCAATATCTCTGGTGTCAGAAGAATCTTTATATGCATTATTAGTTCATTTAACTTTCACAGCAACTCTAAGGTTTTATAATGATTCTCACTTTACTGATAAGGAAACTGAGACTAGAGAGGAATGTAACTTGTCCAAATAGACTGTGATTTAGCCCTGTTCATTCCTCTATAGTGTACTGCCTACTCTGTAATATAAAGAGTTGTGAATATTGATCACCGCAGTAGGATCTCTGACATACTTGAGGAAGACTTTTAAGTAATTTCTTGTTTTGTTTTAGTCTGTATTGGCAAAGCGAATGGATGGACATAGTTATACAACATTTTAATAAAATGGTGATAGAGAATGAGGGGCTAGAATAGAGCTGAAAAATAGCCTTCGCCTTGTGTTTTGGGAAAGGATGTGCATTGACAGTGATTCTGAGTTGGAAGTGGCTGTTGAAATGTGTTGCTTAGATAAGTGAGGTTTTCAAGTACTGATGAGAATGTTCAGCATATCCTTATCACTGAATTTTTAGATTTGGAGGGTTAGTATGTAGAAAAAAACCCAAACACCCCTCCCTCTCAGTCTGCTGTATTAAACGTTTCTACACAATTGTGCTATTGAGGCAACCTTGAGACCATTTTCAATATTTAAATGAGTATTTTCAGTGGATACTTTCATCTTCCTGACTCCTTCCATCCTCCCTGAATTCTTATAGATAAGCAGAAAAGTAAAACAGAGCAAAATGGAACAACTTTTCATTTGTTCACGGTAATTTTTGGATCTTGTTTTTGAACAACACTTAAAATATTCAAGTGAAAAATTTCACATTTCCTCTTTTTAAAACTTGTATTAAATCTCATAATTCACTTAATCTTGAAATTTGCAAATAGGAAAGGACTGCTCTGAACCCTTTTTGCCCTTAGTGAGTAGCATACACAGAGGTATGCTCATAGAGGAGGTGATTTTTAAGAAAGTTATCAATATGTTTAATTTTTCTGTGACTTAACCAAAAATTAATTTCTTTAGCCTGCTTTTGATATTTGAGTTAAATTGAAAATAGCTGTTTCCAGTAAATTTTTTTTTAAAAAGACTTTTAGGATTTTGAGAAGGACAATGGCTCTTCAAGCTATTTTTAATTTTTCTCTTTAGTGCAGTGCTAAGAAAGGAGACAGTAGAGGGAGAGTAGGATATAAAAAAAGGCTTAATTGAATTACGCTAGAAGCAATTCTCATTACAAATGTTTTTGTCTGGTCAGTAATATAGTTAATTATGTAGAGATACCATTTTTAAGTGCCTTGGAAATGAACATCATTGCTGCTTATTTTACATCTTTTTACTGACTTGGCCCTATAAGATGTGCCTCTTGGTCTCATTAAAATTATTCTTTGGTAAAAATTATTTTAGGGATAATACATTATCTGTGCTTTAAAACATATTTCATTGCTTTAAGAGTTAATGTATGTCATATGTATATGGTGCTGTTAAATATTTATTAATTTATAAGATATATATTCATTACTTCATTAATCCAGTATTCTTGAGAGCCTTGCTATGTGCCAGGTACTTTTCTAGATCCTGGGGGCACAGTGCCTACACTGAATCAACAAAGTGGGTAAAAGTCAGACAGACTTGGAACAGCAACATAGCTTAAACACTAGTTGTGCACTGTGGGAAGCTGCATCTCTTAGGTTTCATTTTTCTGCTCTGTTAAATGGGAGTGAAGATAGTACCTACCTCATAGGTTGCTATGATGACTAAAACACTTAGCACAAGAACTGGGACATGGTGAGAGTTCAGTAAATATTTTATATTATTATTTTGATACTAGCTATGCTGGAGCTGTGCTGCATTCCTCAAAATACAAAATGAGAGGGGAGGGATAGGCAGGGAGAATGGTATGATGTCTCCCCTGCATTGCATCACACTGTATTACTTGGTTTCTAAAATAATACTCTCTGTGCCCTAAGTGCATCATGGAAAAGCTCTTTCAACCTTTATTTACAATTCTTTTTCTCCTTAAAACCAGTTTATTGGCAGAGCCAGCTGAGGAAACAAATATTAAGTATATTTTTTCCACTTCCCTTTTCTTTCTACCCTTTGCCTGTTCACCACCACCAAAGAAGCTTATTTTGGCAGGTTTTTATCCTACCTATGTGAATTTACTCATAAAAATAGTTGCTTCAATACAGCTCAAACTCAGCCAGCTGCCATGCTATTATACTAGAAAATGAGTAAATAGACATAAGAAGTAACTAAGGAGTTTGGAATTTATCTCATAAGTTGTAGGGGTTGTTAAAGAAATCTGAGTTGGTACTGATATGGTCAGAACTGTGGTTTGGGAAAATTAATCTGTGTACAAGATTGAATGGAGATCAGAGAGACTGAGAGAATGCTGCCGTCACGTTCATCTTGAAATAGCCTAGGTACGTTCTCAACTATGGCAATAGAAATAGCAGATCATTAGTAGACCAAAGTGGAATCAATCATAAATAAGATGTTTCTCTGTAAGAAACATGGAACCTGAGAGACACAGTAGGGAAATATCAGAGTCCATCTCCCATCCATGTATGCTCAATCTTAGAGTGCAATGTTGAGCCAAAAGCATGCTTTATTGAGATAGTCTCTCATTCTCTTGATACCTCCATTCCTACCTCACCTCTGTCTGATACATGGAGTGAACTTGAGTAAGTTAAATGGGCATGTAATATGACCCCACTACTTTTCTCTCTGTTTCTTATACTTTGTTGCCTTTTGCCTTTACTTACTCTAAAATCTGTGGAAATCTTATATAATCCCACCCAGCCCAGATGTTTTCTCTCTCATGAAGTTTTTCTTGTTCATTCTTGTAAGAAGTAGTGTGTCATTTTCTAATCTCTGGTAAAATCATTTATTTCATTCATCATACATTTAGTTGGATTTAGAACTACTGTGTTTGTCTTTGAAGGCAAGGACAACTGTCTTTGAATCCATGTAACATCTCTACAATCCCTTATATACTAAGTGCCCAATAAATATTTCTCAAATAAATGCTTGCAAAAGTGTGCTTCATTAAAAAAAAAAAAAAGAAAAAAAGAAAAAAAGAAAGGTTACATTTGGTTGTAGGATCCATCATTACCCTTTCTCAGGTTTCTAGGTGTTTCTGGGATTAATGAGGGAGAGGTAAGAGGAAGGGCATCAGTAGCCCTGCTGATTTGCCATTTTGTCTAGATTGTCAAGTCCCTTTTAGTGCTTTGAAATTCCAGCTGTTTAACCTCTGCACTGAAGAAAACTTTGCCTCTAGTGATACTTTTAGTTTAAGATACATACAGGTATAAAAATGAAGGCAGGGCTTTATGTTAGCATTTAATATCTTAATAAGCTGCTTCTTAATAGTCTGTTTACTGGCTTATCTGTCTCTGATCAGGTAGATTTAGTGATGGAAGATAGTGATATGCATCAACAAAAATAAAATAGAGGATTTCTTAATACTAAATAATGATTATGATTTAGATAAATTATGGAAGTATTATAAAAGTAGGGTATGACCAGGCACAGTGGGTCATGTCTGTAATCCCAACACTTTGGGAGGCTGAGGTGGGTGGATCGCTTGAGCCAAGGACTTCAAGACAAGCCTGGGCAACATGGTGAAACCCCATCTCTACAAAAAATACAAAAAAACGGACCAGGTGCAGTGGCTCATTCCTGTAATCCCAGCACTGTGGGAGGTTGAGGCAAGGAGATCGTTTGAGCTCAGGAGTTCAAGACCAGCCTGGGCAACATGGCAAAACCCTGTCTCTTTTGAAAATACAAAAGATTTGCTGGGCACAGTGGTGTGTGCCTGTAGTCCCAGCTACTCAGGAGGTTGAGGTGGGAGGATCGCTTGAGCCTAGGAGGTGGAGGTTGCAGTGAACCAAGATCACACCCCTGCACTGCAGCCTGGACAGCAGAGCAAGACTCTGTCAAAAAAAAAAAAGTCAAGACTAAGAAAATCACTCAAAACCATGCATTTACATGGAAATTAAACATCATGCTCTGGAATTACTTTGGGGTAAATAATGAAATTAAGGCAGATAACAAGAAGTTATTTGAAACTAATGAGAACAACGATACAACAGACCAGAATCACTGGGACACAGCTAAGGCAGTGTTAAGAGGGAAATTCAAAGCACTAAATACCCATATCAAGAGTTAGAAAAATCTCAAATTAACAACCTAACATCACAACTGAAAGAATTAGAGAAGCAAGGACAAATCAACTCCAAAGCTGGCAGAAGACAAGCAGTAACCAAAATCAGAGCTGAACTGAAGGAAATAGAAAATGAAAACCCATTCAAAAGATCAATAAATTCAGAAGTTGGTTTTTTGAAAAAATTAAGATTGATAGGCTGCTAGCTAGACTAATAAGAAAAGAGAGAAGAGCCAAATAAACACAATTAGAAATGATGAAGAGGCTGTTACCACTGACCTCAGAGAAATGAAAATAACCATCAGAAACTACTATGAACACTGCTTTGCCCACAAACTAGAAAACCTAGAAGAGATGGATACATTCCTGGACACATATACCCTCCCAAGAGTGAACCAGGAAGAAATTGATTCCCTGAAAGGGACGAATAATGAGCTTCAAAATTGAATCAGTAATAAATAGCCTACCAACCAAAAAAAGCCCAGGACCAGATGAGTTCACAGCCGAATTCTACCAGATATACAAAGAATAGCTGGTACTATTCCTACCAAAACTATTCTAAAAAATCGAGAAGGAGAAACTCCTTCCCAACTCATTCTATGAGGTCAACATCATCCTAATAACAAAACCTGGCAGAGACACAACAAAAGAAAACTTCAGGCCAATATCCTTGATGAACATCGATGCAAGAATCCTCAGTAAAATACTGGCAAACTGATACTAGCAGCACATCAAAAAGCTAATCTACCACAATCAAGTCAGCTTAGTCCTCAGGATGCAAAGTTGATTAAACATAACGCCAGTCAATAAATGTGATTCATTACATAAATAGAACTAAAGATAAAAACCACATGATTATCTCAATAGAGGTAGAAAAGGCTTTTGATAAAATTCAACATCCCTTTGTGTTAAATACTCTCAAAACTAGGTATTGAAGGAACATATATCAAAATAATAGCTATCGATGACAAACCCACAGCCAACATCATATCGAACGGGCAAAAGCTGGAAGCATTCCCTTTGAAAACTGGCACAAGACAAGGATGCCCTTTCTCACCACTCCTATTTAACTTAGCATTGGAAGTCCTGGCCAGAGCAGTCAGGCAAGAGAAAGAAAGAAAGGGCATCCAAATAGGAAGAGAGGAAGTCAGTTTATCCCTGTTTGTAGATGACATGATCCTAATCTAAAAAACCCCACAGTCTCAGCCCAAAAGCTCCTGCAGCTGATAAATAACTTCAGCAAAGTTTTAGTATACAAAATCAATGTGTAAAAATCACTAACATTCCTATACACCAACAAAAGCCAAGCCGAGAGCCAAATGAGGAACACAATCCCATTTACAAATGCCACAAAATTAATAAAATACCTAGGAATACAGCTAACCAGGGAGGTGAAAGACCTCTATAATGAAAACTACAAAACACTGCTCAAAGAAATCAGAGATGACACAAACAAGTGGAGAAACATTCCAGTGCTTATGGATAGGAAAAACAAATATCATTAAAATGCCATACTGCCCAAAGCAATTTACGGATTCCATGCTATTCCTATCAAACTACCAATGACATTCTTCACAGAACTCGAAAAAACCTTTTAAAAATTCATATGAAACCAAAAAGTCTGAATAGCCAAGGCAATCCTAAGCCAAAAGAACAAAACTGGAAGCATCATGCTACCTGACTCCAAACTATACTGCAGGGCTATAATAACCAAAACAGCATGGTACTGGTAAAAAACAAAACAAAACAAAACAAAACAGGCATGTAGACTAATGGAACAGAATAGAGAGCCCAGAAACAAGGCCACACACCTGCAACTATCTGATCTTTGACAAAGCTGACAAAAACAAGCAATGAGGAAAAGACTCCCTATTCAATAAATAGTGCTGGAATAACTGGCTAGCCATATGCAGAAGACTGAAGCTGGACCCCTTTCTTACACCATATACAAAAATCAACTCAAGATGAATTGAAGACTTAAATGTAAAACTCAAAACTATAGAAACCCTGAAGGGCAGCATAGGCAATACCTTCCTGAACATAGGAACTGGCAAAGATTTCATGACAAAGCCACCAAAAGCAATTACAACAAAAGCAAAAGTTGACAAATGAGATCTAATTAAACAAGAGCTTCTGCACAGCAAAAGAAACTATCAACAGAGTAAACAGACAGCCTACAGAATGGGAGAAAATATTTGCAAACTGTGCATCTGACAAAGGTCTAATATCCAGCATCTCTAAGGAACTTAAATTTACAAGAAAAAAACAAAACAACCCCATTAAAAAGTGGGCAACGGACAAGAACAGGCAGATTTCAAAAAACATACATGTAGCCAACAAGCATATGAAAAAATGTTCAACATCAGTGATCATTAGAGGAATGCAAATCAAAATCACAAGATAGCATCTCACACCAGTCAGAGTGGCTATTATTAAAAAGTCAAAAAATAACATGCTGGCAAGGTTGTGGAGAAAAGGGAACACTCATACACCGGTAGTAGGAATGTAAATTAGTTCAACCTTTGTGAAAAGCAGTATGGCGATTCCTCAAAGAGCTAATGGCAGAAGGACCATTCAACCCAGCAATCCCATTACTGGTTATATACCCAGAGGACTATAAATCATTCTGCCGTGAAGAAAATGCATGTGTAAATTCATTGCAGCACTATTCACAGTAGCAAAGACATGGAATCAACCTAAATGCCCATCAGTGACAGACTAAATAAAATATTGTATATGTATACAGTGGAATACTATGCGACCATAAAAAGGAACGAGATCATGCTTTTTGCTGGAACATGGATGGAGCTGGAGGCTATTATCCTTCACAAACTATTGCAGGGACAGGAAACGAAATACTGCATGTTCTCATTTATAAGTGGGAGCTAAGTGATGAAAACTCATGAACACAAAGAAGGGAACAACAGACACTGCGGCCTATCGGAAGTTGAAGGGTGAAGGGTGGGAGGAGGGAGAGGAGCAGGAAAAATAACTATTGGGTACTAGGATTCGTACCTAGGTGAGAAAATAATCTGTACAACAAACTCCTGTGCCATGAATTTACCTATGTAACAAACCTGCACATATACCCCAAACCTAAAATATAAGTTAGAAAAATTATAATAAAAATAATGCAAAAGAAAAGAGTAGGCTATTCTGCCTCTCCATTTTTAAAAGCTAGTAAAAGCTAAAAACAAGGCTATATGTATTTTCTTAATTGGATTTATTGGACTAAAGACATGTATTTCAATTCCGTTTCATATTTTGCTTTTGTTACAGGATCCTCATGCAGAAGAATTTGAAGACAAAGAGTGGACATTTGTCATAGAAAATGTAAGCTAATGGCAAATTCCTTCACCTTTCACATTTTCAACTTTATATATGCATTATTAAGGTACATTGGCATTTTGGTGGTAGGAAAAATGTTGCCTTAAGAAAATTAAATAGTGATTTGTAGCTTTTAGAATTTTTTTAGTGAAATGATAGCCAATAACAAAATTACTTGTAAGAAATGCTTTTATTAACACTGTAAGTCTTCAATACCAAATTATATGTATGTTTGTATGTATGTGTGTATATATGTGTATTATATATATAAATATATATATATATATATTCTGTTTGGGGTTTAAGGGCAAGCCCATGTCTTATTCATCTTTTTATCTATCAGCATCTAGCATAGTGCTTATCACATAGCAGATACTCATCTAAACATGTGTTGGACGAAACCATGAATGACCTTTGAAATCTTTAAAAAAATAAAAATAAAGTATGTGGGCCAGGTGTGGTGGCTCATGCTTGTAATCCCAGCACTTTGGGAGGCTGAGGCAGGCAGATCACCTGAGATCAGAAGTTTGCAACTGGCCTGGCCAAAGTGGTTAAACCCTGTCTGTACTAAAAATACAGAAAATAGCCGGGCATCGTGGCGGGCACCTGTAGTCCCAGCTACTTGGGAGGCTGAGGCAGGAGAATCGCTGGAACCTGGGAGGCAGAGGTTGCAGTGAGCCGAGATTGTGCCATTGCACTCCAGCCTGGGTGACAAGAGTGAAACTCCATCAAGAAAGAAAGAAAGAGAGAGAGAGAAAGAAGGAAAGAAAGAGAGAGAAAGAGAGGGAGGAAGGGGGAAAGGAGGAAGGGAGGGAGGGAGGAAGAAAGAGAAGGAGAGAAAAGGAAGGAAGGAAGGAAAGAAAGGCGGGGCTTTAACTGTTTATTTGGGTTGAGAGATCCTAGATTGGTACCTTAACAATCATCTTAAGTTAATTTACATATTGTGGAATCCCAAGTGACTAGAAAGCGTATAGCAGGTATTCAATAAATGTTTATTTACTGGGAGTTAAAGAAGACAGCCCATCCAAATATAGTGATTCATAATGTAGGCTTGGAATTCTTGGAAAATCTGTCAAATAAGGGAGTGGACATAGGATGAAATGGAAAATATGTTAACATTCCTTCTCTCCAAACATTTATTAATACATTAGATTCACAGAAATCTATTGAAAATAATATAGATGGCAGGAATCAGATAAACCTGATTTCAAGTCCTATCTCTTCTACTTATAAGCTCTGTGATCATTGGGAAATTTCTTAAATTCTCAGTCATACAGTTATAGGGTTGCTTGAAGATTAAATAATTTTCAGTGAATATTAGGTTTTACCATTGCCATCATTATCATGACTGTTCATCATGATAATTGTTAAAGTTCTAAAATGTATTTATAACAGGCTTATCACATGCTTTGTGTAATATTCTTCCTTTCTATGCCTGACTTTGTTATGTATATCAGTGACAAACGGAATTATTTGTTTATTCCCCAGCAGTAACTGGGCCATGTTTAGGACTAAAGAGCTGAGAAGTTTGGTAGTGAGATCAGGTCCATTATAGATTTACTTTCATATTATAAAGTTATGAGATTTCAGAAGGATTGTGAAATTGCTATATTCTTAAGGCATGGGAAAGAGCACAGATGCACATGTTATGACCAAAGCATTTGAAATACATTAACTCAAGAGAATATACTAATTTATATACTCTAAATTAGGGCAACTATCATAAATTATGAACTATATCAAAAGGATGAGTTTATGTAATTAAACCAAAAACAAGACAAACAAAACAAAGGAAGTGCTATATTCTCACCTGGAAGATAGACGAGAATGGGGTAGATCTCCCTCTTTAGTTTTCAGGAGGACATTAATTTCTTTCTGCCAATATCAACTCCTGTATAGTGAGATTTGAGAATAATTTTTATTCTCTATCTAGGTGTATTAACTCTTTTTACCTGCTCTGGAAAATCTAGGCCAGTTTTCTGAGATGTGTACAGGACCCCTGCTTGCATAAGTAGATTTAACAAGGGAAAAGTTTTATTTCATTTATCTCTGTATCTACCACAGTTTTTTTTTAAACCATACTACCTTTGGGGTAGTAGCTTCTCAATAAATATTTGTTGAAGGAGTGACTGAATAAATGGTATAGTTAAACTCCGTGAACTGTTATAAATCCTGTAAGGATTATTCTTTTTAAGAGAAGAATACCTGTAATCCCAGCACTTTGGGAGGCCAAGGCAGGCAGATTGCCTGAGGTCAGGAGTTCGAGCCCAGTCTGGCCAACATGGTGGAACCCCATATTTACTAAAAATACAAAACAATTAGTTGGGCTTGGTGGCGTGCGCCTGTAATCCCAGCTACTCAGGAGGCTGAGGCAGGGGAATTGCTTGAACGAGGGAGATGGAGGTTGCAGTGAGCTGAGATCGCGCCACTGCACTCCAACCTAGGTGATACAGCAAGACTCCATCTCAAAAAAAAAAAAAAAGAGAGAAGAATAACGTGAGTAACATCCATCAACTATACTGAAGAAAATTTGAAAAGTAGACCCTAGAGGCAGTAAAACAGCATGTGAAGGATCCATATGCTGTTACAGTAGGAGCTCTTCTGATCAACTTTATTGAACTTACATAAGCCAATCTCATGAGATTTGTCTGTATTACCATCTATGGGATTAAATAAATAGGCTGGGCGTAGTCTCTCACACCTGTAATCCCAGCACTTTGAGAGGCCAAGGCGGGTGGATCACTTGAGGTCAGGAGTTGGAGACCATCCTGGCCAACGTGGTGAAACCACGTCTCTACTAAAATACAAAAATTAGCCAAGTGTGGTGGTGCATGACTCTAATCCCAGCTACTCAGGAGGCTGAGGCTGGAGAATCACTTAAACCTGGGAGGCAGAGGTTGCAGTGAGCCAAGATCGTGCCACTGCACTCCAGCCTGAGCGACAGGGCAAGACTCTGTCTCAAAAAAAAAAAAAAAAAAAAGAAGAGAAAAGGAAGGAAGAAAGAAATGTTCTTAGACATTTTCTTTAAACCAAAATTTGATATAAGTAGACATTGCATTTTTCAAGTATTAGCAGTTTGCTTTACTTGACATAATCTAATGTGAGATTTTTAACCTTTTAAATAGATGATTCAGTATTCATTCATTCAGCTCTTAAGTATTCATTGAGCGTGTATTATGTGCTAGATACTGTTCTAGGCATTGGAAATAGTGGTGTATAAAACAGATGATTCGAGACCAGCCTGGGCAACACAAAGGAGACTCAGTCTACAAAAAAATAAAAAAAATTAACTGGACATGGTGGCATATGCTTATGGTCCTGACTATTCAGGAGGCTGAGGTGGGAGGATTGCTTGAGCCCAGGAGGTCAAGGCTGCAGTGAGCTGTGATCGTGACACTGCACTCCAGCCTGGATGACTAAGTGAAACGCTGTCTCAAACAAAACAAAACAAAACAAAACCAGATAACAAGTTAACAAATCTCTTCACTGTGTAGTTTACACTCGTGTGTGTGTGTGTGTGTGTGTGTATGAGAGAGGAGGATAAAAATTAGTGTATGAAAGATTTAGTGTGTTAGATAAAATAAATACATAACGTATGCTAAATGCATATTAGGTTACATAAATGCTATAGAGAAAAAAGGAAGAGGGTAAGGATCCCCCGTCTTTATGATTACATAGTTATAATGAGCCACCTTATTATTTCTAAGGTCTCCAAAAGAGAATTGGGGTATGCTTGTCAAATTTATTTAAAATATATTTTAATAAGAGAGCTGATGAAATGAATATTGTAAGGTATGGGAAAGTTTTAAAATAACCTTAGCATTCTATATGTAAACCTCTCCTAGGTTATAGCTCCCCTCAGTGGTGAATGATGAAATTGACTTTTGCGGATCATCATGTAGCAATAACATGTTACAATGTTACACTTTCCCTTACATTTTAATGTGCTTTCACATTTCATACAAAAGAATTAGTGAATTTCAAAGAGCTAAAGTTCTTCTCTTTGTCTTGTAAAATCTGGGTTTTGTTAGAAGTTCTGTTGGTATATTGTCCTGACACTGAAAAGGTATGCTCTTTGAATGGAATTGTAATACCTTTCGTTTCTTTGCACATTGTGTTACAACCCCACAGTTAATAAAGAAATGGTGAGACTTTAACCGTAATGTCCAGTAGTAGCATTAGTAACAAAGAGTGAAGTTATATTTAATATAAAATATCCCAATAAGACAGAAGTCTCCAAATATATATCACTGTAACAAATTTATTGGACCCTTACTATGTACCAGGTACTATGTATAATAGAATGCTTTATAGACATTATCTCATTTGCTCATTATAACAACTCTGGTGTGAGTCAGATATAACCCTATTTTACAGGTAAAGAAAGTGAGGTTTAGAGAGGTTAAGTAACTTGCCCACAGTTATATAGCTAACAGGTTGGGATTTTATCCAGTCTTGTCTTTCTCCACGGCCTTTGCCCTTAACCCATACTGCAGTAACTGGCTACCTTAATAAGAAAGATGAAAAGAGATCATTTGAAATTGTAGACTCATAGGGAAGCTTTTAATCAGTCTTCTGTAGTAGTAAGCCTATGAAGAACATATGTATCAGATTAGTGAAGGTAGTCTTTATTGTTTATATACAGTTTAGAAGTTATTTGGATTAATTATTTCACTACTGTTAGACATTATAAAATGGAATTCTAGAATTTGTCAGTCACTAGAATTCTTAATATTTTTTCTCAAGGCAACCTTACTGCTTCTTTGTGCAAATCGAGATAATGCTATTTTCATTTTATTGGTTCTCTTGTTTCTGATTTCTCCGTTTTGTCTGAGCTTTCTTCTTTGGACCAGAAACTTCAGAGTTGAAATTTTAGAGGTAGTTCTGCCACTTACTGGCTATGCAACCTTAGATAAGTCATTTAATATTTCACAGCTTCCATGTAGTCATGTATAAAATGATGGTATTAATATCTACACAGGTTATTGAAGATTGGAAATAATGTATGTAAAGCATCTAGCTTGGTAAGGAGTAGCTATTTTTATAATGTTCCTTTCTAGAGGACACAGAAAAATATAAAGGAAAGAAAACTAGATTTCTAAATTTTATTGTTGCAGGATTTTAGTTTTTCCACTCCTTTATACCACTTACACCTCTCAATGATTTCTAGACTTTACCGTTATCTCAAAGCAATGACAAGGCAACTTGTAACATCTCACTTGGACTAAACTTAAAATATTTTTCCTTTTATCTTTTGATTTAGGATATCTTCCGCTTATAAATTTAATCTAGGATTAAGAACAAGTATTTCTTTTGGATTATTTACAATCCATTTACTTATTAGTGTAGATAATCAAGAATGGATACTATAAAACACTATGTTTCATTTTTATCTACTGTAATAGAATAACAGCTGTTCATCCAGACAATTGACATTGTAGGGTTTTTTAAAAATATGAAGCCACAACAGTTATATTTAGAAAACAAAAATTTTTTTCTCTTCCTAGTGTTTTAGATTACCCAATTAAATCCAGAACTATTACATTTGTAAATTATATCCATAGGTTTTAGTTTCTTGTTTTTACATTTGAGACAAGGTCTTGCTCTGTCACCCAGGCTAGAGTGCAGTGTTGTGATCATGGCTCACTGCAACCTTGAACTCCTGGGCTCAAGTGATCGTCCTGCCTCAGCCTCCCTAGTAGCTGAGACTACAGGTGCACACCATTACACCTGGCTAATTTTCTATTTTGTAGAGACAGGGTCTCCCTTTGTTGACCAGGCTGTTTTGAACTGCTGAGCTCAAGCAGTACTCCCACCTCGGCCTCCCAGAGTGTTGAGATTACAGGCATGAGCTACCACACCCAGCTGGTGTTGGTTTTTAAAATCTAAAAAATTTTATTTTTCTGATTCCACTGTTTTATTTTAATACATTAAAAGCATATTGATGAAAGGCACCAATCAGATTGAATCCATTCAGTAATTTATCCAACCATTCTGCAATATTTTAATATGGATTTTCTATATGCCCAGACATTTGGTGGTTATTGAAGATGCAAAGTCAGTTAAGACATGCAGAATTTTGATTCTGAGATTCATGGTTTTTTCTCCCACATTTTTTTCTGTGAAATTGGGATCATCTTATATCTAGGATGTCCCACGGTTATAACTGTTAGTTTTTTGTTTGTTAGTTTTGCTTTCTTATTGCTATATAAAATAATGATATATCATCTTTAAACCAATGATAACTTATATTTGATGACATAAGATAACCTGTCCTCAAGAAGCTTATAAAGTAGTGAAGTGTCAGAGAGGTAAAGAAAGAACTGCAAGGAAAAAAATAAAAATGTTCATAGGGTACTACAGGACAGTAATGGAGGGCAGAGTCAGGGAATAATTCCTGGAGGAAGTGGCTACAGAGTTTAGTCTTGACGAAAAAAGGAAGTTAGGCAAAAAAGGCATTCTAAGTAGAGGAAAGAAATAGCAAAAGTAATTGAAAGAGGAAAAACAAAACCAACAGAAAACATGAGCTCCCCCAGTAAAGATTAATAGACATCTGCTTTTTGTTTTGTAACTGTTAACCCAATGAATGTAATAGTAGGCATAAGATTAACTTGGTTCTTCGTCCTCCATGGAGATCAGTGAGGTATGAAAATGTATTTTCTTGGTGCTACCTATTCACTATCCAGTCTTTCCCACTATTTCCAACTGTGACCCATGAGATAGGAAGTTTGGCTCCTCCAGGGCTCCACCAGTCCCTTTTTTATTGCTGTTTGTTTGATGTTACCTCCGGAAGACTTTTAAGTGAATGGCGATGGGCTAAATGAATTATGTTAATTCCAAGGCAGATGGCTGGGCCTGGTAGCACACGCCTGAATCTTAACACTTTGGGAACCCGAGGTGGAAGTATTGCTTGATCTCAGGAGTTCAAGACTACCATGGGCAATATAATATAGTGAGACCTTTTCTCTACAAAATGTCAAAAAGTAGCTGGGCTGTGGTGATGCGTGCTTGTAGTCCCAACTACTCAGGAGGCTGAGGCAAGAGGATTGGTTGAGCCTGGGAGGTTGAGACTGTAATGAGCTCTCATTGCGCCACTGTACTCCAGCCTGGGCGACAGAGTGAGACCCTGTCAAAAAAAAAAAAATCCAAGGCAGTAGTGTAAATGCTCCTCTGCTTTGTTTCTTTTGTTGGATTACGTTGAACAGGATTACTTGCCCAACTAAACTCACCTAAGAAGACTATACCAAGAACAGAGATGATATAATAGCTCAAATAATACAATGTAAACAATATAAAATCACAGTGTTTCTGACCTTATTAAATTTAAGTTTGAATCCTTCTCCAAAATCAAGTCAATCTCTTGATCTCACAAAATAACAATTCTGATAAATTACTTCTACTTTTTCTTTCAGAGAAAAAAAGTATATAAATGCTACTTCTCTCCTTTAGTTGTTTTTTTTTTTCTGTGTCACCTCAATCAAGGCATCTCACTTCAATGTCTGGGGAAAGACTGGATATCTTTTTCAGAAACTGTAGCTTGCACTTTCTCCTGTAGCTCCAAACTGGGATTATCTTTTCAGCCCCAAGCCTTTCAAGAATACATTTCCAAAGGTCTAAAGAGTGTCTAGTGCACATGAGAATACCACATCACAAACATTAGCAGTACCCCTCTTCCACCATGGAGTCAATTTATAATCTAAGTATCAGTAGAGATGGCTCAGCCTTTTTAGGGTACGGCAGCATTTACCTTAATATAGTCCTGTTTATAGCATTCCATTTAATGTTCCACCCCCTCTGGAAATGTGGCCTAGTTAACTCACTTGAACCTAATCAAATTTCCACTAGGCAGCATACTCCACTTTTTGTTCTTCTATTAATCCAGTAATTAAGAATGGTTTAGTCAGTAATGCCCATTTATCTGTATTTGTTAGTATTATATACTATTTATATATACAGTAAACTTTAATTTTTCCTGTAGTTCATTCAACTTTGTGTGTAGGGAAACCAGTCCTTTCCTCACCCTATTGACTGCAGTTTCATCAAGGAAGAAAGTGAATTCTCTCACTCTTGCTGAATGGCAAGAAAATTCACGTGCTTATGGCTACTTGCTGAGAGAGTATTGTTCTACACAGTGCTAACCAGAATACATTTGAATGATAAATCAAAGAGCCCTGTATTGTTAGATCTCTTTTAGGCCATTCTTTTGGTATAAACTTCTCAACCATGTTCTTTTCTTACAGTCCCAGAGTCTTAGACCCTTTTGGATTTCTAAATATTTCAGAAATTTGAAAGCAATGTATAGAGGACCTCTGCTCATCTTGTCTTTCATACAAATGTAGCAATTTGGATAAATCTAATCAAGATCCAGTTTTTTATTTTTAGTTTCAACTTAACTTTTTTGGTTATTTTTCAGATATGCACAAAAATAGAAGAAATAATATACTAAATCTCTAAGTACACGTCTCCTGGCTCAATAATCTTCAGTATTTTTTTCAAACTTATTTCATCAATTCTTCTATTTTTCTGTTGTTTGCTTTACCAGATTTAAAGTACATTTCAGATATTATATCATTTCTTCTATAAATAATGAAGTCCACTTGAACATCATCAGCTTAAAACGTGGTTAAGAGTTACTGGCATGTCAGAAAAGGTGACCTACCAGCAAAGAATTTTTTTTTTAACTTAACTGCCTTTTAGATGATCTCTCTAGGCTGCACATTCAATATTATCTTGATTCTTAAAAAGCGATATTATTCTTGTTTCTACAAAGAAAAAAAATTGACTCTATAAGAAGCAACAAAGCTTCTTTTATAACCCCCTCAGAATTAAACTCCTGAATTAAGAGTAGGAAGCTCATGGTTCAGACAGGCTTTTTTAGTCTTTTAATTATCCTGTCAACTTTCTATTGTATATGATTATGGGAATGGTGACTGGCTGTCTGTGTAAATTAGGCAGGGTATAATAGATATGACTAGGAGTTAAATGAAAAATTTTTAGCTAACTAAATCTTATTTTGGTTACATTTCAGAGAAATTTCATGTATATATATATATATATTTCCTCCTTAGTTTCCGTTAATGTTAAGTATTTAATGTGCTGTTCTAATTCAGAAATCTTTCAGATTGTGCTTCTAGAGGAAAAATCCCATCTCCTTTATTCTCAAATCATCCTTTAACTTTAAATAAAATAATGGAGAAACTTTTGTTGCACTTAAAAAAAGAGGTATGCCTAAGAATGATCATGCATGCTTTGAGCCTGTCAACTGTACTGTATTTATCTTTGTGTAATGCAAGAAACTCTATGTTAAAATAGTAAATAAAAATTACATGCCAGATAATTTATTTCACATAGCAGTTTAATTTGTGAAATGTCCTAGCTAACACATTTTAAGGGAAAGTTCCATTTTTTAGCAACAGAGCACTGTTTTCATACTATTACAGTGTTCTTGTTTTCTGGTTCTGTTTTTCTGAGTTTTGTCCCTGTTCAGTATTTGGAGATTCATCTTTATTGACATTGATCATGCGTTACAGATCAAGTACTGCAATAGTATAAAAATTCACAGGATTACTTATTACTCATAATTGCTTATTTATCCAACCAGTATTTAATAAATAGATATCATGTGACAGATACTTGCTACGTACTGAGAGTGTAATGGTGAAAAAGGTATGGTCTCTGACTTCCGGTATTCTACAGTCTGGAGTGGGGAAACAGGCAACCACTATGAAGATTAAGTTTAGGATGTTTTATGTTCCCATATAAAGAGTACTTAATGCAGTCTTGGTGGGTTAGGGGAGGCTTTCTATTGAAAGTGATATATAAATTGAAACCCTAAAAAATAAAGTTTTTACAATCCTTTTTCTGTAACTTCAAAATCCAAAATCTCTACCTAAGATGTTTATAATTTTTTAATTTTTTGGAAATTTGATTCAAATTCATTTGGTGGCAAAACCTGACCTTACCCAAGATGAAGCTATTCGTGGTATTTATTCCACTTAGTGTAAATGTTTATTCGTTTTGCTGCAAAAATAATATGTTTGATTATTTAGTCAGACTGCCTCAGACTTCACTGGGAGTGTGCTGTAGTATATATATGGTAAAGGCATTGTATTTCCTTCCTAAAATCCAAATGAGAGATTTCAGATAGGAGATTAAGTACTTTTGGTAGTTGTCTGCATTGGATTTGTAGGGTGCTTCAGGTGGCTGGAGCAGCTTGAGCAGAGGTCTGGAGGCAAGAGAGGCCTCTGTGGAACAGCATGTCGTTCACTAGATTACTTTCTTTTATATTTCACTTTTTAAAGAGTGGTTGATTTTTCTAGGGTTATAATAACTTAACCATATGTTAAGTTACTTTTCTTTCTAAAATTACTTAGGCCAGTGTGATGTTAACTTTAAGATCTTGCTTCACCTGCCTCTTAAAATAAAATTAAACTATATCAACTGATCAGTTAATAACTTCATAAATCATAAATGATACTCGATATGTTTTGTTAAAGAATACAAAGCATTTTCAAATAAAATGGGACATTTCATCTCTATGAAACATTTCTAAAGTGGACGTTATTATGATTTTACTCAGTGAAATTAAGTGACTCGCCCAAGAACACACAGAAAGCAGCTTAGCCTGGCCTCAAACCCATGTCTTCAAACTCTGAAACCCATGCATTTTACCATTTAGGCACTCACTCAATCATCAAACATTTATTGTCCTAGGCACTAGATTTACAGCCTAGTGCTATATTAACTACTATGGGGGATACAAGAGAACACCTCCACTCAGATATTAATTTTGGTTTGAGGGATATGCATGTGAGACAAGAGTAAGGTGATATGTACTATGGTAAATGTGTAATGATAGCTGAAAAGTACAATAGAGATTAGAGATAGACCAGTTAATATGGACTGAAATTATCAACAATGTTTTAAGTGTAGCTTTTCAGACATGGCTATGTGTATTCCTAGAGGTATCTGACAGTTTCTATCTTTCTGTATTGTAAGTTTTTTTCTCTGATAAAACTAGTAGTAGTTGTATTGGTTTGTTCTCAAACTGCTAATAAAGACATACCTGAGAGTGGGTAATTTATAATGTAAAGAAAAGAGGTTTAATTGACCCACAGTTCCATATGGGTGGGGAGGCCTCAGGAAACTTAAGGTCATGGAGGAAGGCACCTCTTCATGGGGTGGCAGGAGACAGAATGAGTGCCAAGCAAAGGGGGTAAGCCCCTTGTAAAGCCATCAGATCTCCTGAGAACTCATAAGAACAGTATGGGGGAAACTGCCCCCATAATTCAGTTATCTCAACCTGGTCCTACCCTTGACATGTGGAGATTATTACAATTCAAGATAAGATTTGGGTGGGGACACAGCCAAACCATATCATTCAGTCCCTGGCCCCTCCCATATCTCATGTCCTCACGTTTGAAAACAAAATCATGCCTTCCCAACAGTCCCCCAAACTCTTAACTCATTCCAGCATTAACCAAAAGTCTAAGTCCAAAGTTTTATCTGAGACAAGGCAAGTCCCTTCCACCTATGAGCCTGTAAAATTAAAAGCAAGTTAGTTACTTCTTAGATACAGTGGGGGTATGAGCGTTGGGTAAATACACCCATTCCTAATGGGAGAAATTGACCAAAACAAAGGGGATACAGGCCATATGCAAGTCCAAAATCCAAAAGGGCAGTCATTAAACCTTAAAGTTCCAAAATGATCTCCTTTGATGCCATTTCTCACAACTAGATCATGCTGATGCAAGAGGTGGTGCTCATGGCCTTGGGCAGCTCCACCTCTGTGGCTTTGCAGGGTACAACCCCCCTCCTGGCTGCTTTCATGGGCTGTTGTTTAGTGTCTGTGGCTTTTCCAGGTGCACAGTGCAACCTCTCAGTGGATCTACCATTCTGGAGTCTGGAAGATGGTGGACCTCTTCTCACAGCTCCACTAGGCAGTGCCCCACTGGGGACTCTGTGTAGGGGCTCCAACCTGACACTTCCCTTCCACACAGCCCTAGCAGAGTTTCCCCATGAGGGCTCTGCCCCTGCAGCAAACTTCTGCCTGGACATCCAGGCCTTTGTATACATCCTCTGAAATCTAGGTGGAGATTTCTAATCCTGAATTCTTGACCTCTGTGCATTCACAGGCCCAACACCACATAGAAGCTGCCAAGGCTTGGGGCTTGCACCTTCTGAAGCAATGGCTTAAGCTGTATGTTGGCCCCTTTTAGCCCTTGCTGAAGTGGCTAGGACACAGGGCACCAAGTCCCAAGGCTGCACACAGCAGGGGAGCCCTGGACCTCGCCCAGGAAACCATTTTTCCCTTCCAGGCCTCCTGGCGTGTGATGGGAGGGACTGCTGTGAAGGTCTCTGACATGAACTGGAGACATTTTCCCCATTGTCTTGGTGACTAACATTAGTCTCCTCCTTACTTATGCAAATTTCTGCAGTTGGCTTGAATTTCTGCCCAGAAAATGGGGTTTTCTTTTTTATCGCATTGTCAGGCTGTAAATTTTCCAAATGTTTTGCTCTGCTTCCTCCTGAATGCTTTGCTGCTTAGAAATTTCCTCTGCTAGATACCCTAAATCATCTCTTTCAAGTTCAAAGTTACACAGATCTCTGGGGCAGGATGAATTTGGAAATAAATCAGCCTTAATAACTTTGAAGAATTTCCCCTTTACCCTTAAAATTAGGAAAAATTTAGAAAAGTGGTCAAATGACATGAAATGGTTATAAAACTCCTAATTAAATCACTAAAAATCATGATATATTTACTTTATATTAAATCTCTTCAGCCAAAGCAATTAACAATATATGCCTTCCTACCTCTTTTGATATTTTCCAAAATTACATTTTTTTCTTTTCAAACTGAAGAAGAGAAAGATTGAACTTTTTATAAAGGAGACCATTGTTCTTAATTTGGGTCACAGAATGATTGTTTTTTGGATTTCATTATCCTGGGTACTGTGATATTGGTTATACATTTACTTCCTAACATTGGGGATATGAATAAGACAAAGTTTTCACCTGCACATAGTTCTCAATCTAGTCAGGGAGGCAAATCTGTATGCAAATGATCGAAATGTAGTGAGGATGCTAAAGAGGCAGGTGGCAGGCCCCTTGAAGACATCCAGGAGTACTCATATCTATCAGGGGCATGGGAAAGGCTTTATAGAGGAGTTGCCACATGAACTTGAAAGACTTTTAAAAGTTCACTCACCAGATAATTGTGTGAAGAGAATGGGGTCTGAGGTAAGGACAGAGGGAATAGCCTTGGTAAAGGCACAGAGATAAAATTGTTACAACTTTATACCCAAAGTGAGGAGAGTACTAGGGGTTGAAGCTATCAACATGAGCCCTTACTCATCTTGGGTAAGACTATGGATGGCCTTGTGTGCCATACCAAGGAATTTGAACTTTATCCTAGCAGCCTGTGGATCCCAAACTTGGCTGCCTGTGAGAATCACTTCTGGACTATTAAAACATATAGATTTGCCCACTGGACCCTCTATGATTCTGATTCATGATTCCAGTAAGCTATCAGGAGGCATGGAAAAGTTTTAAGCAGAGTGATAATATGATCAGATTTGTATTTTTAAATAATCAGTTTTTACCTTTCAAACTTTTTTTAATTGTAGCTGTAAGAAATACGTTTTATATTCTGATCTAGTACACACATATGTGTACCTGTGTACAACTGAAACAAGTCTTACTCTTACAAGTATTGTGGGATGTACTGTGGTATTTTCTGTTCTATCTTGATGTTTTAGAATGCTGTTTGCAAACCACTTAATTGACTTTGCAACCCACTGAATTGAATTCACCATCCACTAATGGATCATAACCCACAGTTTAAAAAAGATATTTCTATAGAGAATGAATTGAAATGTGCAAAACTGAAGGGCTTGAGATCAGATAGGCAATTGATTCAGTTATCCAAGTAACAGATGTCACGGGCCTGAACTAGGACAGTGGCCTTAGCAGGTACAGACAGAGAAGAGGGGAAAAAGATTCAGAAGTGTGTAGAAGGTAGTGGAATCACTTCTTAGTGACTCATTTCAAGAGCTAAGGGAGGTCAGAGAGTGTAGGATGACTTCCAGATTTCTAGTTTGAATGTTTAGATAATTTGCTCGTACTCAGTATAGAGAACACAAAGGAAGAATTGGTAGGAGTGGGTTGTTGGGGGGGGCGGGTAAAGATATCCAGAAGGCAGTTGGATATATCAGTGATTTTTTTCCAAGTGAGATTCCTTTAAATTTTATTCTCTTTTTCTTATTAAAATATATATTTTAAGGCTCTGTATTCTCCTTCACCTTTCTTACACAACCTACTTTTTCTTACATTGGTTTCTGGTGTTTTTATGTGGATTGCCCTAAAATATTTTTAAACTTTCTGCTTATGCTGTAAACTACTGTAATACCATCCCAGTCTTTTCCAGGACATATATAACTCCTTGCCCAAAATGAAACTTAAGAAACTTTTTTTTTCTTTCTGAACCACATCATCCTTTCCTCATCCATCAGAGGTAGTGATCTCATTTTTCTGACCTTTCTGCTTGTTGTTCCATTTTGTATTTCCAGCTTTGTGGGCATTAGTTGTGTACTGCATTCCCGTATGTAACCAACTAAATATTGTTATAAGCAGTGCAGCAGTGCAGATTGAAGTCTGCTGACTATCCTCTGGAACTTGATAATTTTCTGCCACTTGTGATTCAGTTAGATAGATCAGATTATAGTCATATTAGGGCTTGGCTGGGCAGTTCTGGCTTTGAAATCTCTCATGCAGTTTTAGTCTGAGGTGGTTGGGGTAGAACATGAGGGGAGGAAGGACTGGAGCCCATGAGATGGACTCTGTCATTTCATGTGGTATCAAGGCCTCTCCCTTTCATCTCTTTCAGTGGGTTAGTGTGGATTTTTTTCAGGGCAGTTGGACTACTTTCATGGCAGCTAAAGACTTCAAGAATGACTATTCTAGCTCTCCCAGTGTAAGTTGCATCACCTTCTTGACCTAGCCTTGCCACATAGTGTTACTTCATCATTTTGTGTTAGCTATAAGCCAATCACCAACCTGCCATGGTTCAAAGGGGAGGGGAATTAGACTCCACCTCTTGATGGGGAAGTGGTAAGACTCTAGAAGAAAATGTGGGATGAGAAATATTTTTGTAGGCAATCTGCAATAGCTATGTAGAAAATATATCAATGTCATCATATAGATTTTTAGTTTTGCCTGGAGTTTGCTACTATGTTGGTACTGCATCTTAAATCTTCTAAAGATTAAGTTAGCTTTTATGATTTAATTTTTCACATCTTGTTTAATTTCTGAACTTGGATAATTTGCCTTCTCTGCAGCAGAATTAAGTATATAGTTATGAAGATGCTTTAAGTCTATATGTTAGGTTTCCCTGGTACAGGACAGTTGCAGGCAGCAGCAGTTTGGCCAGCTCTGCAGAGTGGGCAATTTTGAATTGCATGTTATGTGTTTTCTAAGAGCAGTTCTTGATTCCTATCTTCAAAACTCTAAGGGACCCCTGTAGCCTGTTGAGTAGACTGTTGAAAGTTTTAAATAACTGAAAATACGTTCTCACTTTAACTGCTATGTTCCTTGTTAGACCATAGGCATGGCTGTATGATATAAACCAAATATTACTGGCTCTATTTCATAGCCTTGCAAGTTTTCATTAGCAATAGGAAATGAATCTGACAAGACACTGTGTTTCTTTAAGTGTGTGCACTATTATTTCTTATTTTCAGAAATAAGCTCCTATCAGTATAGTCATGATTTTTGACTGATAAATTTTAGTTCCCAGTTCTGCTGCTGTGCTTGAACTATACCTAATAAATATCATTTGATAATCTGCTGACATAAATATTAATTTTAACAATAGTTCTAAAGTTATATTTTATAAATATACTATGCAGAAAAAGAAATCCCTGAGGATAGAAAATACAAAACAACAATTAATATGAATACTCCTGTTGCCCCTCCTGCACCACCCCACACTGCACCGCTGCCCCCCGACCCCCTTGCTCCATTTATGTGTTCTTTCGTAGAGGCGTGGCAAGTTTGTCTATATTGAAGAAAGCCTATCTGGAATAGTCATTTAGTGTAATGCTGTTTAGAGTATTATAACCACTTGATGGCACCCTTTGATTTGGTACAAACCTCATTAGCCATAGCACAGTGCAGCATAGTAGTTGTAATGGAATAACACATAAGAACTAAAGACTGCAAGGTATCTGGTTAATGTTGAGATGAAATGAATGCAATAGCAAGGCTAAGCTTTCCTGACCCTTCATGAGAGAATAGATGAAAAAAGGAAGAATAAGCTATTGTGCCAAGGGGAGATGATGAAATTCAAGATCCACACACATAATCTCTGGCTCAGCCTCTGAAATGTTAATCCCTGGGTAGAATTATTTGAGCTATAGATTGCAATTTATCATCAAAATGGCACTGTGTCAAACAATACTTTTTATATGTGTGATGTTTAGAACTATCCAATTTTAATATAAAATGGTTCACAGAGCACTGGCTAATATTTAAGTAGCAACTCTTTAAGGTTGTGATTTGGGGGAATGGAGTAGGATGGTTTCTTTACATCAAAATATGAATTGTGTTTTAGATAGAAGGCTTTGGGAGAGTTTTTTTCTGCTTCTTAGTGACAGTTTATTTTTAATGCCAGGAAAAGGAATTTTTAAAGAATGTCTCTTTTAAATTAAGTGGTTTAGAACTGTTTTCTTTCATAGACAAATGGTGTTTTTATAATTATAGAATAATTCTGTAATTTTTTCTAACATCGCTTAAAAATATGCTAGCTGATGAAATGTTATATATTTAAAGGTTTACATGGTCTTTCCTATTCCAATATAAAATATTTGTATGTTTTCTCTTATTTAAATCACCTAACTTCTGCCCACTAGGGAGTGGAGTCATAATTAGTATGTGTTGTAATGTTTTTTCCCTTTAAACCAAATTCTTCCAATTAAAAGAACTAAACTTTGCTAGTATAGGTGGAGGGGTGGGTATTGCATATGTCTATTAATCTGTCACTCCAAGTAATAATCATGTTATGGACTTTTCCTATGTACCAAAAAAAACCCTGTTGTTATTTTCTAGAAAATTAGGAAACTTAAAATAACCCTGTTTCTGGAATCTAGAAGCTTGAAATTCCAGTTTAACTATATATTTTTCCTTTAAACTTTATCATACTAATTTATAAGAGGCTTTTTTGCCTCCTTTCACTTAAGAAAAGCAATTATTTTCTGTTATTACTAAGAAATTATTTTACTTAATTTTGTTTTTATATTCTTCGTACCTGTTTCTGAAGGTTTACCAATAAGCTTGATCTTTAACAGAAACCTATATTTAATTTACACCTGATAGATCATACCGTTCCAGTACCTTCATTGCTAATTACAGATGTTGAAGGCATGCTGTGACCCTGTTAGATGTATTAAATGCTATAGCACAGATCTGTGAAACACCACTCATCTGTGCATGAATAATTCTGTGTTACCATATTTTAGCTCTGGTGGGAAAAATATTTGATTTACTGGTGGTAGGGAACATGAGAGGAGTCACTGTGAAAAGCATATGTCCTGTGAAAATGTCTTGTCTTTGGCAGCTGTCTTCTTTTAGTGATCATGAAGAGTTAAACCTTAGATCCAGAGTCACACCTATGGAGACTAGAAGTTGTGCGTGTTTGAGATATTGCTGGCCCTTTATAATACCCAGTCATCAAGAACAGATAGTATGGAGTAGTCTTTTGGCTGTTGCCATTAGTAAGAGTGCTCTATGAGACTGCATAGCCATTTCAAATTGTTTTTGGAGGCAAAGGGTTCAGAATGTACAGTAGAAAGACAAAAACATATATATATATATGTAGTAGAAAAAGAGCTTGGAGTTCCTAACTTGGTAAAGTATTACAAAGTTGCTTCATCTATTTACGTAATTACATCTGCTGACGTTTTAATTTAAATGCCACCTTGAAAGTTGATAGAGTTAAGTTTAGCTGAGTGTTTTAAAAATGTGACTTTCTCAACCATGTAACACTTCTCCACCCACCCACCCACCAAAAGGCCTACTCCCTGTTTTCTGTTTCTGAGGACAGAATATTATAAAGGACGGTTAGTGCCTCAAACATGCACAACTTCTGATCTTCAGAAGTCTGACTCTGGATTTCACTCTTAACTCTTCATGATCACTTAAAGATGACAGCTGCCAAAGTCAAGATTGCAGTAACCTTTTAAGTAAGCCTCCTGGTTCCACACTGAGTGCCAATGCATACATCTTCCAACCCACTGCACTGGCA
This sequence comes from Hylobates moloch, assembly GCF_009828535.3. Taxonomy (NCBI): domain Eukaryota; kingdom Metazoa; phylum Chordata; class Mammalia; order Primates; family Hylobatidae; genus Hylobates; species Hylobates moloch. Next base: position 62,028,828 of record NW_026652290.1, on the reverse strand, counting down.
GTCTCATACCCAATGCTGAATACAGTGTTCCAGCCTGGTGCCTTTCAGCACACATAAAACTGGTCAATGTCCAATTTTATCCAACCACCCACACTAAATATGAAACCTCGTGATGCTGTCACAGATGCCTGCAGGGTAGCACTCTTGCAAATTTCAAAAAACATGAGATTGCTAAAACAACTAGGAAAAACCCCTTTCTGATGCAAATTACCTAAAACTTACTTGTTTTTGAAGTACCATCTTTAGTTTGCTATATGATGTCAGTGAATATAATTTGTTGAGAAAAATGTTTCTTACACATTGTTTTCGCACATCCTCCTAGTTTTATAGGCCTTATTAAATAGTTTCAGTGAGCCAGTCTTTGAAATAAGGCCCAGGTGAATATTTATATTTCCACTGTAGCAGCAGCATGCATTCTTGATGATTGACCTTTACCCTGACATAATGTCGTCTTGTGACATTGAATGAAATAAATGAAGAAACTACTCCTTGGCTTGATTTGTATTGGCGGAAGAAAGCAAACAGAGTGGTTTGTCAGGTTGCTAAAAACGTCAAAATACAGTTCTGGGACAATTTCTAACACAAAGATTTTTTGTTGTTTGTTTTGTTTTGTTTTTTAAATAATGTGTGGGTGGTTGGATGTTCTTTGAAAAAAGCACACCTTTGAAAGGAAATTGAATTCCAGCAATACCTGTATCAGATAATAATAGGAAGTAAATTGTTTCCCTTTATTTGAAGTTGCATTTTATTAGTCAGATGCTTGTTGGTGACATGTTTAAACGTTAAACATTTAGAGAACTGCACAGCTTTACAGAAAATAGTGTTAATTTATATAAGGATTATGTATTATTAAAAGAAATAAGGCTCTATTCATATAAACACTTGTTATGTTGTAACTTTAGTAATCATTAATTTTAAATAATTTTAGTTTCTACATGTAAGTTATACAGGGTATAACAGAACTCCATTTGAAAAGTAAGGTCTAAAATATTTTTGTGTAATTCTCTTGTTACTTTATAGATTTTGGCTCTGCAGACAAGTTGACTATTTCCACAAGAGGTACCCATCAATGAAATATCCTGTTTTGTAGATGTTAGTGTTTATACCATTATTAAATGAGTACAACCCTATTCAATTATTGTGTCTTGTGTTTTAACTTGAAAGCATTGCTTTCAGGCAGTTAATCTATTTCAAATTAGTGTTGTAATATTTTTGTTGTTTTAAGTTATAACTCACTATTATGTTACTCTATAACCTTAAAACCTAGTTTCCTAATGTAGATGTGGGTTTCTGGATTAGAATAATCAAATCACAGAAATTTAGAGCTAGAAGAAAACTTAGAAATCATAAAATTCTCCTTGCTCATTTTCAGATAAGGAAACTAAGATATCTGGTAACTAGCCCAAAGTCATATTGCTAATGAGTGGTAAACTATTTATTTTCATTCATTTTCTTCACTCCCAGACTGAGGTTCTATATACAAACTTTAAGTAGCACATGTATGTGATAATGTGCTTTTAAATGTTTGCTTTTTATACCTCTTCAAATAGTTTTAGAAAAATTGAATTTTTTTAAAGAAAAAAACCATTTGTAATGAAAGGTTTTTAAGATAAACATCAGTTTTACTGAGGTAGATAATTTGATAGTATTTAAAGAAAATAAGACCAAAATAGCCAGCAGCCATATCTGGATTATTCATTTAAGTTCAGTGCATGTGATTCCCTGCTTCAGATCATGTGCTGCACATACTAGCTACATTTTAAAATCTAAAATCCCACTTAATCATAGACTTTGCTAATATTTTTGGAAAATACATTTTTGAATAATATAAGAACATTTTAGTTTCATTTTAAAAGATGGTTATTATAAAGTTTCAAATTCTGTAATTGAGTGAAAAATATCTGACGTTAAAAGTTTTAAAATAAAAAATAGGTTATGATGTCAAGTTTGTTAGGTAACAAAGTTTGATTAAACTTTCTAAGAGAAAAATTTTAATGATGTTTTAAATATCTATAAGAGGCCACTTTAAGTTTTCTTTATAGAATGATTATAATATATAGTTTTATATTTACAAATTATTAAAATAAGGAAGTGTAGAAATATAATTTAGTCAAGAATACTGCCCAAATGTTATTTAGTAATATTTATATGGTAGTTTAGATATCTAGAGATTGCTTTAAAACAGGGTTATTTTTAATGTTAATGTATAAATTTCCATCCTGGCCAAAAAATAACACTCAGCAGCAATACTTGTTCTCTTCATATCGCTAATTAATTAGAAGTTTGCTCATAAAGTGTTTCAGAATTTCTGAATACAGTTGTGTTATACTCAGCCTTCTTGCCATCTAGATACAACATTAGACACTTTGTTATATATAGGTTAAACTTGGATTAATATTGGTTTACAAGTACTACTTACAGTTCATTATCTCAGATCTCTGCATCTACTTTTAAGGTATGTCAGTTGCTACAGTTAGTTAAAGTACTACATATGCTGCTGTCTAAGCCAATTTAAAGAATAGGGCATGTATTTCCAGTTATGTGAGCTACAGAATGATGGTACTATAACACGAGATCTCCCCCTCTAAGCCAGTAATGTTCTACAGTCTAGATATATTAGTGCCTTTCTTTTCTCTTCTTTTTAAATAGCTGCTTCTTGTGGAGCAGGGCTAACTCCTAGGCAGTGAGCTCAGAGTCAGATATATTAGTGGTTCATATTCTCGTTTTCAAAACATCTTGTCTTTTTGTTTAGTTTTGGAATGGCAGAACTCTAACTGTATAATTGATTTCTGCACTTAGAAGAATGCTTTACAAATAGTAGACCCTCAATGAGTGTTTGATAAATGAACTCATCACTTATTTATATACTATATTTGTGGATTTTTAAAAAATTTGACCTTACTCAGCTATTTAATTTTTCATGTGATAGTCTTCTATCTCTCTGTTAATTTTAGGCTGCTACTTAAAGTTTGAAAGGGTGTGTCTTTTTGTACACTCAAACAATACCCAGCAAGATGCTATGTGTTTATAAATACCCCAATAAATGGGTAAGTGTGTGTCCAATTGATTTCACTCTCAGTATACTTAGAGTGAGACATTTAAGCCCTGCTTACCTGCAGTGTTCTTAGTTTTATGACTGAAGAAGACATCTATTGTAACAGATTCTGTGAATTAGGTGTCAGGAATAGTATACAAATAAAATTGATAGGTTTTTTTTTTGTTCTTTAGACTTATTTTTTATTAGCACTTAGTGTATCTTTAAAAATTTTAATATTTATTACACAGCCAACATAATGACAATGCTGGGCATATTAAAAAGGAAAATTATCTATAATTCCATCATATCAATAAATTGATTTTAATTTAGCATTTTTCTTTCGAGCATATACATGTTGTATAATTTTTTTAGGTTGCTATTTGTTTGCATTTAGGGTAGATTAAGTTCATAAATTCATTAATGTTATTACATTTCTTATTTTAAAAGATGCCTTATGCCTAGGTCATAGGAGGGCTTTTAGAACTGATATTTTTGGATAGGTATAAAAGATCAATGTGTTTATTAACTAAACGTATCCACAATGATTGACTTTTTTTCAACCACTCACAAAACTGCTTTGCAGGTGTGAGCTTTGAGGGGACCTCCATTTCCGCTGCAGTGACTCTCACTTTGGAATTTACTCCAGTGACAGCTTGAACTAGTGAAAATCTATAGGGCTTTGGATTATTATACAAAACCCATCATTCACCCAGTCTTTTGCAATGGTCATGTTGATTCAAGGACAGTTTTTGTGACTAGGTTCAGAGTTGAGTTTGGAAGTAGATTTCAATGCATATATGTCAACAAGTAGATCATATAAAATGAAAGTGATGACTAGGGGTGTGTGTGGTAAAAATGAAATAAAGTTGAAGGGAACCACCTGGGATTGCTCAATTTAATTTAGTGGAATGGTCTTATTACCTTTCAGGATATTAAAAGGAATAAGTCTAAATTGGCATGATTCTTATTTTGTAAATAATAGCTCTATGCTGCATATGATCTACGAAATAAAAGAGAAATGGAAAACACTAAGTGTCTTTATTCTCCAATGGGGAAAATACAAGAGAGGTATAATTTAACTCCAATAGAAATAAACAATGGTTGCCAAACATGTGTTAAGAAGGAGGAAAAATAAGAGGAAAAGGAATCTGTTTTTATGTCAGAGGAACTATCTGTGAAGTTAAGGCCTGGATTTGAAGTCTTGCTTGATATAGTTTTGTACACAAGTCTTAGAATGTCCAGATCATATGTGGCCAGTATTTCTTATCTTTGCTCTCCTAATTTCCATCCTTTGTTTAACTCTTTATAAGTTGTTGTCTTCGCAATTTAGGAATAAAACAGAGAGCTGAAAACTGACTTCAAATCCAGCCTTTTCTTCTCTTTTCTTTAATGGCTGGTTTCTAAATAATCCACAGCATTTTCCCCTATAAATCTTTATTTTTCTTCACTCCACCCTGTGTTGGTGGACGTGATTAGTGAAAATCTGCTCAAAAGTCAGTCACAGTATCGTTAAATTATATTCCTGCTTTTCACTGCCTGCACCCTTAAATCAAAATAAGTGTTGTGAGAAACAAAATTGCTACAACTAGTATTTCTTGGTAGCCTGATAAATAGTTTTATTTAGAAAAGTGATTTTATAAAAATTATGAAGATAGGATAGACAGCATTTTACATTTCTTACTAACTCTTCTTGTGTATTCATATATTAAGCAAACTTTTCTTCAAACTGAATATTGTTTTTAATCATTGTACATGTGAAAAGTAAAAACACTTTAAGTGACTATGTGTCAGATTAAATTTGGGTACTACTTTCAAATACCCTAAGTTTGAGGAACTCCTTTTGCAATATAACTTTTTATTCTGATTGCTCAAAATTTATGTTTTTTAAAAAAAGTCTCTATATTTAAAAATTAGATAAAATAATCATGTTTGCTTATGCCATATTTAGTATTGAATCTTCTTTAAATAAACTTTTTATCATCTTACTGAAATTAAAATACTAAACAGATAAGTCACAAAGCCTATTTTTGGATAAAGAGACAAAGGTATACAGCATTTTTCTAGTTTCTAAAAAGGTGGAAAAACTACACTTCAAACTACTTAAATGTTTTTATTGTTTGTAAGCCTAAAACATGTATAAACCCTTTCTTTTACCACATGTGTATTTAAATAAGCACCACTTCGTATCTTCTCCATATAAAGTGAAATATTTCCTTAACACTAACACAAGTTGGTTCTCAGCCAAACCAAATAGAAGAATGAATGCTTTGTTAATCATTCGTAACTAATGTGTGTATACACAGAAAAAAAAAATCAAATCTGTTTTTGACATGAACCTTTTGATGGAATTAGCAAAAGAAAAAAAAGGAACTTTTAGCACAGGTCAAGCCTCTTTTAATTTATGAGCATAAGAGTTATTTTTAAAAAATCAATACAGGCACATGGTAACAAATCCAACAGTATGGAAAAACTCGTAAGGAAAATTAACATTCTCCTGCCTCTTCCTTCCTCCCTCCATCCTACTCCATTGTGGTAGTCTCTTAATTGCTTCAGATTCTAGTTCTTCAGTGGTTTCGTCCATGGTTCTAGTTTTATATATTAATAACATGATTGTACTGTATTTCATAATTATTTCATGATTTATCAACTTTAGACAACATTTATTGTATCTCCTATTCAGATTGTACATGGGTGGCCGGGAGCATTTCAGAAATTTAAATAGGTATTCTCTGCTTATTCCCTCAGTCCAACTCCTTTCTCCATAAGGTTCTTAAGGCATCAGTACAGTATAGTTCCACTGTGCCCACCACTGTTCCCACTACCTCTAAAACTGGCTTTACTCTCACCCTCTTCACTGTCTATGCTTGCTCTCTGATTCCTTTCCATTTTTTCCCTTGTTAATAATATTTGCCTCTTTTTGTATTAAAATTGAATAAATCATAGATTAAGGTTAGGGAACTTGTATATTTTTCCTTTTAAAAATATACAAAATGCATTTTAAAAAACATGTATAGCCCGAAGTAATTGTATTTTGTTTTGTTTTAATTTTCCCCCTGTGGGTCAATGTTCCTGGATTTCCTGCCCTTCCTTAATAGATAATAGCCTGAAGAAAAAATTTTTGACTTTAAAAAACTGAAAAGGCAATCATAGTATAAATTGGACTAGATTTTATGCTCTAAGATTGTAACATTGTTCTCAAAGAACTCTTTAATATGAAGAGAAATAATAAATTTTGTAATGTCAGACTTGTCTGCCCTTCTGCCCCTTCTGCTTGGTTCAGCTGGTCCTTTCTATTCTTTTCCCAATAAACCTCTTCAATGTAATTTGTCCTTACCCACCATCTTTTCCTAGGAGATAATTCCAATTTAAAATGGTAATCAGGATAAAAATGGAGCTTGGCATTTAATTTTAGGACTTTACTTTTACTAGAATACATCAGTTACTTCTAGAGATTCCTGTACTGACTTCAGTCCTTTTTAAAGAGCTTGTTTGGGACTCTGCGTAGAAATATGCATAAAACTGTGTGACCCTGCCTAAATCTTCCTTTTCAGCATTTTATGAATTACCTTTGTTAATTTATGTTACTCACAAAATTGATTGCACCTCTATAGTTAAGTCAGAATTTCTGCCTCCAAAATAGAGGTATTAGATTGTGAATCAAGATGACTAGGTTATCATCAAATAGGTCACCTTTTAATACACAACAAGAGCTGACTAGTAATGTTTTATACCTTCCTTTTTTCATTTAACCATATACATGGATACTTTTTAAGAATGCAAGAAATACACTCTAAAAGTTTTACTGTGTCTTAATTCTTTCCCCAAATAAAACGTAATTTTTATTGTTAAGATTTTAAAATGTAAAATTTTAATCATGAATGCATCCTGGTTTATTCAAAGTTCCAATGCAGCTTAATACTTTGACTTCCATAGCATATACCATTTACAAAACACTTCCGTGTGTTTAATAGTATTGGATTCTCTCAAAAACCCTATAAATAAAGCCTATGGATTGTGTGTTGTTCATCAATGGTTTAATGAAGTTTAAATTTTTATCTTAAACACCTCTTTCCATGACTTCTGACTTTTTTGTTTTTTTAATTTCTAAGACCAAACAGAGGCAGATCGTTTTCTTTGTCTCCTAAGTTCTCCCTCCTCTGTAGGCCCCCTCTCTGGAAACACACACACATATACACGTATACACTGTTTTAAAACCCAATGAATAAAAGTACAATGGTTTTATCTTCCCTAGCTCCCGTGAAACTTTGGAGCCCTATGAAAGGATCCTATTCTATTGTTATAAAGAGACAAGCATTTGGGAAAACCTTACTAAATTATTTCTTTTTTGTCCTATCCTGTGAACATATCCTGACTGGTAAAATATGAACATGTAGACATCAAATACAAATTTCTGTTTGTTTTTTTTTTAAAGTGTTCAAATACTGCTTACAGTTCTGACTCTTAGCTATGCACGGCTTTTGTGTCAGATTACTTTGCATGCAGCAACCTGGTGGTAGTTGTTGTTGCTTGTATTATAATTTGAGCACCAACAGCATACTGGACGCCACACTAGACACATCCCAGCCCCACGGGCACCAGTTGATTGGCAGAAAGCTACTCCCATAGAGTGATCATAATTGCAGAAAAGCAAAAGGAACTGAATTGAAATTTTTATCAATAGTTAACCTGAAATAACTCTTGCTAGATAATGTTCTCCAAGTAAAAGTCTATTTAAGGCTTTAGTTCTCAAAGATACTACCTGTTAGTGTACTTATCTTTGCTACTGTGTTAATGAATAAATAAAAATACGCCAGTCAAGTGTACTCCTATAGTATGTGAAGAGCCAAGTTCATTGTACACTTCAACACAACCTTTTTTACTTAACAGGCAAACTTCTTTTGCCTGTTAATTGTGGATGGAGGATACCCAGGCATGAGCTCTTTTGGGCCTGCATCTATCTTTTTTAAAAAACAAACAAAAAAACCCCACAAAAATACAAAACTGTAAATGAAAACAGAGTAGAACTGTTGATAGGATTTGAATTCCTATAGCTATCTATGCCTTGATAAACTTACAGCATGTTTAAACTTTCTGGTTCTAAGTTCCCTTCTTCATCTGTAAACAGGGGTAATAGTACCAGCCTTAACTATTTAACAAGGTATCAATGCAGATCAAATAAACAAGAGTCTCAAACTAGGTAACAAAACAAATGATAAAAATGGCCATTAACTTTCTAAGTGCTGTAAGATCAAATGGTGTGAAAATAGATCATTTTTAAAAATAAGGCATATCTGGAATATATGGAAATAGGGAAGGAAATACAAGTAGAATTGAAAGATAATTTTTGTTTCACAGAAAAATAAAGGCCGGGTGTGGTGGCTCACGCCTGTAATCCCAGCACGTTGGGAGGCCGAGGCAGGCGGATCACTTAACATCAGGAGTTTGAGACTAACCTGGCAATTGTGGTGAAACCCCCGTCTCTACTAAAAATACAAAAATTAGCTGAGAGTGGTGGCACATGCCTTTAATCCCAACTGCTCGGGAGGCTGAAGCACGAGAATCACTTGAACCCAGCAGGCAGAGGTTGCAGTGAGCCGGGATTATGCCACAGCACTCCAGCCTGGGTGACAGAGTGAGACTCCGTCAAAAAAAAAAAAAAAGAAATATCTGTAGAAATCTCAATTCTCTTTCCCTGTAGACTGTTAGATACAGTCAGTTGTCTGCCTCTTCAGAGACTAGTATACTAGTTGTGGTGGTTTAAGAGTGTAGGCTCTGGACATTTCCTACCTGTGTGATTCTGAGAAAGTCGATGAACTTGGCTTTTATCTCAGTTTACGTATCTATAAAATGGAGATAATAATACACCTATTTCATAGAACTTTTGTGCATTAACATGTGCTTAGAACAGTGCCAGACACATGGTAAATTGTCATTGTAGTTATTTATTTTTTTTTCTGACTTAAGAAGTAGCTAGAGTTATAGAAATTCATGCTATAGGAAGGCCAGGCGCGGTGGCTCACGCCTGTAATCCCAGCACTTTGGGAGGCCAAGGTGGGCAGATCACAAGGTCAGGAGTTCAAGACCAGCCTGGCCAACATGGTGAAACGCTGTCTCCACTAAAAATACAAAAAATTAGCTGGGCGTGGTGGCGGGCGCCTGTAGTCCCAGCTACTCGAGAGGCTGAGGCAGGAGAATGGCTTGAACCCAGGAGGCGGAGCTTGCAGTGAGCCGAGATTGCGCCACCGCATGCCAGCCTGGGTGACAAAGCAAGACTCCGTCTCAAAAAAAAAAAAAAAAAAAGAAAGAAAGAAATTCATGCTATAGGAAATGTCACATGGTGTCTCTAGTCTTTATGTGAGACATAGTCTCCAAGCTTTCATATTAGATACTCTAAAGGAAAGATGTATGATTAGAGTTGGTAGTTTATACAACTTTTATAGGGAGCTGTGTAGTAGATGTTCCATACAAACCATGTTATTCATAATAACATATTGAAAAGGTTCCCTGTAACCAGGTATATTATCTATATGAAATATTAGTAATTTGAAATGTTGAATCTTGCGTTTTAACAGTATTTGCTGATTTTTATCTGAAAATATTAATTGGTCTTTATATTACCTCTTTTTTGCACACTGTATTTTAGAGAATTATACCGTAACTATATATGACTGTTCAGTTTTAAATTTTAATAGTTAATTATGACTTTTAAACTTCGGAAAGTTTAAAATATTTTTATCACCCTGGAGCTGAAAAGTACTTTAAAAATCACCTGCCTACCTTCCTGCTCTTAGGCAATGCTGTGCCTAAGACATCACAGAAAGCTATGGTAATTATCTATATGATTTTTTTAATCTAAAGAAAGAAGATCCTACAAATTGCCCTGAAGCAAGCTCTACACTACACAAATATTTAAGTATTTAATTTTACTGGAAACTATGAAGCTGGGGCATCAGTATGAGGACCTGAATACCTTCTTACCCTTACCTTTGAATTACCTATAGGGGGAAAACAACTCTTTAAAAAACAACCTAATCTACTCAGTACAAAAGCAAGTATGGCACCAGAATATGAAAGTTCAAGGAAAAAAAGCATGTACTCTAACAATGGTGTTTTATCTATATCCTTCAGGTAATTTTGGAGTTGGGCATATAAGCTGCTAGAATACCTACCTGGAGGAGGAGATGAAATGTTCCATGTGGCCACCTTGTCTCCTTTAGAGACTGTCACATTCAAATTCAAACATTATATTGACCACATTAAAAGTACTCATGTGGTAGAAAGCAAAGGTGCTGTTTCATCACCTAAAGGTGAAAACGTGCTGTCTGGAACTTTGAAAAACTCAAGTATTCAATAATTTCTATGCCAGTCATGTCCAGCCCATATTTGGGTCTTTCGTCTCCACCTCTTTGCACAAAATGAACATCCCTTGTCCTTTTTTGTAGTGATGGCAGTGATGATGTTGCATTTTGAAGCCATAAATGTGATGTGTTAACCCTAAATGGTCCTTATGTATAGGGGTGTCCTTGAAAAAAATCTCATCTATCTCATGATTTAATATGATACAGTGTCTCTGGCAGTAGATAACCCAGCTTTTCTTTCTTTCTTTAATGTCACTTGTGACAAAATCTTTAGTCACCAAATCTATAGTGACTCTTTAAAGAATGTTAATATCAGAAAGGTTTTTTGTTTCCTTTAAAGAAGGTTAATATCAGAAAGGTTTTTTGTTTCCTTTTTTAATGGTGAGAGGGCAGTGGTTTTTAGCTGCATAGGATAAAAAATTCCAGGACTGTATCCTAAGATTTGCTGGTTAAATAATTATAAAGACCATTGGATTGTGTTTTATATTGGCAGTTGTCTGGAGACTATATAAACTGTATCACTGGGAAGAAATGTGGATGTAGTTGTTGTGAAGCAGCCTAAAACAAGCTGGGGATTTATAAATCTTAGGGTTTTTGTTCTGTTTTGTTTCTGGCAAGAGTGGTGGTCAATGAAGCATTTGAAGGTGTTTCTCTGCAACCTTACTAACAGATTGTAAAGAAATGACCATATCCTGCCACATATAGATGTTTTTCAAACACATGTTAGTATGAAGACACAAACAGTGTATTAGAACCTGTTCTTTAATGTTGATGAAAGAAGTTTTGAGCTCGCTTTCATTTTGGGCATACCAACCATCACCCTTCATGAAAGGCTTAGTAGAACTAGATGAGATCCACAGCATTCACAGGGTCACTTTCAGTTATCCTTTTAGTCAACATTGGACAAGAAGAAATGCTTCCAAACCAATGACTAGTTAGTTACAGGACTATTAAGGAATCAACCCTGGGCACCGTCTGTAAGAGAAAAGTTATAGACCTTGCTAGATTTTTATATCCTATTTATTCAAAGGTTTATAACTACACAATATTTTATCTAATTCACAATTTTTTGATAATGTATTTTAATTTCACCAATGAAAGCCCATTTATAACATTCATCTTGTTAACCACTAAGCTATTCATTTTACCAATAAACCTCACTTCTGGTATTCACTATGCAAATTACTGATGTCTCAAGTGTTGATCACGATAGGGATAAAAGAAGTACTTGTGGTCGCTGCTTCTGGAGTATAGCCGTGTGTTACAGTGCTCCCCTGACATGGCTCCTCAGTTACGACTGCTGACTGCCTCAGGAGTTTGAAGTTTAACTAACTGATACATTTATATCAGTCACACCATCTATACTGAAGTGTTGTGAGTATATTACAGACATCATGACAGGACTGTTGCTAAACACTTGAAATGGTGGAAATAATGTAATACATCCCTTCTTTCAGGTGGTTATGTGTTTAAATTTTTTTCAAAATGCATTTGATCAACATTTAAAAATACATGCGTTCAGTTCACTTATTTATTGATACTCTTCATGAGAGAATTAAGAGCTAGATCTGGCTTTTAATTTTTTATACAACTCAGTAAATTTATTACAAATACTTAAAATCATGCTTACATGTCTGTAATTAAGTAACATAATTAAACTAAATTTTGTTATTTATAGCTATTTCTGTTTCATAGAGTTTGTATATTTAAATTTCACAAGCAAGTTGGTTAGTTGTATATTTCTTAACTAGAGACCAATTTCACTCATTATCTTTATAGAATAAAATTTGTACATTCATTCACCAATTTATTAAGCATCTCCTATGTGCTGAGAATTGTACTAAAAAATATAATTCCCAGACTTTAGTGTGCATTGGACTCATCTTGAGAATGTTAAATCGAAAGTGAAATCTAGGACTCTGCCTTTTAACAAATATCCCAGGTGCTGCTGATGCAGGTGGTCACAGGCTATACTCTGAGGAACACAGCCCAAGAGATAACTGTTTAACCACTCTGAACACCTTCCTAGAAAAGGCTCACAGCCTGTGGAGGCAAACAAGAAAACAGAACTAATAACTGATATCATAGAATCAGGTGCAACGAATTCTAACTCTGGCTGAGGAACTTTTTAGAATATTTGATACCTTAACCCATGGTTCTCAATGACTGTAGTGGTGGGTAGAGTGTGGAACATTTTTTTCCACTGGGGAATATTTGGCAATGTCTGGAGAAGTTTTTGAGAGTCATGTCTTGCTGGAGGAGGGGCAGGGTATGCTACTGGCATCTAGTGGGTAGAGGCCAGGGATGCAGCTAAACACTCTATGATGCATAGGAAAGCCTCTCACAACAAAGAAGAATTTAGCCCAAAATGCCAGTAGTGCTATTGTTCAGAAATCTTGTCTTAGCTTATTTTTCTGCCTCTCACCTTAATGTCTGTTGTTCCCCTTCCCCATACACATATAGTTTTGAGAAAGTTACACAAGTTTTAAATAAGAATAAATGATGTTAAATGTGAATAGATGATTATTATAAAAGATATAAACAATAAAGAAACGTATAAAGTAACAAAATGAAAGTTCTCCCTCACTCACACAGTCCTAGACATTTAAAATAATATTACACACACATATGTGTATTTAAAGGTTGTTAGGTTTCTGTTTTGTTCTTAAATGGGATCGTACTTTTTTTTTTTTTTTTTTTTTTGAGACAGAGTCTTCCTCTGTTGCCCAGGCTGGAGTGCAGTGGTGCAATCTTGGCTCACTGCAACCTCCGCCTCCCAGGTTCAAGAAATTCTCCTGCCTCAACCTCCCCAATAGCTGGAATTACAGGTGTGCACCACCACACCCAACTAATTTTTGTATTTTTAGTAGAGACAGGGTTTTACCATGTTGGCCAGGCTGGTCTCGAACTCCTGACCTCAGGTGATCTGCCCACATTGGCCTCCCAAAGTGCTGGGATTACAGGCGTGAGCCACTGTGCCCAGCTATAGAGATCATACTTAACATGTTGTTTTGTGACTTGCTTTTCTTCCTTCACAGTATACAATGGCTGTACAGTGAGTGCCACATTGGAGTACAGATGGATGTACCGTAATGATTTAACTATTCTTCTGCAGGTGGATGTTAAGATTGTTTCCAGTTTACTTGATAGTGTTATGGATAGCACTGCATTGGGTACAGAGTGAGACCCTGTCTCAAAAAAGAAAAAAATTTATGCACACGTCCATGATAGATTCCCAGATACTGGGATAGATTCCCAGAATGGAACTGTTCAGTCAAAAGGGACAGTTATTTTATTTTGATAGTTTTATTGCTGAAAGAATATCCCCATAACAGGCTATAACTGTTTATATTCCCACCAACAGTGATTGAAATGCCTGTTTTTCACACCCTCAGCGATGCTAGCTATTACCACATTTCTTAATTTTTGTCACTTCGATGGGTGAAAATGCTATCTAATCATTATATCATCATTATATCTCATCATTATAATTTTATTTCCCTGATAATTAGTGATGTTGAACATCTTGTTATATGTTTATTAGCCATGCATATTTTTCTGTGAATTGTTCATGCATACCCATTGCCAACTTTCAATTGAAATAACTGCATTTTTCGTACTCATTTATAGATCCTTATGTGTTCTATACATTGCTTGTTATATATCTTGCAGATATTTTCACCCTGTCATTTTTTTAGCATTACAAATAGTGCTTTTCATCACGCAGCAAGCTTTCAGTATTTATACGTTCAAATTTGTGTCTTTTCTGCGGTACAGTGTAGTGGATAAATGTACAAGTTGTAGAGCCAGATTGCCTGTGTTAAGATTTCAGTTCCTACACTCACTAGCAATGTAACCTTAGGCAAGTTTTGTAATCGTTTTGTGCCCAGTTTTCTATCTTTAAAATGGGAGTAGTAATAGTATCTACTTCCTAGGATTGTTTTAAGGAACAAATGAGATATTACAGTAAAGCACTTAGACTACTGCCTGGCAACTAGTAAGTACTCTATAAAAATCTATTGTTATTTCTTCTGGTTTTATGCCTTATTTAGGAAGGTCTTCTGTGCCTCAAAAATGTAAAGATGCGTCACCACAGAAAAAATAGTTTGGCACAATTTTATCAGAGCATGGGATGCATTTGGGGGAGGGACAGTTGATTTTCCTCATGTGGAATCAGAGACAGTGCTGCAAAGAGCTTTGCTGTGTTAAAGAGTTTGAACTTGATTGTGGAAGCAGAGAAAAAAAACCTTGACAAATTACAAGCAAGAAAGAGTTGTATAAAAGATTCCTACACTTCTCAATTCATGATGGAAGGAGAAGATTGTTCAGTAAATGATATTGGGACTATGTGGGAAAAAATTACCTCCTCACTTCACTACAAAAGGAATTATAAGTGGATGAGAAAGTTTGTTGAAGAAAATCAAATAATCAAAAGTAAAAGAGAATAGAAGTGAATATTTATTAAATTGGTGGGTAAAGAAAAAACAGTGGAGAAGAAATCACAAAGGAAAATATACATAGATTTGTTTACATAAAAATAAAAACTAACATATATTTAAAGATCATATTAAGACTCATTTTTGGCCAAGACCCACCTATTGATGGGAGTATAAATTGGTATAACTTCTAGAGGAGGAGTCCCCAGCCCTCAGGCCATGGATTGGTACTGGTCCGTGGCTTGTTAGGAACCAGGCTGCACAGCAGGAGGTGAGTGGTGGGCAAGCAAGCTTTAACTCCTGAGCTTTGCCTCCTGTCAAATCAGTGGTGGCATTAGATTCTCATAGGAGTGTGAACCCTATTGTGAGCTCTGCATGCAAGGGATCTAGGTTGCACGCTCCTTATGAGAATCTAATGCCTGATGACCTGAGGTGGAACAGTTTCATCCTGAAACCATCCCCTGCCCTTCACCCCAGCCCTGGTCCTGGAAAAATTGTCTTCCATGAAACTGGTCCCTGGTGCCAGAAAGATTGGGGACAGCTGTTCTAGAGGACAAATGGTAGTCATATAAAAAATTTTTTAAAGTATACACGTTTTGGATCCATTTATTTGACCAACAGAAATTTATGTTAAAGTAATTTAGGACCAATGTAAAGAATTGACTAAGAATTTTTCATCTAGTTATCACTTATGAAAAATTGAAAACAACCCAAATGTCCAAAAATATGGGATTAGTTAAATTATGTCCATAAAATGGAATATTGCCATTCTAAATTATATTATGGTATGATATTTATTGATATAGAACTATATTCATTATATTTAATTTAAAAAGCAGTTTGCAAAAGAATGTATCCAATATATGATCCAGTTTCTTAAAAATAAATACAAATAAAGTAGAAAAACAACAAAATGTAAAAATACATATCTTTGGTGGACTTATGTGTAGTCTTGTTCTTTGTTTATGTCTTTGTATTTTCTTTTTATTTTTTTTTTTACAATGAACCTGCATTACTTGTGTCTGTATATTTATTCGTTTATTTTTTGCAACAAAGCCTTACTCTGTCACCTTGGATGGAGTACAGTGGCACAGTCTTGGCTCACTGCAACCTCCTCTTCCAAGGTTCAGGCAATTCTCCCATTTCAGCCTCCTGAGTAGCTAGGACTACGGGTGCACACCACCACACCTGACTAATTGTTTTGTATTTTTATTGGAGACAGGGTTTCACCATGTTGGCTAGGCTGGTCTCAAGCTCCTGACCTCAAACAGTCTACCTGCCTCTGCCTCCCAAAATGCTGGGATTACAGGTGTGAGCCACTGCACCCAGACTATATATTTAAAGTGAGTTTCTTGTAGACAATATAAAGTTGGGTCTTGTTTTTTGAATCACTCTGGCAATCGCTGTCTTTCAGTTGCTGCATTTAGAACCTTTATGTTCAAAGTGATCATTGATATCATTGAATTAATGTCTACTTCATTTGTTACTATTTTCTGGATTTTTTTTTTTTTTTTTTTCCTGAGTCAGGGTCTCACTCTGTCATTTAGGCTGGAGTGCCGTGGCGCAATTGTGACTCACTGCAGCCTCGACCTCCTGGGCTCAAGTGATCATCCTGCCTCAGCCTCCCGAGGAGCTGGGAGTACAGGCATGTACCACCATGCTTGGCTAATTTTTTAATATATTTTTTTGTAGAGACAGGGTCTCACTATGTTGCCCAAGCTGTTCTTGAACTCCTAAACTCAAGTGATCCTCTTGTCTTGACCTCCCAAAGTGCTGGGATTGCAGGCATGAGCTACCATGCCCCGCCAGTTACTGTTTTCTAATTGTTGTCCTTGTTCTTTATATCTGTTTTTGTCTTCCACTCTTCTACTTTTTGTGGTTTTTAGGTTTTTGTTTGTTTTGTTTTGTTTTGTTTTGAGACAGGGTCTTGCTGTGTCACCCAGGTTGGAATGCAGTGGTGCAATCACAGTTCACTGCAGCCTCAACCTTGTGGGCTCAAGAAATCCTCCCACCTCAGCCTCCTTCGTAGCTGGGACCACAGGCATGCACGACCACACCCCGCTAATTTTTTCATGGAGAGGGTATCTCTGTATATTGCCTAGCTGATCTTGAACTCCTGGGTTCAAGCAGTCCTCTTGCCTCGGCTTCCCAAAGTGTTGGGATTACAGGCGTGAGCCACCACACTTGGCTTAATTGAACATTTTCTATGATTCCACTTTCTTTCTTTTCTTAGCTTCTCAGTTAATTGTTAATTTTTTTTTAATTTTAGTTTTTTAGTTTGGTTTTTAGTTCCCCCAGAGTTTGCAGTCTACAACTAATCCAAGCCCACTTTCAAATAACACCATGCCACTTTATAGGTAGTGGAAGTACCTTATAATAACACAGTAATCCTGTCTTCTCTCTCTAGTCTCTTACATCATTGCTGCCATTCTTTTTACTTATATATAAGCATACAAAAACATTTATAGTCATCCCTCAGTATCTGCAGGGATTGGTTCCAGGACCCCCTGCAGAACTCACAGATAGGAAAAGTCGGCAGTCCTTATTTGTGAGTTTTCTATCCTGCAAATACTGTATTTTCAATTTGCATTTTGTTGCAGATATGAAACCCACTGACACTGAGGGCTGACTATATTTACTGAAAAATTTTGTGTATAAGTGGATCCACACCAGTTCAAATCTGTGTTGTTCACGGGACAACATATGCATAACCATACATAATCTATACAGTGTTGCAATTATTACTTTACACAAACTGACATCTGTTGGATCAGTTAAGAATAGGAAAAAAAGGCTGGGCACGGTGGCTTATGCCTGTAATCCCAGCATTCTGGGAGACTGAGGCAGACGGATCACCTGAGGTCGGGAGTTCAAGACCAGCCTGACCAACACGGAGAAACCCCGTCTCTACTAAAAATACAAAATTAGCCGGGTGTGGTGGCACATGCCTGTAATCCCAGCTACTTGGGAGGCTGAGGCAGGAGAATCGCTTGAACCCAGGAGGCGGAGGTTGCAGTGAGCCGAACTGGCACCATTGCACTCCAGCCTGGGCAACAAGAGCGAAACTCCACCTCAAAAAAAAAAAAAAAGAAAAATGTTAATTTTACCTTCATTTATTCTTTCTTTGGTGCTCTTCCTTTCTTTACATAGATTTTACTTTCTAACCTGTTATTTTTTTCTTCTCTCTAGAGAACTTCTTTTAACATTTCTTGCAAAGCAGATCTACTGGCAACAAAACATCTCAATTTTTGTTTGTCTGAGAAAGTCTTTATTTCTCCTTGACTTTTGAAGAATAAGTTCACAGGGTACAGAATTCTAGGTTGGTGGGCTTTTTCTCTCATAACTTTAAAATATTTCACTCCACACTTGTTTGTATGGTTTTTGAGAAGTGGGAAGTAATTATTATATTTGTTTCTCTATAGGTAAGGTGTTTATTTCCTCTGGCTTCTTTCTAGATATGCCGAACTGGGCAATGAGGCTCAACCCTGTAATCCCAGTACTTTGGGAGGCTGAAGTGGGAGATCACTTGAGGCCAGGCGTTTATTCCAACGTGGCCAACAAAGTGAGACCCTATCTCTAAAAAAAAAAAAAACCACACAAAACAGGAAATTATATGCCTAGGTGTAGGTTTTTTGGCCTTTATGCTGCTTGGTGTTCTCTGAGCTCTCTAGATCTGTGGTTTGATATCTGACATTAATTTGGGGGAAATTCCAAGTCATTATTATTTCAATTATTTTTTCTGTTCCTTTTTTTTTTCCTCTTCTTCTGGTATTTCCATTATGCATATTGACGTCTTTTGTAGTTGTCCCACAGTCCTTGGCTACTCTATTTTTTTTCCAGTCTTTTTTCTCTTTGCTTTTCATCTTTGAAGGTTTCTATTGTGCTATTCTTGAGATCAGAGACTCTTTGCCCAGCTGTGTCTAGACTACTAGTAAGCCCATCAAAGGCATTCTTAATTTCTGTTATAGTGTTTTTTATAGTGTTTTTGATCTCTAGCATTTCTTATTGGTTCTTTCTTAGATTTCCATCACTCTGGTCTTACATGCTGTCTGCTTTATCTATTTAAAGCCCTTAGCATATTATCATTTTAAATTATTGGTCTGATTATTCCACCATCTCTTCTATATCTGAGTCTGGTTCTGATGCTTGCTCTGTCTCTTCAAACTGTGGGATTTTTTTTTTCTTTTAGTATGCCTGGTAATTTTTTCTTGATAGCCGGATGTGATTTCCTGGGTAAAAGGCAGTGCTGTAAATAGGCCTTGAGTAATGTGATGGTAAGGTGTGGGGGAGGGAAGCATTCTGTATTCCTGTGATTAGGTTTCAGTCTTAGAGTGAGCCTTTGCCTCTGTATTGTGAACTTCGTGTTTCTCAATATTTTCTTCTCCCTTCTTATGTGGGGCAGGATGGCTACAGTGGGCTGGAGTTGAGTATTTCTCTTCTCCCAGGTTAGACTCTGATAAACCCCAGCAGGTTAGGCTCTGGTTAAACAGTTTCTCTTGAGGGCAGACCTTGGTAAGAGCAGAGGAGGCCGGGTGCGGTGGCTCAGGCCTGTAATCCCAGCACTTTGGGAGGCCGAGGCGGGCAGATCACGAGGTCAGGAGTTCGAGAGCAGCCTGACCAACATGGTGAAACCCCGTCTCTATGAAAAATACAAAAATTAACCGGGCATGATGGTGTGTGCCTGTAATCCCAGCTACTTGGGAGGCTGAGGCAGGAGAATCACTTGAACCCGGGAGGCAGAGGTTACAGTGAGCCAAGATTGTGCCATTGCACTCCAGCCTGGGCAACAGAGTGAGACTATGTCTCAAAAAAACAAAACAAAACAAAACAAGAAGAGCAGAGTACCCTTGTGTTTTAAAATGGTTCCTCCTCCCCTCTCCCCCAACTGGAAGCCCAAGAGAATTTTCTACTGTGGTTACTGTGAGAACCTTGGAAGTAAAACTCACAAAAGCATGGGGTTGCCGTGTGACCTTATCCCCCTGGAGTTTTTTTTGTTTTTTTGTTTTATAATTTCAATTTTTATTTTAGATTCAAGGGGTACATGCACAGGTTTGTTGCATGGGTAGATTGTGTGATGCTAAGGTTTGGGGTATGGATCCTGTCACCCAGATAGTGAGCATAGTACCCAATAGGTAGTTTTTCAACCCACCACCTTGTCACTCCCCCAACTAGTAGTCTGCAGTGTCCATTATTCCCACCTTTATGTCCATATGTACTCAATGTTTAGTTCCCACTGATAAGTGAGTACATGCAGTATTTGGTTTTTGTTCCTGTGTTAGTTTGCTTAGGATTTTGGCCTTCAGCTATATCCATGATTTGTCTACACTTAGCCTTTACGAAATACCTCCAAAAAAAAATTTTTTTTTGCCATCCTATACAAAACTCAGGAATACCAAAAATAGGTTCAACATAAAGATATTCACTGCACCACCCTTTCTAAGAGTGACAAACTCAAAGGGACGTACATGTTTAATAATAGGGAATGGTTATGTAAACTTGTGGTAGAACCATATTACAGAATGATACACAACTTCTAAAATTTAGGTTTACAGAGTTCTAATGTGAAGTTTAAAAAATTAGATTTTTATAAGTGGTATCATGTGAACTATTTTTAAAAGACTAGAGAAAATACCTCAAAATATGTGCAGTGGTATCAACAAGTTGGTAAAGTTTTAAGGGATTCTTTTTTGTACTTCTCTGTATATTTATAATTTTCTGTGATGAATTTTCTCATGTAATCAGAAAAAAAGTATAGCATTAGAAGAAAAGATGATTTCCCTTACAGAATCACGGAAGATGAAACCAAGGTGTGTGTGAGACTAGAGAAAGGGAGACAAGTCCAGAGGCTTTAGCCTAGTGTGCTCACAGATGATGAGCCTTGCTTGAATTTAGGGAGACGTGACAGTAGAGATGGGAAGAAGAGTCCAGATTCTGGAGAGATTTAGCAGTTAGAGCCAACTTGTTTTGATGAGTCTTGAGATTGAGAGGCTTGATGGTGGTATAATTGACTAAGATGAGAAACTAAGAGGAGAAACAGCTTAAGGAGTGGAGATGAGTTCAGTTTGGCTATGTTGAGTTTATAATGTGGGTAAAATGAACAGTGGGCACTTGGGTGCTTAGATCGGGAGCTCAGGAAGAGGCCTGTCTAGTCTTGAAGATTTAGGAGTCATTATCAGCACATGCATTCAAGTCCAGGCCGTGGAAGATGTAATCCTTGGGTACCAGGTCTTATTTAAACTAACAGATTATTATATTTCTCTCAGAACATCTAATGGAAGCTAAGTTTAAAATCTGCTAGTTTTGTTTCTTGTTTAAGGTTAAATAAACAACTGCATAAAATAGTATGACTAAACTTTTTGTTGCTTTCCTTTGGGAACAGGGGAAGGGATTCATATAAACTGCCCTTAGCAACTTTGTAGTCAACTTGAGGTTAGGGTTGCTTTAATAATTTTTTTTTGTTTTCAATTTGGACATTCTACAACCCATTTAGACCTTTGACCTAAACACTTTAAATTGTATTTTAATGTATATCTGTAGTTTCCTTCTAAGAAGGTTGAGGATTTTTGTTTGGATTTTTTAAGACAAAAGTTAGATTTTATTCTAAAATCAATATAATTTTTATAATGTTTATGAGTATGTATCTGAACCAGTTTTTAATGTCGATTCTTTCTCTTTTACATTTGTGCTACCAAACATTCTTCCATCCGACCATCTAAGTTGGTTACTTTAGCTGATATGGTTTCTAATTAAGTCTTTTTGGTTGAGAGAGCTTCCTGTGGCATGTCTGCTTCAGCATTTAATTGCTCCATGGACTCCAAATTAAATTTTATAGTATTCCATTTTGGTCTGCTGATGAAGCAGAGATGTTTTCAGCATGGCCTGAGAAATGTGGTACTTGTGACAGCTTGGAGGACCAGCATCACAGTTTTGAAAAGTAAGAACTGTTTAACTTATAGATTGTCTTTTTATCATTTGACAGTAAAATTTAAAGTGTTATCACAGAGTTAAATGAGAGAATGCCAGGCCCGTAATAGGCTCTTATTAATTATTTATAGAATAATGCAGAAATCATTGGTCTTGATAGTATAGCGCATCAAATTATTTTGTTTCAGAAAGAGTGAAGTCTTGAAAGTTTTTAGGTTGAAGTTGAATGAAAAGTACCGGCAAACAAATTTTATAACTGTTAGATACAGCATAAGGTGCTCTTGCATTGGGGTGACAAGTTGGATTAAAAAACTTCTAAGGTCTCTTCCAATGATTTTGATTCTTGAGTCAGTAGAGAAAGTGGATATTTACAGAGATAATTGGGTGTGTGAATTCTTTACATTTTGAAATAATTCACATAACCATGAGACAGAGGACAAGATCTGATCACTGAGACTTTTAAGTCCAGTGCTGTGGTTTGAATGTATCACCCAAAGTTCTTGTGTTGGAAATGTAATCCCCAATGCAACAGTGTTGAGAGGTGGGACTTTTAAGAGGTGATTAGATCATGAGGGCTCTACCCTCATGAATGGATTAATATTATTATGGGAGTGGGTTCTTTATTGTGAGAGTGGGTTTGTTATAAAAATGAGTTTAGCCCCCTCTTTCTCTTGCTGTCATGCTCATTTTTGCTTTTCACAGGCTCTCTTGCCCTTCCACCTTTCACCTTGCGATAATGCAGCAAGAAACCCCTCACCAGATGCTGGCTCCTTGAGTTGGTCTTTTTAGGCTCTAGAACTGTGAGCCAAATAAGTTTCTTTTCTTAATAAATTACCCACTCTCTGATACTCTGTTACAGCAGCAAAAAAATGGACTAAGACAGAAAATTGGTACTGAGAAGTGAGATTGTTGCTATAACAAAAATACTTGAAAATGTGAAAGTGGTTTTGGAGCTTGGTGAAAGGTAGAGGCTGGAATAATTTGGTGAAGCAGGCTAGAAAATGCCTAGATTCCTATGAATAGAGCATTGAGAGTAGTTTTGGTGAGGGCTCAGGAGAATACAAGAGCTGTAGGGAGAGCCTAGCTCTTTTTAGAGGTTATTTCAGTTGTGATTAGGATGCCAGTAGAAATACGGACAGTAAAGGCTATTCTAAGGAGGTCTCAGATGGAAATGAGGAAGAAGGTATTGGGTGCTGGAATAAAGACCATCCTTATTATGAAGTTGCAAAGAATTTGGCTAAATTATGTCTATGTCCAAGCGCTTTATGGAAGGTAAAATTTAAGAGTAATGAACTAGGATATCTGGCGGAAGAAGTAACTAAGCAAAATATTCAAGGAGGTGCATCAGAACTTTCACTGCATGTAGTGAGATGTGAGTGGAGAGAAATTATTTAAAGACAGAATTTATAATTAAAAGGAAAGCAGAACACAAAAAGTTGGAAAATTCATAGCCTGGCCATTTGAAGAGTGAAAAGGTGTCTTTAGGAGAGCAAACTAAGGGTTTAGCTAAGCAACCACTTACTAAGGAGATTAGTACAGTTGCTAAAGAGAGTACAACTAGAAGGGAGCCAGGTGCTATTCACCAAGACAATGAGAGAATAACCCCACAAGCAGTTTGATATTCCAGGCTGCCTGTCCCATCATAGGCTCAGAGCTCTAGGAGGGCAGAATGACTTCAGGGGATGGGCCTGGGGTGGCCTTAACAGGCTTACTGCCCAGGGCCACCTCAGTATTCTGTTCCCTGAATTCCAGCTCAGTGATTTTTAGCCACCCCAGTGATGGCTGTGGTTCAAGCAGGGCAAGGTACTGCTTGTGCTGCAGCTCTGCAGGACTCAATCGGTAGGCCTTAGCGGCATCTATGTGATGTTAAGTCTGCAGGCCTGTAAGAATGCAAGAACTTTGGGGGCATGGATACCTCTGCCTAGATTTCAAGGGATGTCATGGATAGCCTGGGGGCCCAGGAAGAAACTTGTTCCAGAGGTGAAGCCACCACAGAGAGTCCCCACTAGGGCAGTGTCTAGTGGAGCCGTGGGAGCAAGGTTACAGCAGAGTCCTCACCAAGGTGATACTTACTGGACTGTGGGAGTGAGGCCACCTGAGATACCCCAAAACTGTGAGCTACCACTGTGCAGCTCCAGCCTGGGAAAGCTGCAGGCATGAAACTCCAACCCATGAGAGCTGCTGGGTGGACTGAGTCCAGCGAAGCCATAGGGACAGGGTTGCCTGAGGCCTGTCCCTATGGCTTTGCTCATGTGCCCCAGTGTGCCTGGGATGTGGAATGTGGAGCCAAAAGCGATCATTCTTCAGCTTTAGGACTTAATATTGTTTTCCTTGTTGGGTTTTAGACTTTCTGGGAACTAGTTACTCCTTTCTTCTTGCCTATTTCTCTCTTTTGGAATGGGAATGTCTATCCTGTGTCTGTCCTACCATTGTATTTTGGAAGTAGATGACTTGTTTAATTTCACAGGTTCACATCTGGAGAGGAATTTGCCTTATAGTGAATCATGCCTTGAGTCTCACCAATATCTGCTTTAGATGAGACTCTAGACTTTGGACTTTTGAATTAGTGCTAGAGCTGATTAAGACTTTGGGGTTATTGGGATGGAATGCATGTATTTTGCATGTGAGAAAGACATGAATTTTGGGGGCTGTGGTGGAATGCTGTGGTTTGAATGTGTCCCCCAAAGTTCATGTGTTGAAAAAGTAATCCCCAGTGCAACAGTGTTGAGAGGTGGGAACTGTATGAGGTGATTAGATCTTGAGTCCTCTCCCTTTATGAATGCATTAATTTCACCATCTTGAGAGCATGTTCTTTATTGGGAGAGTGGGTTTGTTATAAAAGCAAGTTTGGTCCCTTATTGCCTGCTCTCTTGTCCTTTGTCATTCTGCCATGGGATGACACAGCAAGAAGATTCTCACAAGATGCTGGCCCCTTGACATTGGACTTTCTGCCCTCCAGAGCTGTGAGAAATAAATTTCTTTTCTTTGTAAATTACCCAGTCTCTGGTATTCTGTTATAGTAGCACAAAATAGATTAACACAGCCAGCATTAATCTACTCACATGTTCTTAGAATGCCAATCAGAATTATGGTTGCCCATCACTTCATTTTGTGGTACCCTGATTCAGTAGTACTCAGAACAGACCTTAAGAGTTCTGATGGATAAGGGCATGAACAGAATCAGGCACTAGAGTGAGACTCTAGAAGGGTATGGTGCTGCAAGCAGTGATTTATTATCAGGTAATTACTATTGGCCTATGGTGATGTTAAGGCATAGCTTCTAAACAGACAAAACAACAAAGGCATGACATGTTGCATTGGTAGTCACAGGTCCACATCTAGAGAATTCCAATAAAATAAATTTGAAACAATACTACATTGAAGACTTTAGGTCAAAGTGAGACAGGTGAACTTTGTTGTGATGTTTATTAAAATGCTCAATTCTGTTCTTACCAAATTTAAATGAAGAATTCTGCTTTTGGAAATGTGATGGGCTAGATAGCATGAATAATCCATATTGGAAAATAGCTAAAAATAGGTACAATATGAAAAAAATCTTTTAAAATGCATCCCTGAAATGGCACTTATAGAAGCAATCCAAAGACATAAAACAATAATAGTAATAACTGAAAGGGGAAGTCCAGAAGCTAAGGGTTCATCATAGCTTTCCCACTGAGGTTTCTACTGAACCTATGATTTACTGCTTTTACCTCTCCATGGAGATGTAGAAAAAGTCTAGCATCTCCCATTTCTCCAAGGTGGAAGGTCTAATAAGACCCCCTTGTTGCATAAAGCTAAGACCCCAGATTTGTACTATCGCTGTAAGGATGAAGAAGAAATAAACTCACTGCATAGAAATGAATGAGGAAATCTGCCACTTCTATTCTTAGCATTAGTTGGTTAAGGCAGTATCACCCTTGAAAATTTATTACCAGGAGCTAGCCCTTACATGGGTTTCATTTAAGACTGTTCTTGATGTTGTGGTAAAATTATTAATTTCATTACATGTCAACACTGGAGTATTAGTGTTTTTAATATGCTGTGTGACAAAGTGAAAAGTATGCATAAAGAAATTATGCTGCATTGCAAAGGACGAAGTTTTTCAAGAAAAAGCACTTGTCCGATTATTTGAGCTTTAAACTAAAGTAGCCACTTTTTTCCTGGAACACCACTTTTTACTTGAAAAAACTAACTGTGGTTATTCACCCTTGGGTATTTGGCAAATATTTTATTGAAACTGAGCAAAGTGAGCCTGCCACTTAAAGGTAGGCAACTGAAATTATATGTCAATGACAAAATTTGAGCTTTCAGTTGAAAATTAGAGACCTTGAGATTGATAGTTTCCCAGTGCTTGAAGATTTTTCTGATGGAATAGGTGAAGATATAAACAAATACGATTTTTTGGAGGTATTATATACTGCAGTGTATCAATATCTGCATAATTCAGAGAATCAATATTTTTCAAATGACTATAATGTTCCAAAGTCATGCCTGGATAAAAGATTCATTCAGTATGCAGGGTAGAGCAGTGGATTTTAGTGTAACAGAGTTTAAGAAGTTCTTTGATAAAGTTTCAGGCTCTATATTACCATTAGCCTTTAAGAAACTACTGCTTGTTGAGTTTTGGTATAAAATCAAATACGAAGACTTGAAATTATCTGAAAAGAATAATTAAAATACTCTCATATTTTCCAGCTACATATCGTGTGATACTTGATGTTTTTCTTCATATACTTCAACCAAAACAATCTGTATTACACAGATTGAATATAGGACTAGAGCTGTCTGTCAAACCAGACATTAAAGAGACTTTAGAGAGAGATAAAGACATTGAAGAGATTTACAAAAATGTAAAATAGAGACACTCTTCTTATTATTTTCTATAGAAAGTATATTTATTCTTCATGAAACATGTTAATATATGAACTTGTTATTTTTAAATGAATGAAATGTTTTCTAGATTTTTAACTTTTAATAAAGTAAATATTGATAGATATAACCCACATAAACAGAAGCTCTTTGGAGTTCTCAAATAAAGTGTGTAAAGGGTCTTAAGACAAAAACGCTTGAGAACTGTTAGTCTAAACTCTCCAGGAAAAGCCAGTGATTATCAGACTGGATTAAAATTGATTTTGGATATATGCTGTTTACAAGAGACAGTTCTAAAATAAGAGGAGGTTAAATGTCAGAAAGAGGAAGAGGAGCCTGTAAAGAAGACTGTGGCTTTGGTTAGGGGATAATCTGTGTATGGAGTTGTCATGGATTTAGCTAGTTTAAGACACGGCTCTATTCTCTCCTGACTCTCCTAATTCTATAATGTTTCTGGCATCTGATTTGCCCACAGTGCTTTTGGAATAGCTTTCCAAGGTGTTACTGAAGTGGCTCACTGCCTTCACTCCCTTTTCCCCCCACATAAACCAAATGAAGGAATACGTATTTTGCTCCATTTCTCCACACACCCAGGGTCCCTTCTACCTGTTTATCCCCTTTCTGGCTTGGAGAAACCTCTGCGCAGCTATACAAATGGAAACAGACTGTACAGTTTTTGTTACCTCACGTATTTTTCTTGTGTTTAGGAGAGGTACTATAAAGGAATGTACAAAAAATCTTGAACAGAAGAAACTAATGATGTAAAGGTACTTCAAAGTGTTGTAAGTCCTAGAATTACACTGCATTCACTTAACAAGTATTTATCGAGCAGTGGCTATATGCTATAGCTCTAGGGCTAAGATAAAGTGGTGAGCAAGTAAAGAGTATTTGCATATTTGCTCATGTAAGCTAAGGAGAAAAAGTAAAGGGGAATATGAAATATGTGTATTGGGAGTGTGGTTGAAATTTTAGGTAAGGTGAGCAGAGAAGGCCTCTCTGGGATAGTGAGTTTTAGTAAAAGACTTGAAGGAAGTGGGCGAGCTAGCTATATAATATCTATGAGAAGAACATTCCTAGTAATGGAAATAGCAAGTGCAGAGGCTCTAAGGGAGATGCATACTTGGTGCATTGGAGAAAGTAAGGAGGCCAGTATATTGGGGCAGAAAAAAAGATGGAACAATAGCATAGTAGATAAGATCAAAGAGCAAAGTCAGGAAGGCCTGGTGATATAGGGCCTGTCCAGTAAGGGCTTTTTGGCTTTTACTTTGGGGCAATTGAAGGCTTTTGAGTAGAGGAATGAGATAATCTGGCTTTACCAGGATCATCATAGTTTCTGTGTTTGGAATAATTGCAAGGCAAAGGCAGGAGCAGCAAGATTAGTTTTAAGGGTATTAATCCAGTTGAAAGGAAATACAGTATCAAGTAAATATACAGTGTGCTCAAAATTGTTGAGAGTGTGTGTGTGTTCAGAGGGAGGGGTGGTAAATTGAAAAAAGAGGTTTATTATAAGGTTTATTACTTGGAATTTTGCCCAGGTTGTGAGCAGCTCCTCAACTCTTTCACTTATTTGTTCCTTGATTCGTGCACTTTAGTAAAATATTCCATGATCTCACATTTGAAAATTTCTACTCCTACTTTCCTTATCACATAGAAAATATAATAATTCAGTGATACAAGTGATTTTACATAAAAATGCTCCTGTCATAAAAGTGGACAGCAGTATATACACAGCAGTTAAATATTTTTTAAGTACCCGTGGAACATTTGTGAAAAATACAGGTGTACTATTAAAAAAACTTTTTAAATTGTGTGCCTGTATAGGGCACTAATATGAATGGAGCTTGCAGGCTGGAAGTTGCTCTGGTTAAGTCAGTGAGTGAGTGGTGAGTGTACAGTAATGTCCTAGGCCTTCACATTGACTCACCACTCACTCACTGACTTAACCAGAGCAACTTCCAGTTTGCAAGCTCCATTCATGTTCATGCCCTATACAGACATACCATTTAAAAAGTTTTTTAAATGATACACCTGTATTTTTACTGAACCTTTTCCAAGTTTAGATTATGTTTAGATGCACAAAACCTACCATTGTGTTAGAATTGCCTAAAGTATTCAATACAGTAACATGCTGTACAGGTTTGTAGCCTCAGAGCAATAGGCTATACCACATAGCTTAGATGTGTAGTAGGCTGTACCACCTAGAGTTGTGAAAGTACACTCTTTGATGTTCACACAATGATGCATTTGTCAGAATGTATCCCTGTCATTAAAGGATGCATGACTGTATAGCCTTGACTGCTTATATCAGCAAAGAAGAACTGCTCAAAATTCAGGAGTTAGAACAGAATATACCCAAGGAAAGTGGGAGGAAGGACATGATAAAGATGGCAGAAACTACTGAAATAGAAAGCATTCACTAGAAAGAATCACAAAATCACAAGTTGTTGATTTGGAAAGTCTAATGAAATAACTAATTTATAGCAAGAATCATTTGGGAACAAAAGAGAAAAGGCACAAATAAATAGTATTGGTAATGAAAAATGTACAAGACCATATATTTTGCAGAGATCAATGTAATAAAAAGATAAATTATTGTACATTAGTAAATTTGAAATCTTAGATGAGATGGATAAATTCCTGGGTGGGGAGAAAATATTTAAACTCACTTAAGGAGTCTTTAAGTCTTTCAGAGAATAAGAAAGGATGCCCCAGCTCATTTTATGAGGCTAATGTAACCAGGGAGCATAAAAGAAAGGAAAATGATAGGCCTATATCCTCTGTGAATATACAGAAATCCCATGCAAAACATTAGGCCTCCAAAGCCAGAAATATATTTTAATATAAAGAAGTACATCACGACCTGGTTGGCTATCTCCAAGGAATGTGGAGTTGCTTTAATTTTGGAAAAATCTATTAATTTACTTCGTTAAGAGATTAAAGTTTAACAAACAATCTAAAGAATATGGGAATATGGTAAACTCTTAGAAAGTGCAAACTAATACAGCCATTTTGGAATACAGTTTGGTATTTTCCGATAAAGGTGAACATGTATATATCCTATGACCTGGCTATTCCTATCCTAGAAATATGTCCCAGATAAATTATTGCACATGTGTACCAGGATATAGGTGTAAAAATATTTCTAACAGCTTTGTTAATAATTTCAAACCTGCAGCCGGGCACAGTGGCTCATGCCTGTAATCCCAACACTGAGAGGCTGAGGCAAGCAGATCACCTGAGGTTGGGAGTTTGAGACCGGCCTGGCCAACATGGTGAAACCCCATCTCTACTAAAAATACAAAAATTAACCAGGCGTGGTGGTGCACACCTGTAATCCCAGCTACTTGGGAGGCTGAGGCAGGAGAATTGCTTGAACCCAGGAGGTGGAGGTTGAAGTGAGCTGAGATTGTGCCATTGCACTCCAGCCTGGGTGACAGAGCGAGACTCCATCTCAAAAAAACAAACCCACAACAACTCATATGTCGATCAACAATAAAATGGATAGATAAATCGTAGAAATTCATGTAATTGAATATTAGGAGCGATGAAATTTAATGAACCACAGCTGTACATGTCAGCATAGATGAATATTAAGAACATGATGTTGAGGCTGGGCGTGGTGGCTCATGCCTATAATCCCAGCACTTTGGGAAGCCGAAGTGGGCAGATCACCTGAGGTCAGGAGTTTGAGACCAGCCTGGCCAACATGGTGAAACCCCATCTCTACTAAAAATACAAAAATTAGCCAGGCATGGTGGCAGGTGCCTGTAATCCCAGCTACTCTGGAGGCTGAGGCAGGGGAATCACTTGAGCCCAGGAGGCAGATGTTGCAGTGAGCTGAGATCGTGCCAGTGCACTCTAGCCTGGGCAGCAAGAGTGAAATTCTGTCTCAAGAAAAAAAAAAAAAAAAAAAAAAGAACATGATGTTGAATATAAGAAACAAATTTTAAAAATGGTAATTTTATTTCCTTATATAAAAGTAAAAAGACTCACAAAACTGTACAATATACATCTTTTTTCACCTTTTAGTTGTGGTAAATATATATACAAAAGTTATCATTTCAAACATCTTTAAGTGTACAATTCAGTGCCATTGAGTACATTCACAATGTTGTATAACCATCACCACTGTCCATTTCCAGAACTTTTTCATCATCCGAAGTAGAAACTATCTGTACCCATTAAAAACTCTCCATTCAACCCTTTCCCGAGCACCTGGTAACCACTATTCTGCTTTCTATTTGCCTATTCCTCATATAAGTAGAATCATACAATATTTGTCCTTTTGTGTTTGTTTTTTTCCACTTACCATAATGTCATCAAGGTTCATCTATATTGTTGCATGTGTCAAAATGTCCTTTTTAAGGCTGAATAGTATTCCATTGTGTGTGTATATATATATATATTATATATATACACATATATTATGTATATTATGCATAATATATATATACACACATTTAGTTTATCCATTCATCACAGGATATTTTCAAAAAGTGAAGGGAAAGAGTAATAAAAAATTTACAATACTGTTTCCTTCTGGAGGAAGGAATGGAAAGGATACAATTTGGGAGGGGACATGCAGCTTGTAAGGTACTGGTAATGTTCTGTTTCTTAAGCTGGGTGGTGAGTATAGGATATTCATTTTATTATTAATTCTTATGTTTTATGCTATATTATGTATAGTTCATGATTTTAAAATTCAAATATTAATGCCATTAGTTTAATTTTTAGTGTCTTGTAAGAGACCTGATAAAGTATTTGTATATGACAGAATCTTATAGAACAGTCTATGTAATAAAGCCCTGAAAAATTATAAAAATCTAAGTAAGTTTCTGCACCTTTGCCTCTAGTCCTCTTGCATGGGAGAAAGGATTACATTTCTATCATGTGGTTTATTTAATAAAATATTGTAATAAAGTCAGCCAAATATTTTAATAGGAGAGGCATTACATTAATTTTACTAATTGTGGGATTCATAATAGATGAAAAAGCATACAATGAACTATTATTCTGTAAGGAAACTAACTTGAATAATTTGGACAAGAAATGTCCTCTCCATTTTCTTAGAGTATGAATTAAAGCCAGGTGTGGTAGCTCATGCCTGTAATCCTAGCACTTTGGGAGGTTGAGGTAGGAGGATCGCTTGAACCCAGGAGTTCAAGACTAGCCTGAGCAACATAGTGAGATCCCATTTCTACAAAAAATAAAAAGGGAACTAGATGTGGGTGGTGTAGTCCCAGCTACTTAGGAAGCTGAGGTAGGAGGATTGCTTGAGCCCCGTAGGTTGAGGCTGCAGTGAGCTGTTTTTGCACCACTGCACTCTATCCTGGGTGACAGAGTGAGACCCTGTCTCAAAAAAACAACAACAGCAACAACATCAAAAGAATATAAACTAACAGTTATGCCATTGAACTACATTGCTTGCTACCATTATGTTTTATACCATGTTCTTAGTTTTAGGAAGGAAAAATTGGTGAAATGATCTAAATGCTTTTTTTAAGTATAATTTTTTATTTTTAATTTTTGTGGATACATAGTAGGTGTATATATTTCTGGGGTACATGAGATGTTTTGATATAGGAATGCAATGCATAATAATCACATCATGGAAAATGGGGTGTCTGTCCCCTCAAGCATTTATCCTTTGTGTTACAAACAATCCAATTCTTTCGGTTATTTTTAAATGTACAGTTAAATTATTATTGACTATAGTCACCCTGTTATGTTATCAAATACTAGGTCTTATTCATTCATTCTAACCAAAAGCTTTTTTTTTTTTACAATGTTTAAAAATATTTATAGAGAATTCCTGAGTCTCAGAATATGTTTATTCATTTTTATAATCAGTTCATTTCTTATTAGAAAAATTGTAAGATCTTTCCCCCTTTATGCTCATGTACAGAGAAAACATTTATTCACCTGTTGCTTGTGTTGTTACTACCTGAATAGCAATGAGAGTTCATAGAGGTGGAGAACTCATTTTAGGTTTGGCTTGAACATAGTGGGGGTCCATGCATGAATTTTAATTATGTAACTACACTACTTTAAACATTCTGCGTTGAATTGTGCAGTCATCTATTTTTTCTGCTTTCAAGATTGGTGACCCTGGATGGACTATTTATTAGTGTAATGAACCAGGTTTAATGGTCTATAAAAATTAGTAAACACTATTTATCGAGTGCTGACTATATGCTAAATACTCTAATTATTTTCATGTGTTATTGCAAGAACTTCTCTAGGACATATTTATAGGAGGAGAATTGTTGAGTTGTTAAGATTTGCATGTATTCAACTTTACGAGGTAATGTCAAATTGTTTTTCAAAGTGGCTGTATCAGTTGAAACCCTCCAGCAGTATAAGAGAGTTTGCATTGTTTCACATTCTTATCAACACTTGGTAATGTTCAACTTTACAAAATATTTGCCAATCTGAAAGTGTGGAACTGGGGCTTAGATACATGAAGAAATGTGCCAAAGATTAACCAATGAATAAGTGCTGGTGCCACAGTCGAATCCAGGTTTGTCTGATTCCAACTACAATAGACTGTATTTCAAAGAAATGGAAATATATAGCTAAGTCTTTTTATAACAATGAGGATAGTTATGAAAAATGAGTGACATTTTTAAATTTAAATAATTTTGTGTAAGAACTTAGGGGAAGTGTTTCTGAAAATGTGATTTTAGATTAACTGGATCAGAATTGCCTGGTAGTAGTGGTGTGTATGTGGGGGGGGGGCGGATATTACTTTTCAGTAATCAGATTCCTAGGTCCATCTTTAGGTCTACTAATTTAGGATCTCCAGGGGTGGAATTCAGGCATTAACATTTTTAATAATGTTTCTTAGTTTTGTTTTTGGTTTTTAATAAACATTGAAGTTTAAGAACCTTTGCTTTAGGGATTTTGAACTAATTTCGAAAATACTGCCAGATGCACATACAAACTGATGTTTAAACGTAGGCCCAGAGACAGATATTCAGACAGATATTCAACACTCACTTTTTTATTGACTCTTATCTCCAAACTTTCATTTTCTACTAGTTCCTCTTACTCTTTTTTCTCTCATTCTTGTTCTTTTGTCCAACCCACATGTGATCTGAAGTAGCATTAGGACCCTGGCAGCAATAATAGTAATTCTTTCTAAACTCTCTCTCTCCCTGGCTGATCCCTAGTCCCTTTAAGACGGACTATGGGATCCAAAAGACATGCTTGTTTGAGTGCAATTATTTCATTCCTCTTATAGAACCGATTATAGCAATGATGTCCATCTTGGGTGGGTACAGATTTAGACTTGGTGGTTGTAAGGAACGAAAATTCATGGAGTGGGGTTAGAGCTGTGAAAGATCCCCATATTTTCCCTCATTACTATTCTTCTTAAAATGTATTTACTGAGATAGCTAATTTTAAGGAGAGAACAATGTCTGAGCTAGGTGGAGAATTACTAGGAACACCATTCAAATTCCTTTTCCCAAAAGGGAGCCATTATATCAAGGACATAGTATATTAAGGACATAGACTCTAGTGAGGTCCTGTGTTAATTAATATTGGGAATGGATATCATAGACTAAAAACAGCTCTAGTCTACTCACCTGCCCAGACCTCAGAAAGGGCTCTTTGCATTGTTCCTAAGCAAATAGTTGCTTTAGTAGTGCAGCTAATTGTATTTAGAATTTGGTAGCTTTTATTACCTATTGTTTCAAAGACACTGATTTACCAGATGCTTAAAAAACACATTTTTTTTTTTTGCCATGAACCTGAGTTCAGCAGAAAAATTTTTCTACATACTTCTTATTCTAAAAAATGAAATTGGCAGAATATGATAAAAAATCTAGACTTTTGCAGAAGCATTCTTAAACTAAGTTTTCAAAATTATGCTCATTTCTAAGTTATCTTAATTTTTATAGCTTATTTGGTTATAAAATTAAATAATTATATTAAGGGATCAGTGTCATACTTTGTGAAACAGATTTGTTTAACAAAAACTGAAAATAATATGTGACAGTTTGTATGTCACGCTTTCAAAACAGAGGCTTTAAATCCTATATTATATGTAGGAATTGTTAGCTATTCTAAAGGTACAATGAGAGATTATTGTTCATATCAGTGTAATAAATTGATACTTTCTGATCGTACTTTTTCATTTTGCTTATTGTCAGAACCTTGAACCTTAATCTTATTCTTTGATTGACAGTAGCGACCAGGGAAAGAACACTTGTATTGTTTGGTATAGTCACATCTGTTCAACTTGATTCAGTTGAGGATATTTGCATATTCTTAAGTATTTCTTCTGAGAGGGCTTAAATCCCTCTCAAGTGCTTGATGCATTTTTGAAATTCATTCATAAGGTATCTACATGCACTAATAGTTCTGTATATTATTGCTGTGCATAATCTGACAGATAAGGCCACATTTTAAAACAAGGTGTTCTTTAGGGATGCTATATTACATTTTTACTTGTTCCGTTGGGTAAAAATATCAGGGTTTTTTTTAAAGGCTGTTTTAATATTTTGATTAAATTAGTATATCCTTATTTTAGGCAAATTTTTCAAACATAGGAGAAATAAAGATTTATTAAATAATAGTTCAAAGGTATTAATGGTAGTTTTTCTTGCCTTGGTTTGAAAATTGAATAATTTTATGGAAAATAATTATAGAACTTGAATGGATTTCCGTTTAGCCTCCTTATTTTATAGAGAAGGTTACTGAGACTCAAGTTCTCTGACTTGCTGAAGGTCACACAGCTTGAAAATTAAGATTTAAATTTTTGTCTTAACTCCCATATCAGTAAACTACAAGAAATAATGGTACATGATTTCTGATTTATGTTATTTACACATTATCCTACATCTGAAATTTTCCCTTTGCCGTAGAACCTGCAGAGATTATGTCTTATTCATCATATCTCCCCAGAGTTTACATGATGTCTTGTACAAAGTTAATGCACAACCATTATTTTGCTGTCCTGTTTTTATTGTTCTCCTAGGCTATTCTGTAAAGTATAGTTAAGAAACACAATAACTTTAGTAATGGAATATTAAGTACTTTTGATAGCAAATAGGTTTCATTTTGTGTTCTATTTCTGATGAATTGGCAATAGCAATGTTGAGAAGAATTCTGAGATCTGCTGGAGTCCGTTAGTGGTGTCTGGGCATAGGATCAGAAAGCCAACTGTTTCTTTTATATGTGCTTTTATGGGAGAGAGAACTATGGACTGACACAATAAAAAGAAGGCCTGGGGAAGAAATAAGACTCAAATTACAGGATACATAGAATTCAGATGTTGTAGACAAAAAAAAAAAAAAAAGAATGCCAACAAGGCTGGAAGTTCTATAAATAATCGTAGGCATTTAAAAAGGAGAAATATCATTAGGTTACATTAAATATTTTCAAAGCAAAGCAAATAACTGTTGAGTATTTGTTGATGCCTAGCCCTGTATTGGATCGTCTTCTCATAGTAACCCTGGAGACTTTCTGTCCTAGTTTTCATTCCTTGCTTCTCCTTTTCTGGTGTTTAGGGTTGTTCTAATCTTCTCTTGTTTCCACCTGGGTTACGTCTTTCCAATTGCATATCTGCCTTACTTACAAATATAACAACTGTGATACAACTTCATTGTAATTTTATTTAGTTATTGTGTGATAGGAATTTAATAGGAGAAGGAAGTTTTCAATTATTATTTGATTTATTATTAAAATCGTACTTTAAAATGTTTGGCTATAAAATAACTCAAAATTACATACTTTTTTTTTTCTTTAATCTTCCAGGAATCCCCTTCTGGTCGAAGGAAAGCTCTTGCTACTAGCAGCATCAATATGAAACAGTATGCAAGCCCTATGCCAACTCAGACTGATGTCAAGTTAAAATTCAAGCCATTATCTAAAAAAGTTGTATCTGCCACTCTTCAGTTTTCATTATCTTGCATTTTCCTGAGGGAAGGAAAAGCCACGTAAGTTTCTTTTTTTCTTTTCTTTTTTTTTTTTTTACTATTATTATACTTTTAAGTTTTAGGGTACATGTGCACAATGTGCATGTTTGTTACATATGTATCCATGTGCCACGTTGGTGTGCTGCACCCATTAACTCGTCATTTAGCATTAGGTATCTCTTCTAATGCTGTCCCCCCCCCCTCCCCCCACCCCACAACAGTCCCCGGAGTGTGATGTTCCCCTTCCTGTGTCCATGTGTTCTCATTGTTCAATTCCCACCTATGAGTGAGAACATGCAGTGTTTGGTTTTTTGTCCTTGCGATAGTTTACTGAGAATGATGGTTTCCGTTTCATCCACGTCCCTACAAAGGACATGAACTCATCATTTTTTTATGGCTGCATAATATTCCATGGTGTATATGTGCCACATTTTCTTAATTCAGTCTATCGTTGTTGGACATTTGGGTTGGTTCCAAGTCTTTGCTATTGTGAATAGTGCCGCAGTAAATATACGTGTGCATGTGTCTTTATAGCAGCATGATTTATAGTCCTTTGGGTATATACCCAGTAATGGGATGGCTGGCTCAAATGGTATTTCTAGTTCTAGATCCCTGAGGAATCGCCACACTGACTTCCACAATGGTTGAACTAGTTTACAGTCCCACCAACAGTGTAAAAGTGTTCTTATTTCTCCACATCCTCTCTAGCACCTGTTGTTTCCTGACTTTTTAATGATGGCCATTCTAACTGGTGTGAGATGGTATCTCATTGTGGTTTTGATTTGCATTTCTCTGATGGCCAGTGATGAGCATTTTTTCATGTGTTTTTCTTTTGTCAAATAAGCTGCCTTACATTGTATTTCAGTATATCATAGCTTTTGACTCAGTAGACTGGCAATAGTTGAACATCTTATGGCATACCAATCATTTTTGCCATTCTTTGTTTCAGAGGCTGAATTAAGGGAACTCTTTGTTACTTATAAATAGTCTCTTTTGACTCCAGAGAATGTACAATAATATAAATGTGATCACAGCTGGTTTCAAAATTTAAACTGTATATTTTAGGATATTATAAGTGTTTTATATTTCAGTGTCTTCAGTGTAGTAGTCTGTACTCTGAAGTACACAGAGTTCAATGTGTAGAACTGTTTGATGCAATCGAGACATGAGAGGAACCCAAAATGAAAAGTTTAGGATAAAAGGGATGAAATAATTAAGGGAACTCTTGCCAAATCATATTCCTTGGCTCAACCTTCCAAAAATCATGTAGGAAGGTACAGTTAGATAAGCAGTTTATTGTAATCATTTTCTTTTCAAAAATCACTTCTTAAGCACTGAGTCAGCATTGCACAAAGATTTCTAGATTCCATTCTAGTCTCTTAAAAGAGTAAAATTCTAACTTGACAAAATGAGGTGAACATACCTACAAAGGGGGAAAAAGTAAGATTCATCCTGGTTATTGCATACAATCAAGTCAGGAGTAAGTGAATGTTATGGGTGTTGTGAAAGGGTTCGTACCTAAGTGGAGTGGAAGATGAAGAGACAGGAGAAATGGAAATTCTATACCTAGACTTAAAAGGTGCGGGGAAAGAGACAGCTGTGAACATTTTATCTAATCTGAATCACAGTTCTGAATGTATTTGACCTGGTGGAATGTGGTTACTATAATTGGCCATGTCTACTTGACTGATTAGACTGGATTCTGTGCGTCAGTCAGAATGAGATGTTTGACACTCATCTACATGGCAACACATGACTTGTGAGATAACAGTAAGCCTCCTCTCTGGAAAGTTGGATTCTAAGCCAGTGTGGTAGAGAGACAGTGCAGAATGGAAGCATCTTAGTCTTTCATCTCAGGACCTTAAATTATAGACTTAAATACTGAGTAATTAAAAATAAAGATCTTACCCTGAAGCTTAAGCCAAAATAAAAGGAAAGGAAACACAGGAAGAAGAGACACAAATTCAGAGAAGATCCTTTGAGGGTGGACTTCCTTCCACTGGGCAAAAGCTGTAAGTGAATCAGCACCATTCGGGGGAATCTGGGTGAGAGGAAATTCAGCCAAACCAAATGTCTCAATTTGAATTGAAAAGGAATTCTTTCCGAACATCCTAAACTCCCTCTCTACCTCCTCCTTCTTTGCTTGTTACCTTCCCCAAAGAAAAATGTTCAGGGTTAAAATATGAGGAAATTTAAATGGTATGCAATTAAGCAAGTTAACTTTTTTTTTTTTTTTTTGAGACAGAGTCTCTCTCTGTCACCCAGGCTGGAGTGCGGTGGCACAATCTCGGCTCACTGCAACCTCCACCTCCTGGGTTCCAGTGATTCTCCTGCCTCAGCCTACCGAGTAGCTAGGATTACAGGTGTGTACCACCACACCTGGCTAATTTTGTATATTTTTGGTAGAGACGGCGTTTCACCATGTTGGCCAGGCTGGTCTTGAACTCTTGACCTCAAGTGATCCACCCACCTCGGCCTCCCAAAGTGCTGGGATTACAGGTGTGAGCCACCGTGCCCAGCCAGCAAGTTAATATTTTAAGAATGACATTTTGAAATTGTCTTCTCTTGATAAGAGAGCAATTTGTAAGACATTCATGTAAGGTAATAACAACTTTTTTGCTCATGCAAACTTTGTGTCACTAAATTTATTTTAAAAAGGGGAAATGACTTTGTTAACTCTAAGGCTTATATGAGATAAGATGCAAAGAATTTTTTAAAACCAGTTTAGTCTGTAAAGCCATACTATATTTAGAAGATAACGGTGTATTAAGCATTAGTTTACAAAGAAACAGTATCTTAATTTGGCTTTCTGAATTTGGGGGAAGTATAGCAAAGTAAAAATTAATTTGTAAATAATATATATTTCATTCACTGTAGTTTATTTGAAATTTAAGGTGAAAATAATACATGATGCAAATATAAATGATTTGACTTTGAGTACTTAATGTAAACTTTATAAATTTGTACTTAAAATGCTTAAAACATTTAAAAAAGTTTAGATTTATCAAATACATGGTATTTAACTTACAATCATCCAAGGTAGTTTTTTTAATCTTGTAACTCTTAAAAAGGTTAGACTTTGTTTTTAAAGTGCTTTTCCTGCTATAATAGTTTCTTAACTTTTGGGCGGTTATGGCCCTGTTGGAAAAACAGTATACTTAAGCAAGATTTAAGTGTGATTTACAGGGGTTTACCACTTTGTTTCCCTCCTACCCACAAACTCAAAAGCCTACATGGCCTTCAGATTTAAAATCTTGTTCTAATTCCTTTGGGAAGTTTGAATATTTTGAACTCTAGATCTTATCTGATTTGCAAACTGTCTCACTGTTTTTGAAACAAGTTGTTGTTTCCAGACTTAATTCTCAGGAAACCGTACTTTAATTCCAGGAAGAAAATTTTAGGCCAGGCACAGTGGTTCACACCTGTAATCCCAACACTTTGGGAGCCTGAGGTGGGAGAATCACTTGAGACCAGCCTGAACAACATGGCAAGACCCCCTCTCTACAGAAATTTTAAAAATTAGCTGGACATCGTGCTCTATGCCTGGGGTCCCAGCTACTGAGGAGGCTGAGGCGGGATGATTGCTTGAGCCCAGGAGGCTGCAGTGAGCCATGTTCACGCTGCTGTACTCCAGCCAGCCTGGCTTATAGAGTGAGACCCTGTCTTAAAAAAAAGAAAAAAAAAAGAAAAGAATATTTTAGTCTCCCATATATATCTACAGCACAGAATTCAACTAATTCCTACCAGTTAAATTTTTTTTTATTATTTTATTTCAATAAATAAGTGAAACAGGTGGTGTTTGGTTGCATAGGAAAGTTATTTAGTGATGATTTCTGAGATATTGGTGCACCCATCTCTTGAGCAGTGTACACGGTACTCAATGTGTAGTCTTTTATCCCTCACACCCCTCCCACTCTTCCCCGTAGGTCTCCAAAGTCCATTATATTACTTTTAGGCCTTTGCATCCCCTTAGCTTAGCTCCCACTTATACGTGAGAACATACGATGTTTGGTTTTTCATTCCTGAGTTACTTCAGTTGGAATAATGGTCTCCAACTCCGTCCAGGTTGCTGCAAATGCCATTATTTTGTTCCTTTTTAAGGCTGAATAGTGTTATATGTTGTGCGTGTGTGTGTGTGTATATATATTATATATAATATATATAATACTATATATACTACTATATATTATATATAATACTACTATATATACTGCTATATATTATATAGTAGTATTGTGTATATATTATATATAATATATATAAATATGTAATATTTATAATTATATATTTATTTATATATTAAATATAGTATATATAATATATAAATATGTAAATAATTATAAAATATATTTATATTATATATTTATACATATACACTATTACTCCTGCAATAGTGGCCATAATTTAAGAATAAAAAATAATAGATGTTGGCATGGATGTGATGAAAAGAGAACAGTTTTACACTGCTGGTGAGAATGTAAACTGGTACAACCACGATGAAAAACGGTATGGAGATTCCTTAAAGAATTAAAAAGTAGAACTACCATCTGATCCAGGAATCTCACTGCAGGATATCTACCCAGAAAAAAATAAGTTATTACAGGAAAAAGACACTTGCACATGCAATGTTTATAGTGGCACAATTTGCAATTGCAAAAATACGGAACCAGGCTAAAAGCTCATCGACCAATGAGTGGATAAAAAAAATGGTGCATATATATATATATATATATATATATATATATATATACACACACACACATATACACAATATGGAATACTACTATATATATAATATATATGGCTTGTATTACAGGCGCATGCTACGATGCCCGGCTAATTTTTGTGTTTTTAGTAGAGATGGGGTTTCACCGTGTTGGTCATTCTGGTCTCGAACTCCTGACCTTGTGATCGCCTGCCTCGGCCTCCCAAAGTGCTGGGATTACAGGCATGAGCCACCGCTCCCGGCCCATATATCTTCTTTTAAGAATTGTCTATTCATGTCCTTAGCCCACTTTTTGATGGGATTGTGTCAGTTTTTTCTTGCTCATTTGTTTGACTTCCTTGTAGATTTTGGATATTAGTCCTTTGTTGGATGCATAGTTTGTGAATATTTTCTCCCACTCTGTGAGTTGTCTGTTTACTCTGCTGATGATTTCTTTTGCTGTGCAGAAGCTTTTTAGTTTAATAAGGTCCCATCTACTTGTTTTTGTTGCATTTGCTTTGGGGTTCTTGGTCATGAACTCTTTGCCTAAGCCAATGTCTAGAAGAATATTTCCAATGTTATCTTCTAGAATTTTTATGGCTTCAGGTTTAGATTTAAGTCTTTGATCTAACCAGTTAATTTTTAATCTTATTAGCTCTTTACTAATTAAGCATGCCATTTAAAAATTAATGAATATGAGTATTTAGATTTTTCAATATTCTTGTACAACTGATAAGAAAGACTTATTCACATACCTTGTAGAAAGAAGGAATTTATTGTTTTCTTGAGGAACCATCATTTTTCTAACTGTCATTTAATACAATGTGTTATGTTTTGAATCATTGTTGTAGAGACGAAGACATGCAAAGTTTGGCTAGTTTGATGAGTATGAAGCAGGCTGACATTGGCAATTTAGATGACTTCGAAGAAGATAATGAAGACGATGATGAGAACAGAGTGAACCAAGAAGAAAAGGCAGCTAAAATTACAGGTTGGTTTTATTAGCATTAAACTAAAAGTTTATCTTTTGTTGCAGAGTTCAAAAACTCATTCTCATTTCCCAGGAAAAAACAATTCTGCTTACTGGGGTTTTTTTTTTTCTTTAAGCCTTTCTACAATAAAATATGCCATTTAGTTCTCTGAAAACTTTCCATGCTGTTTATAACAGATTTTAGCAGTTTGAGATCAAGTACAAGGATGGTCAAAATAACAAAAAGCATTCTTGAATTATAGTACAAAGCAACTAAATCTGGTCATACTTATTTTGTCAATGTGTGGATGAAACCTCTGTAAGTAAAGATCTGCCTGTAAAGGATAATAGGACACAATAAGGAGATGGATTGGCCAGCTTCTTCTATTTCATATTCGTTTATTTACTTGAATTATGTGGACATTCTGTGTTTTGAATTTATATATCTTATGTATCCTGGTATTGAAGCTTCCATGCAGGTATTCCTTCAAGCTGAGTTGATCAAGCTACAAAGATGTTAAGTGGTTAGAACTTGTTTTTATTAATTGGTCAATAAATATTTATTGACAATTTGGCTATCACACTTAAGCAATTGATGTTATACTTCTATTATTGCTGTGAAAATTAAGCACAATTTACATATTCCTTTTAGTTAAATTAATTGCTCTAAATTTCTGAATTGATGTCCCTTCACTTCTTTTTTTTTTTTTTTTTTTTTTTTTTGA
Organism: Hylobates moloch; assembly: GCF_009828535.3. Taxonomy (NCBI): domain Eukaryota; kingdom Metazoa; phylum Chordata; class Mammalia; order Primates; family Hylobatidae; genus Hylobates; species Hylobates moloch. The sequence continues at coordinate 61,985,881 of NW_026652290.1, read as the reverse complement.
GACGGAGTCTCGCTCTGTCGCCCAGGCTGGAGTGCAGTGGCACAATCTCGGCTCACTGCAAGCTCCGCCTCCCGGGTTCATGCCATTCTCCTGCCTCAGCCTCCCAAGTAGCTGGGACTACAGGCGCCCGCCACCGCGCCCAGCTAATTTTTTGTATTTTTTTTAGTAGAGACGGGGTTTCACCGTGGTCTCGATCTCCTGACCTCGTGATCCGCCCGCCTCGGCCTCCCAAAGTGCTGGGATTACAAGCGTGAGCCACCGCGCCCGGCGTCCCTTCACTTCTATCATCTGTTTACCTCTTGGTGATTTTTTCAAATTCATTTGGGCACTTTGTCACTCATCTTTTGGTTCTGCCTCAACTCTTGCTATCATGTGGGGGATTTCCATTTACTCCATGGATCACTTATTTAACTACTCAGCTAAAATGTTCTGTGACTTCCTTGACTCTGAAGACCTTCACTTCCATTCCACAACAAGAAATCTATCATAAGTAGCTGCTCAGACTTGTGTGTAAAATTAGATGTTTTTTCATGTGTAAATTTTATTATTTTCTAATTTGTGATTGCAGTTTTGATTTATTATTTGGCCCACCCATGTTTTGGAGAGTGTGTTTTACCATGTGCTTTGTTTATTTCTAGTTTGTTTGCTTATTCATTCAAATAAAATTCAAAAGTCTCTTGAATTTCAAATGTTTTAAAAATTTTATTGAGGTTTTTTATTTGTAGTCTAGATACATGATTTATACATTTTCTATAAATATGTTTTTACCTGTATATTCTATTTGTTGAATTCATCATTAGACTCAACTTCTCATTACAGGCATAGTTTGTTTTACTGAACTTTGCTTTATTGCACTTCACAGATTTTTTTTTTTTTTTACAAATTGAAGATTTTTGGCAACCCTACATTGAGCAAGTCTATCAGCTTAGTCTATCAGTCTTACCAACAGCATGTGCTCACTTCATTTCTCTTTGTCTCTGTGTCATTTTGGTAACTTTTGCAATATTTCACACTTTTTCATTATTACTATATCTGTTATAGTGATCTGTGACCAATGATCTTTGAGTTACTATTGTAATTATTTTGAGATGCCATGAATTGCACCCGTATAAGACAGCAAACTTAACCAAGTGTGTTCTGACTGCTCCACCAACCAGCTGTTCCCTAGCTCTGTTCCTCTTCTTGGGCCTCCTCATTCCCTGAGACATAACAATGTTGACATTAGGCCAGTTAATAACCCTGCAGTGCCTATGGGTGTTTAAGTGAAAGGAAGAGTTGCATGTATTTTCCTTTAAATAAAAAGCTAGAAATGATTAAGTTTTGTGAGGAAGGCATGTCTAAACTAAAGACAGGCCAAATGCAAAGGCCTCTTCTGCTAAACAGTTAAACAAGTTGTGAATGCAAAGAAAAAATTCTAGAAGGAAATTCAAAGTTCTACCCCAGTGAACACATGAAAGATTTAAAAAATGCATAAAGCCTTATTGCTGATACAGAGAAAGCTTTAATGGTCTGGATAGAATATCAAACCAGCCATAGCATTCCCTTAAGCCAAAACCTAATCCAGAGCGAGGCCCTAACTCTGTTCAATTCTGTGAAAGCTGAGAAAGGCGAGAAAGCTGCAGAAGAAAAGTTTGAGGCTAGCAGAGGTTGGTTCATGAGGTTTAAGGAAAGAACCCATGTCCATAACGTGAAAGTGCAAAGTAAAGTAGTAAATGCTAATATAGAAGCCACAGCAGGTTATCCAGAAGATCTAACCAAGATCATTGATGAAGCTGGGTACATTAAACACTGATTTTCCATGTAGACAATACTGCCTTCTATTGGAAGAAGATGCCATCTAGGAATTTCACATCTAGAGGGGCAAAGTCAACACCTGGCTTCAGAGCCTCAAAGCTTCAAACAACAAGTTAACTCTCTTGTTAGCACATCTTTTTATAGCATGGTTTACTGAATTTTTTTTTTTTGAGACAGAGTCTTGCTGTCACCCAGGCTGGAGTGCAGTGGCACGATCTCGGCTCACTGCAGGCTCCGCCCTCCAGGGTTCACGCCGTTCTCCTGCCTCAGCCTCCCGAGTAGCTGGGACTACAGGCGCCTGCCACCACACCCGGCTAATTTTTTTGTATTTTTAGTAGAGACGGGGTTTCACTGTGTTAGCCAGGATGGTCTCGATCTCCTGACCTCGTGATCCGCCTGCCTCGGCCTCCCAAAGTGCTGGGATTACAGACGTGAGCCACTGCTCCCGGCCAACTGAATATTTTAAGACCATTGTTGAGACCTGCTGTACAGAAAAAAGATGCTTTCCAAAATACTACTACTCATTCCTTTTTAGTACGCTCCCTAAAAAAGCAACACCACTGCTCATTGACAGCATACCTGGTTGCCCAAGAGCTGTGATGGAGATGTACAAAGAGATTAGTGTTGTTTCTGCAGCACATAGTTCAAGGAGTAATTTTGGCTTTCAAGTCTTATTATTTAAGAAATACATTTTATAAGGTGTAGCTGTCATAGGTAGTGATTCCTCTGATGATCTAGGCCAAGTCAATTGAAAACCTCTTGGAAAGGACTCACTGTTCTAGATGCCATTAAGAATTCTGTGATTCATGGGAGGAGGTCAAAATATCAACATCAACAGGAGTTTGGAAGATAGAAGAGGCTGATTCTGATCCTCATGGCTGACTTTGAGAGGTTCAAGACTTCAGTGGAGGAAGTAACTGCAGTTGTGGTGGAAAAATAGCAAGAGGACCAGCATTAGAAGTGGAGCCTAAAGATATAACTGAATTGCTGCAATTGCATGATAAAACTTGAATGGATGAGGAGTTGCTTCTCGGGCTGAACAAAGAAAGTAGCTTCTTGACATGGAACCTACTTCTGGTGAAGATGCTGTGAACGTTGTTGAAATGACAACAAAGGATTTAGAATATCACATCAACTTTGATAAAGTGGTGGCAGGGTTTGAGAGGATTTATTTCAATTTAGAAAGCAGCTCTACTGTGGGTAAAATGTCAAACAACATTGCATGCTACAGAGAAATTTTTAATGAAAGGAGGATTCAATTGATGCAGCAAACTTCGTTGTCTTATTTAGGAAATGGCAACAAGTATTTTAAGAAATTACCCAACCTTCAGCAACCACTACCCTAATTAATCAGTAGTCATCAGCATCAAGGCGGACCCACCAACACCAAAAAGATTATCACTTACTGAAGGCTCAGATGATTGTTAGCACTTTTTAATTAAGGCATATATGTTGTTCTTAGACATAATGCTATTGCACACTTAATAGACTATAGTATAAACATAACTTTTATATGCACTAGGAAGCCAAAAAGTTTTTGTGACTTGCTTTATTGCAATATTCACTTTATTTTAGTGATCTGGAACCAGACTAGCAATATGTCTGAGATTATACCTGCACAGTTGAGGCTGGAACAGCATGGATTGAACTGCATGGGTCCACCTATACATTATGTTTTTTCAACCAAACACATGGAAAATACAGTATTCACAGTGTACAAAACCTACATACATATGGAGGGCGCACTTTTCATATATGTGGGTTCGGAAGGGCCAGCTTTGGGACTTGATGTATGTATTTTGGTATAGACAGGGTTCCCGGAAGCAATCCGCCATCTATACCAAGGGATGACTGTATATGTATCTTTTTTTATAGTTTATTTTTAAAGACCGAAAACTTCTCTGCTAAATTATTTATTCTATAAAAGTTTATTCTCTTAAAGCCTCATTATAGTTTGTATCAGTTTGCCCCATTTAATGCCTCTTGCCTTGAAATTTTGCCTGTTGATATTTGTAAACAATGGTTTTTTTAGATTTTTATTTTCTTGGCATATTTGTCACTTGATTTTTAACCTATCTGAGTTATTTTAAGTGCTTCTTTTATATACAGCATTTGGTTGATTTAACTTTATAATCTTTGCCCTTCAACTGATATGCTTAAATGTATTTATATTACTTTATTTATACTTTTATTTTGGGGCTTTTCTTATTTTTTCCACCCATCCCTTACATGTTGCTTTTCTTAGATTTTCTGTATTTAAACATTTTTCGTAGAGTAACTTAGAAGGTACATAACCTAGTTTCATTTTAGGCTGGTATTCTCTCAAATAAATAAATAAGCCAGACAGAAAAATGAGTAAACTTTTATTTCTCTACTTACATTAAAAATAAAGCAAAATTTATTGACTCTCTTCTTGTAGAATGAGAGATGCAGTATGATTCTCTTCTTAACTTTATTTAAACCCTTCCCTCCAACTCCTATTGGCTATTGTGTTTATTTCAATAACATTTTGCTAATTCTTTTCAATAGTATGTACTGACATTTGCATTGTATTTTATAATGATGTCAGCAATAATTTTTTAAATGTGATATCTTTCCCACCTTTGAGTTTTGGCTTCTTTTCTTTTCTTTTCTTTTCTTTTCTTTTCTTTCTTTCTCTTTCTCTTTCCTTTCTTTCTTATTTTGGTTATATGGCTATCTGGAGTATTTCCAGAAGAATAAGTGGGTGTCTTTCCCCTAGTACTACCACTCACCTTCTACCTTGTCTTAGTTTGCTTGGGCTGCTGTAACAAAATACCTTAGGTTGGGTAATTTGTAATCAACAGAAATTTATTGCACACAGTTTTGGAAGATGGGAAATCCAAGATGAAGGAGCCTGCAGATTTGTTATCTGGTGAGAGCCTGTTCCATGTAGATGGTGCCCTGTATGTGTCTTCATGTGAAGGAACAGCAAAGAAAATGGACAAGGGAGAAACTTGCTCCTTTTTTTTTTTTTTTTTTTTTTGAGACAAGGTCTCTCTCTGTTGCCCAGGCTGGAGTGCAGTGGCACAGTCTCGGCTCACTGTAACTTCCACCTCCCAGGTTCAAGGGATTCTCCTGCCTCAGCCTCCTGAGTAGCTGGGATCACAGGCATGTGCCACCACACTCAGCTAATTTTTGTATTTTTAGTAGAGATGGGGTTGAACCATGTTGGCCAGGCTGGTCTTGAACTCCTGACCTCAGGTGATCCACCCGCTTCCCTCCCAAAGTGCTGGGATTATAGGCGTGAGCCACCGCGCCCGGCCCTTAAAGCCTTTTATGAGAGCAATAGTATTATCCACGAGGGCAGAGCCCTCATGAACTAATGACCTCTCCGTAAGCTCCACCTCCTAATACCTTCACCTTAGGGATTAAGTTCCAACATAGGAATTTTGGGGGGACATCAACATTCAGACCATAATATACATGTCCTTCAAAATTTAATTCACTTGTCACATACTCTGAGAAGCCTTTGATGCCCCCTCCCTCTTAAGCTTGACCATTCCATCCTTTATGGTACTACCATATACAAATGTACGCTTTTTCCTATAGACTGAGTTTTTATAATTCCAGTGGGATATTAATTGGATCTTTTTAGTTAGAGAATATGGTTTATTATTTGTAGATGGCTTTTGATTAAAACTAAATCTCAATTAGACACGGGTACTTTTAAGTAGGAATTTTTAAAACCACACATTTGCAGTTGTTTTGAGCAGTATTGTGCTATTTTGATCACAGCAGTAGGAGAAAAAATGATAATATGTTACAGTTTCTACACTAGTATTGAAAGGAAGAGTAAGAACAGTAGTTTTTTGAGGAAAATATAGATGTAATGATTCAGTAATTATTAGATGTCATAGCTAAACCCTTGTTGATTAAACATACACTATTCCTTATTTTCTAAAATTCCTTTAAGAGCAGTAATTTTCTTTTAGACAGTTTAAAATTCTCTGAACCTAATTGAAGAAATTGTTTTGAGGCAACTTTGGATGCCTCTATTTTGTGTTATTTACATTTTTTATATTTTATGAAATTCCCTGGAAGTAGAAACTATGTTTTAATCATTTTTTCATCTCTAGCTTCCAGCACATTATCTGAAACATATTAGGAATTGAATATGTCTTAACTGAAAGGCCATAGTGAATGAATGAAGCTTCATTCTGTCTGGCTTATCTTGTTCCATTTGACATTTAATCACATAGTATCTTGTACAGGGTAGAGTGGTTCCATTTTATAGAAGGAATATGTTCTGGAGGGCACACATAATTCAAAGCTCAGTAATTCAAAACTAGTTTTCTAAAAGGAATGAATGTAAATTGTGTGTGTTGAAGAAGAAGGGGCGGGTGGGGCTGTGGGTGCCTAGATGTATGTTCTAAGTCCTAATAAATTCACAATCACTGTAGCATATTTTTTTATTTGATATTACAGTTTTTTTCTTGTCATTTTCTATTATGTTTGCAGAGTATGATAACCTAAATTAATAGCACAGCATTTTATGGCAGTTGTGTGGCTTCCTTAGTTGTATTTTTGAACACATGTAAATCCCATTCTAAAGTTACTAACTTTCAGGGATATATTTTTTTAGCAACAGCACGACCACTTTAAAAGTGTTTGAGTGAAGTAGTTTTAGCATAATAAAAAGTTTATTGAAATTTAACAGCATTAATGTTAAAATAATAGCTCAAGAAAACAAAATGGACATATTTTATAAATATAGTTACAAATAAAGTATGGTATTTTTATTTACCAGCTAAAGTGGCAATAACTTAAAAACAGTTTGTATTAACTCTTCCTTCCAAGTTTGAAATTGTTATTGACACAATTTTTATGGAGGAATTATTATTTTAAATTGTTCCTGTTAATTATATCTTAATATTGCAATCTAAATGCATAAAGTACAATTGCATTATATCACTAAAAATTATATTGAATGTATTATTTCTCCAACAAAGCTCAGAATTTCTTGAGGGAACAGACTGTTAACAATTGTGTACCTCTTAGATTGACATCTCATGGTTATTCATGTAGTGAGTAATTTCTTATGGAAAGGTGCTGTTAAATTAGCAGTATTTGACAAAACATCCTCCAAAATTACAGTCTTTGCTAGGAGGTGAAAGTAAATCCATGGTATCTGTACTTGCACTGATCAAAAATCCCTACACTGTTCTGAGACAGACTCCCCTGCTAAATAGATACATTATTTGGGGACTAGCTCTCAGGCAGGAACCATTTATTGATGCTACTTCTATAGATACATTTTACTGAGGTGCAGCACCAGTGAATAGGCAGAATAATTTTGAATTACAGTTGGAAAAATCACTGAAATGTAGCAGGAGTGATAGACCTTGGAGCTGGTGAAAAAATGCCTTTTAATAGAAAGTTTGCTGCAGCCAGTAGTAGAAATTATGAAACCATATGGTTTCAGAACAATAAATACCGGCAGTCACACAGTGCTTGAGCCAGTATTTGGCAGTATGATGTTTGGAATTCATGTTGAATTTCTGAATACACACCAACAGGAAGAAAAATAAAGACCCCTGTATTGTAAAGACAAGGCCCTGTTGAATACATCACAGAAAATCAAGTTCAACTGAAGCAGTTTACAGTAAGCATTGTTAAGAGAACTTAGACGTTATGAGGCTCCTGAAAGACCGCTGATATTCTTAAAGTTTGTTGTGTTGCAAAGATCACCATGGGGTCTACCTAAAATCAGCCCGACATTCAGTTTCATTCACATGACCTACATAGGCCAAACAGTATTAGATTCACTTAAAAGGATATTGGATAGGAAACACAGTATGCCAGCAGGGTATTCCTTTTTCACCAGAGTCTTCACAGCAATCCGAATACTGTTGTTTATCCCCTACCATCAAATGACAACTTGGGTACAAAGCGACAAGATTCACATAGTTAAGAGCAGGGATTGCCTTGTCTTAAAATCCCCATGCAGCACAAGAGCAGATTATCTTTTTTTTTTCCTTTTAATACCCAAACTGGTCTGAGCTAATACATTTGTACCAGTTTCATGGGTACAGTTTCCAAGGTTCCTATAAGGGACATGCACATTTATAAGAGTCTCCACATTCAGAGAAGCTAAAACCTGTAGCCTTACACCAGCTATATAGTTCATTCAGAATCTTCCCATCCAGATGCAATTTGTCAATCAGGTTTGATTTTTACCAAAAGCAATGTTTCCTGGTGTTTGTTAATCCTTTTCCCATAGTTGATAAAGTTAATTTGGGAGAAGGAAGAGAGAGTGACGTATTGGCTACCTTCAGGGAACAAAATCTAACAGCACAGATGGTAGTAGAGGAGATACCAATTACATATTGAGGAGCTAGAGCTGATGATGGTATGACTCAGCCCTCTGAGATTAAATTCTACTTACTAGGGCTATGAATGGAGATAAATAGGTATCCCACCTTTTATTAGAAGGTTCCTTAGAATAAATATGGGACTCTGGTCAGAGAGTAGGGCCATTAATTTGCTTCTGGTTTTTACCTGGCATCCACCCACCAGTACCTAGGCATCTCATGAACAAAATCATAGGATTGTTATGGGCTCAATTAAAAAAAAAAGATTAGCCAGGCTTAGTGGCATGTGCCTGTAGTCCCAGCTACTTGGAGGTTGAGGTGAGAGGATTGCCTTAGCCAAAAAAAAATTTGTTTAAATAAATTAAAATGGCCAACTATTTTGGAGGTTGGTTAAAAGGATGAGAATATCTGGAAAACTGCCTCTGTTATTTAGTCACTAAGGTTGGGAATAGGAGGAAAGCAGAGAGGTAGGGCAATTCTGATCCCTTGAGGCAATAAGTTTATAAGGTATCATAGCTACCTTATTTTTAAAGGAGTTTGAAACCCTAGGATGAGAGACTGACATCATCAGGAATATATCTTTGCAGTCTTAGAACTCAAATATATCAACTCAGAGAATAGCAACGGTAGCAGAAAACACAGACTATAAATTCAGCTTGCTTTCTCTGTCACTCTTAAATGCTAATGCTGCTTTATTTGTACTTATGACACTAAACATAATCTAGCTTCCCCAACTCCTGAGGCTCTGGGAGAGTTCTACTGATACCGAGAACCCATCTGACAGGGCTTGGATGGGAACGGAGGCTCTAAAAAAGAAGTCAGAAGCCTTCCAGTATTTAGGGGAGGAGCCAGGAGACAATTAATATTCAAAGTACCTAAATGAGTTCACTAAGGATTTATCCTAGGAATTCAAGGTTAGTTTAACCACATTAATAAAGGAAAAAAATTATATAATCAATTCAACAGATACAGAAAGGAACATTTGACAAAATTCAACACCAAGTTTCTTAGAAAAGTTTCAATAGAAGAGAATTTATTTATTTTGATAAAGGACATTCATGAAAAGCTACAGCTAACATCATACTTAATGGTGAAACATTGAACACTTTTCCCCCTAAGATTGAGAACAAGGCAAGGATGTTTGCTCTTACCATTCAACATTATATTTGAAGTTCTAGCAAAGTCACAGGATATAAGATCAATATAGAAAAATCTACTGTATTTTTATATATGAACAACAAACATTTGGAAAATGAAATTTAAAAAATTTCATTTAGAGTAGAGGTAAATAAAAAACAGACTAAGAAATAAATTTGACATAAGATGTGAAAAACCTCTAACTAAAAATTATAATACATTACTGAAGGTAATTAAAGAAGACCTTAATAAGTGGAGAGATAACCTGTGTTCATAGATTAGAAGATGCAGTATTGTTAAGATATCATTTTTCCTCAAATCAATCTATAAATCCAACTCAATGCCAGTCATAATCCTAGCAGGTGTTTTTTAAAAATAAAGAAATTCAAAAGTGATTCTAAAGTATATTTGGGGATGCAAAATAACCAAAAGAATCTTGAGAAAGAACTGAATTATAATAGTAATGCTACCTGACATGAAAATTTACTATAAAGCTATAGTAATCAAGATACTGTCAAATTGGCATAGGATAAATAGATCAACAGAACAAAACAAAGTCCTGAAATATACCCAAATGTGGTCATTTAATTTCAACAAAGTTGTCAGCATAATTCAGTGGGGGAAAAAGTCTTTTCAATAAATGATGCTGAACAACTGGATGTTTGTATGGAAAATGAACCTCAACCCCCACCTCTCCACATACATTAATTCAGTGTATTCATTATAATTAATAACAAACATTAATTCAAGATAGATCATAGACCTAAATACAAAACTGTAAAGTGATGAAGCTTCTGAAAAAAAGCAAAACAAAAACCTAGAATCCTGTGTTTTTGTCCTCATGGTAGGCAGAGGGTTTTAACAGATGACACAGAAAGCAATAACCAGAAAGGAAAAATTTGATAGATTAAACTTAATCAAAATTTAAAACTCACACTCATCAAAATAGATTATTTAAAAAGCCAGGCATAGTGGCACGCACCTGTAGTCCTAGCTACTCGGAGGCTGAGGTGGGAAGATAGCTTGAGCTCAGGAATTCAAGTCCAGCCTGGGCAACATAGTGAGACCCTGTCTCTTAGGAAAAAAGAAGACCATTAAGAAAATGTATGAGCAAGTCATAGATTAGAAGAAAATAGTCACAAAGCATATATCTGTCACAGATCTTGTTTCCAGAACAGATTTTTATAAAAATGCCTTACAGCTAAATAATAAAAAAGACATGCGACCTTATTTTTTTTAAATGGACAAAGATTTGGACATATGGTTCACAAAGAAAGATCTATCACTAGCCAAATGGCACATCAAAAATACATCACTTTTTTTTTCTTTTTGGAGATGGAGGGTCGCTCTGTCACCCAGGCTGGAGTGCAGTGGCGCAATCTTGGCTCACTGCAAGCTCTGCCTCCTGGGTTCACGCCATTCTCCTGCCTCAGCCTCTCCGAGTAGCTGGGACTACAGGCGCCCGCCACCACGCCTGGCTAATTTTTTGTATTTTTAGTAGAGACGGGGTTTCACCATGGTCTCGATCTCCTGACCTTGTGATCCGCCCGCCTTGGCCTCCCAAAGTGCTGGGATTACAAGTGTGAGCCACCGCGCCCGGCCTAAAAATACATCACTTTTAATCAGGGAGATGCAAATTAAAATCACAGTGAGATATAACTCTGTATCTACTAGAATGGTTAAAATTTAAAAGATTGGCAATACTAAATGTTGGCAAGGATGTGGACCAACAAACTCTCATCCATTGTTGGTAGAATGTATAATAGTACCATCACATAATGAGTTTCTTTTTTTTTTTTTCTTGAGACAGTCTCACTCTGTCACCCAGGCTGGAGTGCAGTAGCATGATTTCAGCTCACTGCAACCTCCACCTCCCAGGTTCAAGTGATTCTCCTGCCTCAGCCTCTTGAGTAGCTGGGACTACAGGTGTACACCACCATGCCCAGCTAATTTTTTTTGCATTTTTATTAGTGATAGGGTTTCACCATGTTGGCCAGGCTGGCCTCGAACTTCTGATCTCAAGTGATCCTCCCACCTTGGCCTCCCAAAGTGCTGGGATTACAGGTGTGAGCCACCATGCCTGGCACATAGCAAGTTTCTTACAACACTAAACATATGCCTACCCTCTGACCCAAAAATTCCCCTCCTTGGTATTTACCCCAAATAAATGAAAACATGTCTCCAAAAGGATTTGCACAATGATATTCATAGCAATTTATTCGTAATAGTCCCAAACTGGAAATAGCTCAGGTGTACATCAACAGAAGAATGACTAAACTGTAGTATGTTCATGAATGGAATACTACTCAGCAATAAAAATGAACTACTGATATGCCCTACAACATAGATGTACCTCAAAACCATTATGCTTAGTGAAAGAGGCTTTACATAAAAGATATACTATATGATTTCACTTATGTGATGTTTTTAGAAAAGGCAAAACTAATCCTGTGTGAAAAACATTGAAATACTGATAGCCTGTGGGACTGGGGATTGACTGAAAAGAGGCAAGAGAGAACTTTGGAAGATGTTGCAGATGTTATGCAGCTTGGGTCACATGGGTGTATATGTCTGTCAAAATTCATTAAATTGTACAGTCTAAGATTTGTGCCTTTATGTGTATGTGTAAGTAAAATATTGGAAAGTAGCATGTAAAAATTATAGTAAATATGTTAGGTTTGTAAGAAAATGAATGATTTCTAACTTTCTGATTTATTAATCTACTGTGTGGTATAGCTGGTCTCCTGACTGTGTCCTAATGAATTAACACCTCCCAATATTCATGCTCTTTTATAATTTCCTCCTTTGCAGCTGAGCTGGCCCGGTAAGTCACTTTACCCAATATAATAAAATAGAAGTGACTATGTAACTTCCAAAACTAAGTTGGAAGATGCCTTTTAGCTTCTGCTTGGTCCTCTCATAATGCATGCTCTAGGAAAAACCAGCTGTCATGTAAAAAGTTCTTGTACCTTGAGACTGCATTGCTGAGAGGAACCCCAAACTAGCCATGTGGATGGGCCACTTGGAGAGAGAGAGAGATGCTGGGCCATCTGTGAGTTGTTCTAGCCTTTTCAGCCAAGATCAAACGTGAGTAAAGCCATTTTGGATATCCAGCCCTGTCAAGCTTTCAGATGACTTCAGCCCACTGCCATCTAACTACAATGAACTACCCAGCTAAGTCCAGTCAACCCACAGAACTTTGAGAGATAATAATTTGTTGTTTTAAGTCACCAAATTTTGAAGTGGTGGCTTAAAATATAACATTTCTATAGATAAATGAAACATTATAGATACATGCATACATGCGTAGACATAGAGATACATAGATAAATAAAACAGTGTATCTATAATGTAAAAATAAAGGATATTTTATATCTTCCTGCCTTTATAAGATGATGCAAAGTATTATGACTCATTCGGTTCATTCATTCATTCATTTACAACATACATTAAGTCCTAGCTATGGGCTTAAAATTGCTAGTTGTTAGAAATACAAGATGAACATGACATAGTAGCACAGCTATTGAATTCTATTTTTAACATATTAAGTGTGTGAGGGGACTATCTAGGATCATTAGAGTAGAAGTGCCCATTAGGTAGTTGGTAATTCAAGTCTGGCACTCAGTATGTATTTGAGAATTATCTTCATTTATGTGTTTGTAGTTAAGCCAAGAGAATAGATGAATTCTTTCAAAAAGAACAGATTTAGGGGAAAAATGGGACCTATGATGGGATCCTAGGCAGAGGGAAGAGTAATTATTATTAAAACAGACTGAGACAGAACTCTCTGTCTGAGATAGGAGGAGAATCAGGAGATGCTAGTATCCTAAAAGAGGCAATCACATATTTATGGGCTTAAGCCTGTGGAGAAAGTGACATCTTTTTTACCTTGATCTCTGCCAGAAAGTTGAAGAGTTACTATTTTAGACCATCTTAAAATAAGACATACCTGAATCTTGTTATAATTTAGAGAATAACGAAGATACTGTAAGATTTGCAGGTATATTCTAGCCTCTAGAAAGTTGTTTTTTTGTTGTTGTTGTTGAGACAGAGTCTGGCTCTGTCACCCAGGCTGGAGTGCAGTGGCGCAATCTCGGCTCACTGCAAGCTCTGCCTCCCGGGTTCACACCATTCTCCTGCCTCAGCCTCCTGAGTAGCTGGGACTACAGGTGCCCGCCACCACGTCTGGCTAATTTTTTGTATTTTTAGTAGAGACAGGGTTTCACCATGTTACCCAGGATGGTCTCGATCTCCTGACCTCGTGATCCGCCCGCCTCAGCCTCCCAAAGTGCTGGGATTACAGGCGTGAGCCACCGCGCCCGGCCTCTAGAAAGTTTTTTTTTTCTTTTAACTACAGACTTTCTTAAAAGGAAAAAGCCACCTACTCGTCACTTGTCATGCTGCCATCCCCATCCCCACCTTTTTTTGTTCAATGTGATAATCTCTGGTGGTCAATTTCTATCTTCTTTTGCCTTCCTTACTGTAAGGAAGAATCTCAAATTATTTGACCCTTTGCTTTGATTGCCTGACCCTAATTTAGTTTCTCTTCTTATTCTCATCAATGTGAAGCAGGTCCATACTGACATACAGTTACAGGAAATATATGGGTTTATTGCTCAATTTGTATAGTAGTAGAGGAGAAATTTTCACTGAAATATGACATTATTAGCATTTTCCAAACATTTTCAATTTTCTGTGAAACAAGACTTTATAAAGTAATAAAGTATTATATAAATATATTGGGTTGGGTAGTAGTTTTGGTCAGGGTAGCATGTAACTGAAAAAAACTTCCCATTAAAAAAATTATCCAGGAATAAATTTTTGTTATAAATTTTCTTTTAAGTTAATTTTTTCCAATTGTAAAAGTAAAACATTGTAGAAAATTGGAAGAAACAGAAGAGTACTTTTTTTAGAAAGAGAAATACATAACGAAATTATATATTTTAGAGTTTTGACCCACATAGCAACTGCCAATTGAAGTATTTGCATGGGAAGTTTCACCAGCTGTCTAAAACTAATAGCCCAGTCTCAGTTGCTATCCATAGTCATCCAACACACAAACACAGCACTTATCCTAGATTTCTTTGCCTATCCTCTATGCCAAATTAATCATCAGATCTTCTTAATTTATTCTTCAATTAACAAGTATTTATTGAGTGCCTTCCCTCATGGAGTGGTGATGCTTTGTCTTGCTTCCTATCCTTTCTTCCCAAATGCTGCCACCACGTTGCTGCTGGAATGTAGTTTCTGAAGTACGCTAGATTCCCATAACTCTCAGAATAAAGTTCAAATTCTTTAGTTTGATCACAACAATCTTCATGATAGGACATTTGCCAGCCCCATCTCATTCCATTTCCTATCGCTGGCATCTTAAACTCCAATTTGCAGTTCTTCAAGTATGTCATGTTCTGTCTCCCTTTATCCTCATCCATATCCTCTTTTATTTTAATAATCATAATGTCTGTTTGTCTTGTGTTAGCTCAAATGTAGATAAAAATCCAGAAAGCCCTCCTAACCTCTGAGTTATATATCTCTCTTTCAGTTAGTTTCCCGTAGCCTACAGTGCTATCTCAATGATAATGTTTATCATACAGTATATATTACTTTACTTGCCTATCTGTCCCACTAAAATATAAAGCCATGAGAGCAGGTACTAGCACAGGCATGTAATAGGTACTTGATAAATGCTTATTGAATAGATAAGTGGTTTTATTTGGACATTGCTTTTTTATGATTTGTGTTAATATTTATTTGCAAACCAAATAAGGGAAGCATTGGTATAGATAATCAAAATTACCTTTTCACTCTGTTAATGTAAATGAAAGTTGTAGAAGCAGAAGTTCTAGGAGTGAAGCAGGGATTTACTTAAGCTAAGGATAAATGGTAGAAACTACTAGGACAGTTTGTCATTAGTGAAGAGAATGTAAAGAAGAGATTACTTTGAATTAGTTAATGAGGAAATGGCCATAAGTGGTTTTAGATGTCACCAAAAGCATGATGATGAGGAAGACACACTCTAAGCGTTCGGAAAAATAATTCAGTCATGTTAATAGAATCATCTTGATAGTATTTTTAAAAATGCCGACATTATACTTGAAATTCTATGGAACAATATTAATGTTTTGAAGGTAAGGACTAACTCTAATACTTCTATATTCCCTGCAGTGCTCAAATATAAGATGTTTAATAAATGATTGATTTCTTCTCTCATTAAGATTACTTTTAGGAACATAAAGTAATTAAAACGTCTTAGCTATACAAAGAAAACTACAAATATTTGAGCACTGTGTAAACATTTTTTGACCTATTGCACATATAGGAATATAGGACTAATAAATAATACTAAGATACATGATAAAATGTGGATAATACTTCTTTGGTTATTTATGAGAATCAACTGATTGTGGATGCAAAGCCTTTCCTACTGTTTAATAATTAACTGCTATTATTTCTTTTTATATTTTATATTTTCAAAGTTATTCATATTTTGTATTTACAAAGTTATTCCTGTGGGGCAAATAAATAATACTGATATACATGGTAAGATATGAATAATAATTCTTTTTTGATTATTTATGAGAATTAACTGATAATGGATGCAAAGCCTTTCCCACTGCTTAGTAATTGTTAGCTGCTGTTGTTAATATTTCTTTTTATATGTTCAAAGTTATTAATATTTTTAAAGTTAAAAATAAATTATTTGTAAATTTTGAAAAATGCCCAACTAGTAAAGAGTGAAAAAAATCAGTCATGAGACTGGTAATCACTTAACATTGATCCTACACTCCATTATATTTTTCCTAAAAATTACAAAATTACAGTGACTGCTAGAGGCAGGTAAATTATCTAATTTATGAATTAATTCTGCCTACTGAGAAATTTGCTAGGTTACCTTGAGTCAGAGTACGATTTAAAACTATTGGCAAAACAAGATGGAAGAAGAAACTTTGTAAGTCTGACTATTTAGCTCCTACTGTTCAAATTGGGATGAAAAGTTCAATTGGTATTAATTGTGTTTACTTTCTATTTTCTATGGTTTACTTTGACTATCTCAAGCAATTTTGGTTATGCAAAATATATTTACTCATTTAGAAAAGGGAAGTTGATAAGCTTATCAACTTTTCATATATATTTTGCTGAAAGATCTATAACATACCTCTGACAGCCTAGTATTTTCATACCTGCATTCCTTGGAGATATTGTGAGTTTGGTTCCAGACCACCACAATAAAACAAATAATGCAGTAAAGCAAGTCACACACATTTTTTGATTTCCCAGTGTATACAAAAGTTATGTTTACACTATACTGTAGTCTGTTAAGTGTGCAATACCATTATGTCACAGCATCTTCACCAGGAGTTGGTTCCATGTCAAGAAGCTACTTTCTTTGTTCATCCAGAGAAGCAACTCCTCATCCTTTCAGGTTTTATCATGAGATTGCAGCAATTCAGTGATATCTTTAGGCTGCACTTCTTTTTTTTTTTTTTTTTTTTTTAATTATACTTTAGGGTTTTAGGGTACATGTGCACAATGTGCAGGTTTGTTACATATGTATCCATGTGCCATGTTGATTTCCTGCACCCATTAACTCGTCATTTAGACTTTAGGCTGCACTTCTAATGCTGGTTCTCTTGCCGTTTCCACCACATCTGTGGTTACTTCCTCCACTGAAGTCTTGAACGCCTCAGAGTCAACCATGAAGATCAGAATCAGCCTCTTCCTTTTTCCAAACCCCTGTTGATGTTGATATTTGGACCTCCTCCCATGAATCACAAAATTCTTAATGATATCTAGAACGGTGAATCCTTTCCAAGAGGTTTTCAATTGACTGCCGAGATCATTAGAGGAATCACTACCTACAAGAGCTGTATCTTACAAAATGTATTTCTTAAATAATAAGACTTGAAAATCAAAATTACTCCTTGAACCGTGTGCTGCAGAAACAACACTAATCACTTGTGTATCTCCATCACAGCTCTTGGGTGACCTGGTGCATTGTCAGTGAGCAGTGATGTTACTTTTTTAGGGAGCATGCTAAAAAGGAATGAGTAGTAATACTTTGGAAGACATCTTTTTCTCTGCACAGCAGGTCTCAACAATGGTCTTAAAATATTCAGTAAACCATGCTGTAAAAAGATATGCTGTCATCCAGGCTTTGTTGTTGCATTTATATATCACAGGCAGAGTACATTTAGCATCATTTTTAAGGGCCCTACGATTTTCTGGAATGGTAAATGAGCATCGACTTCAACTTGAAGTCACATTTTTCAGTATCGACACAAGTTGAAGCCACATTAGCTTCAGACTTTTCTTCTGCAGCTTCCTCACTTCTCTCAGCCTTCACAGAATTGAATAGAGTTAGGGCCTTGCTCTGGGTTAGGCTTTGGCTTAAGGGAATGCTATGGCTGGTTTGTTGTTCTATCCAGACCATTAAAGCTTTCTCTGCATCAGCAATAAGGCTTTATGCATTTTTTAAAACTTTCATGTGTTCACTGGGGTAGAACTTTTAATTTCCTTCAAGAATTTTTTCTTTGCATTCATAACTTGTCTAACTGTTTAGCACAAGAAGCCTAGCATTCAGACTGTCTTTGGTTTAGACATGCCTTCCTCACAAAACTTAATCATTTCTAGCTTTTCATTTAAAGGGAGAGACATACAACTCTTCCTTTCATTTGAACACTTAGTGGCCTTTACAGGGTTTAACTGGCCTAGTTTCAATATTGTTGTGTCTGAGAAAATAAGGTCTGGGGAATGGCAGATGGGGGAACAACCGGGTGGAGCAGTCAGAATGCACACATTATTGATGAAGTTTGCCATCTTAGATGGGTGTGGTGCATTGCAGCCCAAAACAATTTTAGTGGTAACAGCAAAGATCACTCATCACAAATCACCTAACAGATATAATGAAAAGGTTTAGAATATGGTGATGATGGCAGCGGCGGGCCATCTGGAGTGGCGACTGCCTTCATGCCTGCTACAGCAGGGAGGCGTGGCTGAGGCCACACACTCCAAGCAGCTGGTGGGAACTGGGGACAAGCAGGAGCCCCGCCCCTTCTGAGCTGGGGCTGGAGCTCCCTGGGTGCTACTGAATCTGCCCAAGCCATGCTGCAGAGCCAGGTACCCCTCTGCTCTTGGACCCTGGAGCAGGCGGGAGCCCTGCCCTCCTGGGTGCAGCTGAAGCTGCCCAAGTTGAGGCTGTGGACCTGGGCCTCCCACTGCAGGAAGCAGGCAGGAGCCCTAACCCCCCAGCACAGCTTGCCCAAACTGTGGCTACAGACCCAGACATCCCTGCACACTTGTGGGCCTGGGAAGGCTTCCCCTGCCCTCTCAGCCTCGGAAGTGCCTGCTCCTGCTGTCTGGCTTCTCCCTGCTGTTGGCAACTGCTCCAATCTTGGAACAAAGTTGGAGCTGAGCTCAGGTGCTGACACAGCCCAGCCAGTTGTGCACATGCTCAGGGCAGTGCTGACACACCAGTCCCCTGCCACCTCGGCACCAGACCCCTTCTGGATTTTGGGCACCGATGAGCATAGGAGGGAAGCCGATGATGGGTGGCTGAGGGCAGCTCCATGCTGGCCTGCAGGCACCCATTGGCACCTACACCCTAGGCACCATGAATGGCAGCAGGAGGTAGGTTCCTGGGTAGAAGGAGGAGGGTCTCCGGTGAGGCCCCACCTTCAGGCCAGGGAGGGCCTGAAGACTGGGGGCCAGGCTGCCAGTTCCACAGACCAGAGTGGGAGGTTGTGGTGCTTTTTCCAGGCCGCCCATGGACCAATCAGCATGCAATTCCTCTTCTCTGAGGCCCATGAAAGCCCTGGGCTCTGTCAGAGCTGAGCAGATATCAGGACAATCAGCTGCAGAGAGAAGCAACCCATTCCAGGGCCTCTTCTCTTCTCAGAGCTGGGAAGTTGATGGGACTACTTGCCTGCAGAGAGGAGCAACCCACTCCCGGACTTCTGCTCTGCTGAGAGCTTGGAAGACACTGAGATAACCAGTTGCAAAGAGGAGCAACCCGTTCCAGGGCCTCCTGTCTGCTGAGATCTAGAAAGACAATGGGACGACCTGCCTGTAAAGAGGAGCAACCCACTCCAAGGTCTCCTCTCTGCTGAGAGCTGCAGAGTTGACAGGATTACCTACCTGCAGAGAAGAGCTTCCCACTCCAGGGTCTCTTCTCTGCTAGGAGCTGAACACTCGTCAGGACACCCTGCTTGTGGAAAGGAGTTACCCAGTGCGAGTCTCCTCTGAGCTGTTCTATTGCTCAGTAAAGCTCCTCTTTATCTTGCTCACCCTCCACTTGTCTGTGTACCTCATTCTTCCTGGTTGTAGGACCAGAACTCAGCTCTTTTAGCCCCATTGAATGGCAGGGTTAAAAGAACTGTAACACAAACAGTGCTGCAACATGCCCCTTGCTCACCACATTGCGGGTGAAGAGAAGGAGAGAAGAGCTGCTGCCCATCAGGGAGCACGTATCTGGGAGCTCCCCATGCCAGGGCTGTGACTCCCTCTCTGGGGCCCTGCGGTTCCTGGCATTTCCAAGCTTCCAGGTGCCACGACATTCCCAGTGCCAGATGTGGAAACTGTAGTGCACCTGGTCTACCTGCAGCCTTGCAGAGAGCTGGTGCCCATGCCACACATGGAGCTTTCCACTCTGCTGCAGCAGCTGGTGTGTCTGACTGCACATTGGCTAGACCCTACACTCACTCACACTCCCCTCATCACTCCATGCCTGACTCGCCCTTGGTAGGCATGGGATCCAGGTCGGTAGCGTGAGCCAAGTGCAGCATGCCAGGTCAAGTGGGTGGAATGAGTCCAGCAGGCCTGAGCAAAAAAAGGCAAAGGCACCACTGGCCACAGAAGTTTCCAGCCAGAAAAGCTACATCCCAAGGATCCTGTAACAGTACGAATTACCAAAATGTGACACAGACATGAAGTGAGCACATCCTGTTGGAAGAATGGTGCTGATAGACTTGCTAATCTTAGAGTTGTCACAAACCTTCAATTCGTAAGGTGGCAGATGGAATTAAGGTTGTTAATAAGCTGACTGTGACATAGTGGAAAGTATGCTAGGTTATCCGTGTGGCTCAATATAATTACCAGGGTGCTTAAATGGTAGAGAGTGGCAGAAGAGAAAGTCATCGCATGTGATGTGAGAACAACTTGGCCCACTGTTGCTGGCTTTGAAGATGGAGGAAGGGGGTCACAAGTTAAGGAGTGGCTTCTAGACTTCTAGACAAGGGTGGCTTCTAGAAACTGGAAAAGGGAGGGAAGGAAATTCTTCCCTATAGGCTCCAGAAAGGAATGCAGCCTAGCGAACATCTTAATTTTAGCCCAGCAAGTCTTCTGATCCCCACAACGTTTGGATAATAAATTTTTTGTTGCTTTAAGCAAAAAAAAACCTCTTTACTTAATAAAAAATGCAATATCTGGGAAGTGCAATAAAATGTGGTATGCCTGTAGGTATTTGTTAAGTCTGTTTCCATGTTAATTTGTGTCTCTATAGAATGTAAATTCCACAAGGACAATACCATGTTTGTTTTTGTGTCCCAAGAATAGGTCTTGGCACAGACTGATAAGTAAATATTTGTTCAATAGATGAATAGTTGCAGGCAGCCATATTATAAATGCATATTCAATGATTTAGTTCAAATAAAATTTAGCATGTGCCCTTAGGTTTACAATGTTAAAGAACAGTACTTTTAATGTCAAATTTACAACTGTGTTCTACTTCCAATCATTTTATTTCTTTCCTACTGAATAATCTGGATCTATTTGCTGTATCGTTTATACCTAAGTTATTCCTAGGTTCTAACTTTGGAAACATCAGGGATTACCTGTAGTATCCTAAAAGGTTCTTATTTGAGTTGTCTAATTTTCACCCAATGAGTGATAATTTCACATATTCAGAGTTGTTCAAAATATAGATGACTCATGTAAAAAATTGTATCTTAAATTTGTTTCTCTGTCCTTTTTTGTTCTCTTTTATTGTTTTTATTATAAGATTTTTCTAAAGCATATACTCTAAAGTTGCCTTAAAATAACAGATCCTATTAAAAAAAAAACAAGAGTAGAAAATAGTAACTGTTTCTTTCTTTTCTTGTTTTAGTGCTGATTTTTAAAATGCAACATGAATACATACTTATTATGTATATAATTCATGCATTTATATTCTTAAAACTTTTTGTTTAAATTTAGAATATAAAACAAATGACAAATATTTTCTATAGTATCAGAGTATATATATTTTATTCTGTTTTTAATGTATGTGTTTAAAGCACAGCTCTATTTTACAAATGTAAAATGTGAAAGCCAGTGTCAACTTCTTGGGTTATTATCTCGTTTTGTGTTTATTAACATAGTTTTTATGTTACTAGTATACATTTTAACAATAAAATGCTTTCTATTTTAAAATATGAGTACAGCATAACATTCAGTTAAGCATATCTGTTATGGTTCATCAAAATAACATCCACTGAATGTATTCTGTTGATTAACCAAACATCTCCTCTTTGTCTTTTTGGGTAACAGCATGCTCCTACTTCTCTTTAATTAAATGACCTTACCTTATATTTGTCTTGACTGGCTTCTGTTTACAGAAATTGTAAACCAGTTGAATGCTCTGAGCAGCTTAGATGAAGATCAAGATGACTGCATAAAGCAAGCAAATATGCCTTCAGCTAAATCAGCCAGTTCCTCTGAAGGTCTAAGAGCTTTCCTCCTTTCTTTCTGCTTCTGATTGCCTGTATTTACTGTGACCTGCTACCTCTTGACTTCTGTCTGTACTTATCTGTCAGTTTTGTCTTTGTGCTTTTCCTTGAATGTTTTCTTTGGTAATTTGTAGTGCACCAACAGGCAACAAGATAATAGTACTTATCTTTTGCAGTCATGTCAGGATCCTTGATAGACAGTGGTTTTAAAACATTTTCTAAGATAATACTTGGTCATACAGCATGCTATTTCTTCAGTGTGTTTACATATTATAAATATATTGTTTTTAGAATATTTACTTATCATAAGCCCATTTCAGTTATTCCTGTTTGGGAGTGAAGAATGTTCTCTCTAAAAGTCTATGTCAACACTTTTTTTATTGGCTCAAATTAAATTGAGATGGAAGTTTCTTTAGTACAGTTCATTATCTGACATAATTTTCCATTAATACTCAAATGTTTGTTTTGTTTTATTTGAAAATGTTGGTATGCTACAAAATACTTGAATGGCATTCTGTCATTGGTAAAATGCTATATACTATTATTTGCAGGTATTATTCGTGTGAATTTTTACCATTTGAAATGTTTCACGAATGTTCAATACTTACACTTAACCATAACAGGGAACTAACCCATATGTTTATTTTCAGAGCTTATCAACAAACTTAACTTTTTGGATGAAGCAGAAAAGGACTTGGCCACCGTGAATTCAAATCCATTTGATGACTCTGATGTTGCAGAATTAAATCCATTTGGAGACCCTGACTCAGAAGGTTGCAAGTTTTTCTGTACTTTTAAAGTCTTTGTATAGTCAAGTTGTCTTGAACTGTAAGGGCAGGAAAATATTTTCTTAAGAGACTAACACAAAAAAATTATTGTTTATAATATTATTATTGTGTTCAATACCACTTGGAGTTGATCAGCAATTCTGGATCACTTCTATGGAATTGCTTTTAAAGAAAAAAGAAAGCCTTACGTAAACATTTACATGGGGCTTTACAAGTCTCATTCATTTGGTCTACCAAGTAAGGTCAGAATGTGGGATATACTGATTTTGGGGTGGTGGAGGTAGCTTCTCTATATGAATCATTTTCCCTGACAGTCTGATGAGCCCTTCTGCCCCAACTCTATGTCTCTCTGACTGAGATTCTCTAGCTGAGAATTAGTAGTGAGAGTGAGTTATGCATGTGAAAACATGAAGCAGAGAATAGGTTAAGAACCGCTGCTATTATATATATACAGCATACTTGTGAGGTGTAAAACCAGGGATTTATTTTCCTGAGTCATTTTTCTCATTAAGTAGTTTTGAACTCATAAAGCCTGGCTATGGGCTGTTATAGAAGTGAAACTTCTGTTTAATTGAACTCTGTATGCTTAACATAAATGCAAGAATGATTAACCACTGTTTACATCTTTTTTGGCTGCGTCTGAGAAATCTTCATGAGTTTTAAAGAATTTTGCTACTGCCTGTCATGGTGAAAATGAGGCTTTAGCTTCAGGATTCACTCTGTTATAGCAATATAATTTCATAATTCTTTCTCTGTCTCCTGTTCCTTTACTTTCTCCCTTCTTACCAGACTCCAAATTATTAATAGTAAGTGTGTATTCATGAGTTTTTATATTGTTTGAGGGCTATATATTATGAACATATTTTAAATTTTAAAAAGGTTACAATAACTGGGCACGGTGGCTCACGCCTGTAATCTCAGCACTTTGGGAGGCCTCTGAGGCTGGCGGATCACCTGAGGTCACAAGTTTGCGACCAGCCTGACCAACATGGAGAAACCCCGTCTCTACTAAAAATACAAAAAGTTAGCTGGGCATGGTGGTGCATGCATGTAATCCCAGCTACTTGAGAGGCTGAGGCAGGAGAATTGCTTGAATCTGGGAGGCAGAGGTTGTGGTGACCAAGATCGCGCCATTGCATTCCAGCCTGGGCAACAAGAGCAAAACTCCATCTCAAAAAAAGAATAAAAAGTTACAATAAATCATAGAGGCAGTCAACTACCTCTTTTCATAGATTAGGAAGCTGAGACCGAGAGAAGTTAAATTATTTAACTTTAGGTAGATGGAGGTGGAGTTGGAGCTAAGATTCTTAATCAGGTATCTTCTTTTGACCACACAGCTTCTTGATTTTATACTACATAAAATTAAGTATATTGAGTTCAAAAATATTTACAAAATGTTTTGAGACATTCAGTATTTGAACTTTCTATTTTAAAATCAAGTAAGTTTTCTAAATGTAAGTCTGTTATTGGAGGTATAAAAGAGAGTGGCAGACAACACATAAGATCATATTTCTATGAAGAAGAGGTAAGCCAGCCTGATTCAGAATCTTTAATTATACCTGTAGAGCCAAACAAATATGTGTCAACCAGTGATCTCTTTAAATATATGCCTATTAGAGTCTTTGGAGTAAGTATTTTTTATTATTAAAATATTTTTATAGAAATAATTTATTGATTAAAAACTTGCAGCCTCAAAACAGAAGTATTTGGGGAAGAAAGAAATGTGTTGCAATTGTTCAGATGGTTCTTTTTTTGCTTTTACAGCTTCAGTTCTCCTCTTATATTTATGTGCTTGAGTGGCTTTTTTTTTTTTTTTTTTGAGACAGAGTCTCGCCCTGTCACCCAGGCTGGAGTGAAGTGGCACATTCTCGGCTCACTGCAACCTCCAACTCCCGGGTTCAAGCGTTTCTCCTGCCTCAGCCTTCCGAGTAGCCTGGATTACAGGCGCATGCCACCATGCCCAGTTAATTTTTGTATTTTTAGTAGAGATGAGGTTTTGCCACGTTGGCCAGGATGGTCTCAATTTCCTGACCTTGTAATCCGCCCACCTTGGCCTCTCAAAGTGCTGGGATTACAGTCATGAGCCACCGCTCCCGGCCCTTCAGTGGGTTTTTTAGAAAGCTACTAAATGTAGGCTGGGCACAGTGGTTCACGCCTGTAATCCTAGAACTTTGGGAGGCCAAGGCAGGTGGATCGCTTGAGACCAGGAGTTTGAGATGAGCCTGGCCAACATGGTGAAACCCGTCTCTACTTAACATACAAAAGTTAGCCCAGTGTGGGGCACACAGCTATAATCCCAGCTGTTTGGTAGACTGAGGCAGGAGAATCACTTGAACCCAGGAGACAAAGGTTGCAGTGAGCCAAGATTGTGCCACTGTACCCCAGCCTGGGCGACAGAGTGAGTGAAACTCCAGCTCAGGAAAAAAAAAAAAAAGAGTCTTCTCTTAAACCTGCCTTTGTTGCCTATTCTAGCATCTTCAAATCTTGCTCTATAGTTTGTATACTTTCTTGCTTTTGGTGTTGTAACTGATGAATTTGCTTGGATTAATTTTTGCAATCCTCTTCCTGAAAGAAAAAAATAAAAGTCTTATTTTTATTGACCCATTTTGTCAGTTTCTTAAGCATTTGAGCCCTGATATTTGTTAATACAAAATTGGATAGGAAAAATTTGTAATCTCTCTTCCCTTATGGAGAAAAGAAAATGCTTAATTTACATGATTATAAAGATTCTAGTGGTGTTAAGTCTGAATATTATCATGGTATTACAAAAGATACTATTACCAAGTCTCTTCTTTAATGTAGACTATGTTTAAATTCATTTCAGTATTGATTTATTATGATTTTATGACTTCTCTTTCACACTTTTTACTTGCTTCCCCATGGTGTACAGAATTTCAGCTCAGAAGTTTTCATTTTACGTTCTTTTCAACATAAAGACAAAATAAATTTTGTGGGCTAACATGTAGAGTATACGTAGTTCGACTTTAAAATATAAAAGTCATTGGCCGGGTGTGGTGGCTCACGCCTGTAATCTCAGCCCTTTGGGAGGCTGAGGCGGGCAGATCACCTGAGGTCAGGAGTTCAAGACCAGCCTGGCCAACAGGGTGAAACCCCATCTCTACTAAAAATACAAAAAATTAGCCAGGCGTGGTGGTGGGCACCTGTAATCCCAGCTACTTGGGAGGCTGAGGCAGGAGAATAGCTTGACCCCAGGAGGCAGAGGCTGCAGTGAGAGGAGATTGTGCCATTGCACTGCAGCCTGGACAACAAGAGCGAAATTCCATCTCAAAAAAATAAAAATAAAAGTCATTAATAAATGTCAGTCATAAAATTTTTATAATGATCAGATTAAGTTGTTTGAAATGTCACTTAGGAAACAATTTTTCCTGAGAATTTCAATAACCAATTTCCTGCCTTCCTCTCAGAATGTTTTGTTAGCATTGCATAGCATAATTAAAATTACTTTTAATACACTATGACTTTTGGCTCACTGACATTTTTCTACAATTTGAGAAAATATTTTTATCAGCAAATCTTAGACAGTTTTATTACAAATTCTTGTTTTGTTTTAAAATACTAACAAACATAAAAGAAAAAGCCTCGTGCTAAGTGCTACTACTACTATAGTGGTTTTGTATTTTGAGTCAGAGTTTTACTCTAAAAGTACCACTGAGGTCGGGCACAGTGGCTCATGCCTGTAATCCCAGCACTTTGGAAGGCTGAGGCAGGTGGATCACTTGAGGTCAGGAGTCCAAGACCAGCCTGACCAACATGGTGAAACCCTGTCTCTACTAAAAATACAAAAATTAGCCAGGCATGGTGGCGCATGCCTGTAATCCCAGCTACTCAGGAGGCTGAGGTGGGAGAAATTCGCTTGAACTGGGGAGGTGGAGGTTGCAGTGAGCCGAGATCGCACCAGTGCGCTCCAGCCCGGGCAACAGAGTGAGACTCCGTCTCACAAAAAAAAAAAAAAAAAGTACCATTGTTGTCCAGGCATGGTGGCTCACACCTGTAATTCCAGCACTTTGGGAGGCCGAGGCAGGTGGATCACTTGAGGTCAGAAGTTCAAGATTGTGCCACTGCACTACAGCTGAGCAACAGAGTGAAACTGTGTCTCAAAAATAAATAAATAAATAAAAGTACCATTGTTCTCAAATTAAAATTTGAAATAATAAAAGCTAGAAAAACTTGATATATCTATCAGCTTACCAGTATTATTATAGTGCTTTCAACGTGAAGATTCTTATGTTATTATTGATTGAATTTAAGTTACATTGAAAAAATAATCTCATTAAAAGCTCTAAAGATTTAAGGTCTTGTAGCATACAGAAACCTCCTCTTTGAAAACTTTGAGAAAACAAGTTCATTGGCCTGTGAGTATATGTACGACACAGGACAGAATGAATTATCAGATCCCTGAGTGGTCTGTGCTTAAGTAAATACCAAAGAACATTTCAAAAGTGAATCAATTTCCTGTTCTTCTTATTTTATTTTTTTAAATTTTATTTTTCTGGTTTTTTTTTTTTTTTTTTTTTTTTTTTTTAAACAGAGTCTCACTCTGTTGCCCAGACTGGAGTTCAGTGGCTCAGTCTCAGCTCACTGCAATCTCTGCCTCCTGGATTCAAGCGATTCTCCTGCCTCAGCCTCCTGAGTAGCTGGGATTGCAGGCCCCTGCCACCCCACCTGGCTAGTTTTTGTATATTAAGTAGAGACAGGGTTTCACCATGTTGGCCAGGCTGGTCTCGAACTCCTTGACCTCAAGTGATCTACCCACCTCGGCCTCCCACAGTGTTGGGATTACAGGTGCAAGAGACTATGCCCGGCCTTAAATTTCATTTTTGAATTGAGGTCATGCTCTGTCACCCAGGCTGGAGTGCAGTGGTACAATCATGGCTCACTGCAGCCTTGAACTCTTGGGTTCCAGCCGTCTTTCCACTGCAGCCTCCCTAGGAACTGGGACTACACGTGTGTGCCACCACAACCGGCCCATTTCATGTTGTTTTAAAAACAGAAATTTATTATGTATTGGTTTGTAATGGCAAGCTGGTAGACTACAATAAAAGAATATAATTTTGCACATCTAAGAAAACATTTTCAAAATTGGCATATCATAATATTAATACTATTAGATACTGCAGAGGATCTCAAGAAACAGTAATGATCCAAAAATGCCATTTTCAGGAGTACCATTCCTGGAGAAATTGACAGAGACTTTAGATATCACATTTTCTGAACATTAAGAATACGTAGCCCCTCTAAAATATATTATTGCTTTATTATTGCTTTGCTCTTTCTCAGCCCCATAGAGCTTATTAATTCAATAGTGCATATATTTGAGAACACTGAACAATATTAGAAAATATATGGTATTAATGTGATTTAATTCATCTATTATTTTATAGAACCGATCACTGAAACAGCTTCACCTAGAAAAACAGAAGACTCTTTTTATAATAACAGCTATAATCCCTTTAAAGAGGTGCAGACTCCACAGTATTTGAACCCATTCGATGAGCCAGAAGCATTTGTGACCATAAAGGATTCTCCTCCCCAGTCTACAAAAAGAAAAAATATAAGACCTGTGGACATGAGCAAGTACCTCTATGCTGATAGTGCTAAAACTGAAGAAGAATTGGATGAGTAAGTACATTTCATTTTGCTATCATCACAAGTTAGTCTCTATGTTAACTAAAGAGATCCTTTTGTAATGTACCTTTAGATGGGTACAAATCATTAATGTACACTTTATAAGTCAGTATCTAGCTCATCCACTATCTGAGTGTTTATAGTCTTAAACCTTATTCTCCCACCCTCTTCCAGGTATGTGTGTGTATACCCTAAACTAACAAGTGAGGAAGATATATTCCTAGAATCTCTGGTTGGAATTCCAATTGTGTCTTCTCACAGAAACTATATTGTAAATGGTATTTAGGTTTTTGGTTTTTTTTTTTCCATGAAACTCTGTAGACATTAAACTTCAGTTATGTTATAGGTCTGTTGGGGAGGAGAACAAAATAATCATTTGTGGTATTATTGATTTGATAAGAAGACTTGTTTAGATACCAAACAGTGAAATAATAATATTTCTAAATTAGGGATTATCACAAGCTCAATATGAATAGACTGTGTAATTAGGGCTGCCATTTGCCCAAATCTGGAGTGGGGATAAAAAGGGGATGTGTTCATATTGTAATCTGGAGTTATACAGTTCACAGCCCATATGGCTACAGACCATGACCCTGAGTGTGTTTTAAAAGCAGCAGCAAAACCTCCACTTCCAGCCATGATGGGATAACAGACTGGATTTAGCCTCTTAAACAACTAAAAAATGGAATAAAATTATATGAAACAATAGGATTCAGACATTGGACACAAACAGCACAGGATAATCATCCCTGAGATAACAGAAACAAGACGAGCCCTACAATTATGTAACTTATTTGTGGGAGAGAGTTTCTAAATGCAGTTCAGAGAGAAAAAAACTCAGATCCCAGTAATCACCCTGAATTAAGGAGACAGAGTTTGGACTTGGGAGTACTGAGGTGACTAGAATTTGTGGAAGAGAAGAGGTACAGAATTTATACCTGTATGAGGAGCACTACTCTATGAGATCTGTTTCAGAGATCTGTAGAAAGCCCCTCCTGAGTCTTTAGCTGAGTGTGGATCAGAGCTTGCATGTGAGGAAATCACCAAGGACAAAGAAACAAACAGAATGATCCCTGGAGTTTGCCCTACCAAGAATAATTTGTGTTCCCACCAGCCAGAAAGAAAAGACTTCCTAACACGTAGGACATTGAGTAGAGGCCTCAGAGATGTATTGCATCAGTTGTGAGGCCAAATTAGCCCTAAACTGAAAGCTGTTCTGGGCCTACCTAACAAAGCTTAAAGGCAAGGCTCAAAAGAATCAAACTTATCTCAAGTAATTTAACTGCATCACACATGAAGCTCAAAACAGTTTTAATCAATACCAAAAACTCCAGCACACAAAACATGAAATTCGTACTGTATGACAGCCAATCAAACATTTATCAGGCATGTAAAGAAACAAGAAAATCTGACCTGACCCATAATGAGGAGAAAACATAATCATTAGTATAGATGCAGAAATGGGACAGATGATGGAATTAAAAGATCAATATGGTAAAATAACTTTTATAAATATATTCCAGATATCCAAGAAGGTAGAAGAAAACAGCATAGATGATATTAGGAAATCGAAATTGAATTTATAGAGATGAGATTTTTCAGCTCATACAAAGTCAGATGAAAAATAGACTGGATGAGTTTAACCCCATGTTAAATACTGCAAAAGGAAATACTAGTTAACCTAAAGACATAGCAATAGAATCCATCCAGATTAAAAGAGAGAAAGAAGAAAATAACAAAGGATCAGTGAAGTGTGGAACAACTTCAGTGGCCTAACGTGTGTGAAGAAGCGAAGAGAAGGTCAGGGGACAGAAAAGGTATTTGAAGAAATAAACACCAAAAGTTTTAGAAATAAAAAAAATATTAAAAATATAAACAAACCTACAGGCCAAAGAAGCCAAATGAAACTCAAGCACAAGAAAAATGAAGAAAGTCATAGCAAAGCTTGTTAACAAAAACAACTCAAGCCAGAAGACAATGAGGTGATATTCTTAAAGGACTGAAAGAACAGTATAACAACAAAAACCTGTGAACATAATTTTCTATTCCCAGCACTCCAAAAAAGCAAAATGATACTACTTGAAAATTTGGATCTACACGAAGGAGAAAAGCACATGAAATGACAAATATATTAGTATATATAAAATACTTGTCTTAGTTTTAAAAATCTCTCTGGTAGATAATTGTTTAAGGCTTCAATAATGTATTCTGTGTTTTATAACATGTAGAAGTAAAACGTATGACAGTTGTGTAAAGGCTGAGTAGCAGAATGAAAGGATACTGTTCTAAGCTTCTTATACGTAATGTTACTTGAAGACACTTTTTTCAGAGTTGACAATTGTTTATATAGAAAATCATAAGGAATCTTTAAAATGGGTACTAAAACAAAAAGTAAATTTAGTAAGGTTACAGGCTACAATATTAATATATAAATTCAATTGTATTTCTCTGTAGTCACAATGAACAATCAGAAATCAATATTGAAAAAAATTCCATTTATAAAAGCATCCAAAACAAAAAACTCAGGGATAAATTTGAACAAAAATGTGTGATATCTGTATACTGAAAACAACAGAATATTGCTGAGAGAAATTAAAGAGTGAAATCAATGGAAAAAAATACAATGGCCATGGATTCAAAGATATAAGTTATTTTCAGTCAGTTTATAAATGCAGTGCCATCCCAATCAAAATTTTAGCATGCTTTTTAAAAAAATAATTTGTAAGCTGTTTATAAAACATATGTGGAAATGGAAGGGACCTAGAATAACCGAAACAATTTTGAAAAAGAGCAAAATTTGAGGATTTATACTATCTGATTTTAAAACTCATTAACCAAGACAGTGTGGTATTAGTTTACTAATAGACTATAGGTGACTGGAAGAGAGCCTGGAATTAGATTCATACATATATTGCCAATTTATTTTTGACAAAGCTAGCAAAGAAAATCAATTAGGAAATGATAATCTTTTCAACAAATGGTGCTAGAACAATTAAATGTCCATATGCCCCTCCTCAACAACAACAAAAAAGCTACAATTCTTACCTTCCGCTGTATAAAAAATGTATCTAAAAATAGATCACACAACTAAAAGTAAGAATAAAAACTGAAGATTTAGCCGGGCACAGTGGCTCACACCTGTAATCACAGCACTTTGGGAGGCCGAGGCAAGCGGATCACTTTAGGTCAGGAGTTCAAGACCAGCCTGGCCAACATGGTGAAACCCTGTCTCCCCTAAAAAAAAATACAAAAACTTAGCTTGGCATGGTTGCAGGCACCTGTAATCCAAGCTACTTGGGAGGCCGAGGCAGGAGAATTGCTTGAACCTGAGAAGTGGAGGTTACAGTGAACCAAGATCGCACCATTGTACTGCGGCCTGGGCAACAACAGCAAAACTCCATCTTAAAAAACAAAAAACTGAAGATTCTAGAAGAGGACACAGGAGAAAATCTTAGTGACTTTGTATTTGGGAGATTTCTTAAGTAGAATGCAACAAAACACAAAGGTTAAAACAAAAAATGGTTAATTTGTACTTCATCAATATTAAAACCTTTTTCTCTTATAAAACTCTTACAAAAATGAAAAGGCAAGCCACAGTTTGGCAGAAATGATTTGCAATACCTGCATCTGGCAAAAGACGTATCCAGAATATGTAAAGAACTCTTTTAACTCAGTAATAAGAAAGGCGAGGCCAGGTGCAGTGGTTCATGCCTGTAATCTCGGCTACTCAAGAGGCTGTGGTTGGAGGATTGCTTGAGCCCAGAAGTTGGAGACCAACCCGAGCAGCATAACAAGAGTCTATCTCTTAAAAAAAAAAATTTTTTTTTAATTAGCTGGGTGTGATGGTGCACACCTGTGGTCCCAGCTACTCAGGAGGCTGATATGGGCTGATCACTTGAGCCCAGGGGTTCAAGGCTGCAGTGAGCTATGATCACTCCATTGCACTCCAGCCTGGGCAACACTGTGAGACCTCATCTCTAAAAAATAATAAATTTAAAAATTTATTAAAAGAAAGGGGGAAATATTTCAACAGACATTTCACAAATGAAAATATTGTATAGGAATGGAAAGATGCTCAGCTTCATTAGTCATCAAGAAAATGCAAATTGGTACCACAATAAGATATCACTACACACCTACCCAAATGACTAAAATTTACAAGACTGACTATACCAAGTATTGTCAAGGATGTGGAGCCACTGGAACTCCACAGAACTCTCAGAGTACTTCTGAATGGTTCAACCATTTTAGAAAAAAGTTTGGCAGTCTCTGAAAAAGTTAAACATACATGTATCATTTGACCCAGCCATTCCATTTCTACGTTTCACCCAAGAGAAATGAAAGCATATGTCCACAAAGACTTCTACATAAATATATTAACAACTTTATTGATTATAATAACAAAATGGGAACAATTCAAATATCTATCAACAGGCAAATGGATAAACAAACTATGGCATATCCATACAATGCAGTACTACTCAGTAATAAAGAGGAACAAACTATTGGCAAATTGCAAGATCATTATGCTGAGTGAAAGAAGACAGACCAGAAAATAGTATATGGTGTGATACCATTTATTTTAAACTCTAGAACATGCAAACAATCTATAGTGAGAAAAAGCACATCAGTAGTTGTTTACAATCAGAGCTGGAGGGAGGAAGAGATTAAAAAGGGGCACCCAGGAAACTTTTGGAGGGACTGGAAATGTTTGTTATCTTGATTTGTGCTGATGGTTTCACACTTGCATGCATGCATAAAAAATACTCATTAAATTTTATTTTCAAGTGTAAGCCGTTTATTGTTTATCATTTATACCTAAATAAAGCTGTTTTAAAAAGAACAGCAATCTTTAACTTTAATAACAGAAATATTATATCACATGAGTGGCTTCCAGCTTGGAACTCTTGGGCCTTTAGGTCTATTTGATGTAAATAACTGGTGTGTGACAGGAGAGATCTTTAAAATATTTAATAATAAGTAATATAATTATATGATCACTTATGAGGCTATATGAGTCTTTGCTTTCTTTGGAAATACATAAACTTTTGTGTATTAACATTATTTAGAACTTGGGAAAAATAGTTATTTCTTTAAAAATGCAGGTTGAAAGGAAAATATTTCAAAACGCTATGTATGTGGGTTGAGAGGGGAATAATAATAAGGCTCCTTTGATTCACGAAAGTTTGGGATAATAGCTTTGTACAAAGGGAGGAATGTTTCTCTATTGTGCATTGGTTAGCTCTTATTTTGAGCACCATTTGACTACTAGTTGTTGTATTTTATAAGGGGCATTAGTGATTCAGAATGTTAACAAAGTAGAGAAAAAGAGCCATTAAAGTGTCCAGAACCACATCAAATGAATGATGATTCAGAGCACAGGGACTGTTTGATTTTAAAAATAGATGATTTAAGGGAACTGTAATAACCAACTTCAGATATTTTGAGACTAGCCGGGTGTGGTGGCTCATACCTGTAATCCCAACACTTTGGGAGGCCAAGGCAGGTGGATCACCTGAGGTCAGGAGTTCGAGACCAGCCTGACCAACATGGTGAGACACCCCCCTCTACTAAAAATACAAAATTAGCCAGGCGTAGTGGCAGGTGCCTGTAATCCCAGCTACTTAGGAGGCTGAGGTGGGAGAATCGCTTGAATCTGGGAGGCGGAGGTTGCAGTGAGCCCAGATCATGCCACTGCACTCCAGCCTGGGCAACAGAGCGAGACTGCATCTCAAAAAAAAAAAAAAAAATGTATATATATATATATATATATATATATA